>NC_084999.1:14402577-14650077 GCF_963854185.1 Sardina pilchardus | reverse complement strand
AATAAAATACCACAAACAACTGTTGTGCTCCTAGAAATTCACTCCCTTGTTAAAACACTCGCCACAAAAACAGCAAAACACATTTTGATGTTTATTTATTCACAAACATAAAATCAAAGTGTCTCACAGAGGTCACGAAACATTGCAGGGTGTGTGAAACCTCTCCCCTGCTGAAATGAATCTTTCTCAACTTCAGTAAGACATCAAACTACTGGCAAATGCCTATGCTGAGTTCATAGCCCTGCATCATTGATTTCTTGACCCTGAATAAGACCTTTCAGTTGATTTTTTTCAAGATGAATAAGTTATCAAACCTTCTGTTGCCAGCACAGTAGTATAGTTGGATGTACTTACTGTATAATTCAAGCATATGAAGATGAGCATCTACCATCTTAAATTGCCCTCATTAGTGTGTTTTTTATTGTCATTTTAAAGGACAAACATTTTCAATCAGAGTCAACGAGGTCACAGACAGGTAACAGGTTGAAAGTGAGAGAAAGCTGAGAAATGTGTACTTTTATTTCTTTTCATCCATGCATATGCTCTACTCACTACTCACTCACTCACTCATTTAGTCATTCTACTCACTCACTCACTCACTCTACTCCCTCACCCACTCACTCATTCACTCTACTAACTTACTCAATCACTCATTCATTCACTCACCCACTCACTCATTCACTCTATTCACTCACTCACTGATTCACTCTATTCACTAACTCACTCACTCACTCACTCACTCATTCAATCACTCATTCATTCACTCACCCACTCACTCATTCATTCACTCATTCACTCTATCCACTCACTCACTGATTCACTCTACTAACTCACTCACTCACTCACTCATTCACTCTACTCACTCACTCATGAATAGCCTGCATCTTTTTCCCTCCTCTTACTCTCTCTCTCTCCCTGTCAGTCTTTCTTTCTGTTTGGCCTTCTGATTTGTCTTCTATCACTCTGTCTTTGTCCCTCTGTCCTCCTCTCCTATCACCGGTCCCTGTTTATACCCTCAGCTTCATTTAGTTCCAATCACTCTCATTGTATCTCTCTCCTTTTCTCCTTCATCCCCTCATCCCCTCATCGTCCTCCGTATCCCTGTGCTCCCTCTCTACCCCCTGCTCTCATCTATCACCATCCGCCCGGCGTTTATTCTCTCCTCCTGTCAGTTCATCTCCTACATTCTCTTTATCCCCTCTCCCTCTCTCTTTTTATCTCTCACTCCCATCACTCACACCCTCTTCATATCCATGTTGTACATCTATTTCAGCAGAAAAATGCCCCCCCCCCCAACACATACACACACACACACACACACACACACACACACACACACACACACACACACACACACACACACACACACACACACATAGACACACACACACACACACACACACACACACACACACACACACACACACACACACACACACACACACACATATCACCTCTTCTCACTCTCCTCTTCTCAGTATGGAAATCAGTTTGCAGATCAGTGCAGTGTAAGGAAAACAGTTGCCAAGTTGGTTGGATCACATTACCCTTCATCTCATAGATGCTAGAACGACAGAAGGCCAAAGTGTCCCACTCAGCAGAAGGCTTTTTACTGTAATATTCATAACTGTACAGGGGCAAACAGAAATGCTGATATGAAGTCAAAAAGAAAAGAAAACATTAATAAAAAAGTTGTGGAGATATTTCTTTGAAAACGGCACCAGCACAGATAATAACACATCAATGGCTAAACAGCTGAGCTCTTTTAGTATGATTCTATGTGGAGTTCAAGGGAATCATTGAGCAAACGAAAAAAATCCCGTTGAGACTGTCTGCAGAATTGAGCAAAAATCGCTCAAATAAAGACAAACACAACACAAGGACTAATCAATGGTTACCTGACAGGAATTATATTACTCTCGGCGGACGCCAAAAACCGAAACGTGTGATCACAAAGTGTTCCCTATTTGTCAGTGCTTTGCAAACGCAAAGCACCCGGGCAATCATTTCACCGCTTTTGTTTACTTGAGCTCTGGCATAATCATCTCCCCCAGCCGAACAGGCTTCACCATAACGCGCAGTAAGCCTCTGTGGTATGATGACGCTGTGGTCTAGGGTGCTAATAAAATACAGTCTTTGAAAATCAGATACGGGGTGGGGGGTGGGGTGGGGGGGGCTCTTATTGTGCCTCAGCAATCCAATTGGATGACAATGGTGCCAAGCAGAAGATTCACGTTTGAAAGTCAAGTGCTGTAGAAATGCAGCCCATTAGAATGTCGGACATATTTTAGTGATCTGAGTAGAAAGCACTTTGAATAAAAGCGTTTTGGATTAAAAAAAAAAAAACATGTCTGCTAGATGAATAAGTGTGAAAAATAAATCTAATGAGATAGTCTAAAGCGTGATGCATGAGTGCATCGAGGGTGTGTCTGAATTCACTTTTGCTATTTTGACAGCAGGAAAAATGGACTCTGCACCAGGTGCATGGTCGGCAATTGTTGAACTTAATATTCTGAATTAATCATGGGTGTGTTTTGGGCATAACATCCATTAAGCCAATGGAAGTGCCATCTCCTATTCCTTTGCCAGGAGTGCAATGTACCTTGGCACATTGCTATTACATTACAATGGCAGACTTGCCAAGTGAAGGTATCTCTGCGGAGGAAACAGGAAAATAAAAACTTGAGCACAACCATCGATGCAAAAGCAGGCCTCCACCAATGCTCACTCTGCTGCAGAAAGGGTGCGTAGGACAGGGTCATATTATATGTCTTGCTTGTAGCACCATTACTCGTCGTGAACAAAAAGGGCTGACTCCTTTGAGCCCAGTTCACTAGAAATGTTGTACAGCTAAAGTGATGGATTACTCACTCCCAATTTCACTGCCATTGTAACAGATAGCATCCACAGTGGTAGTCATTTTGAAGCGTATATAGGCCCCACATCTGTCAACGGGTCCACTTGACTGCTGCCTGAGGGAGGAAAAACAACAACTTAGCGCTCAGGACGCATTACCGATAAACGCAGTGGTGTCTATTGTCCTCCGTCCGACTGATGCGAGCTTCAAACACAGGCTAGCTCCCCATCACAGTACGGATGCATGCAATTTGCTCTCCCCTCTGTCTTCACCACGCCATGAGAGACAGCATTAACAGATGCAATCATCTGCATTGTCCACCCGTGCTGCCCACTCCAATTGTCTGGCTGTCTCCGCAGCAGAATCCCTCAGATGTGTTGAGGCCCACTGGGGATGCTGCAGGCCACACAGTCACCAAGGTGGAGTGGAGGTTGGGGGAGATGGCCAGATGTGGGTGAATGTGTAGGCAGTGTGTGTGTGGGTGTGTGCATGGATGTGTGGGTGTGGGTGTGTATTTTTCCATGTGTGTGTGTGTGTGTGTGTGTGTGTGTGTGTGTGACTCTGTGCATGATTGGGAGTGTCTGAGTGTGTGTGTGCATGCATGTGTGTGTGCATGTGTTTGTGTGTGTGTGTGTGTGTGTGTGTGTGTGTGTGTGTGTGTGTGTGTGTGTGTGTGTGTGTGTGTACGGCTCAGCAATGTGTTAGTAGCACACACAGTGCATTGTTCTTGTATACTTTGGTCTGCTGGTGAGGTAATTTACATGTTGATCCACCCCCATACTTTTAATTGTGTTTCCCGGTAGTGATGGTAATCACATTGCAGTGATACTATTGTGGGTATATGTGGGCATATGAGTGTGTGTGTGTGTGTGTATGTGTGTGTGTGTGTGTGTGTGTGTGTGTATGGGCACCGCAGTACAGGATAACCAGGGACTCTGGATGGAGGTTCAGCCAGAGACATTGTGCCCCTCTGCCTCCAGACACTGCTCTGGTTCCTCTCCATTTGGCACGTTCCACTGTGCTGAGCACAGATGGAGGGAGAACCGTGGATGAGAGAGATAGTGTGTGTGTGTGTGTGTGTGTCTCTCTCTCTGTGTGTGTGTGTGTGTGTGTGTGTGTGTGTGTGTGTGTGTGTGTGTGTGTGTGTGTGTGTGCGTATGTGTGTGTGTGTGTGTGCGTGTGTCTCTGTGTGTGTGTATGTGTGTGTATGGGGGGGGGGGCTTCCTAGGGATCCCACCAGCTGGATAAGACTATGGGAAGGAATAGGATGAAGGGGGAGGGGATCACAGTCACAGACGGACATAGAGAGAGAGAAGCAGATGCTACTGAAATGCAGTAGTTGTAAGCGCACGCACACACACATACACACATACACAAACGCACACACACACACACACACACACACACACACACACACACACACACACACTCACACACACCTGCATGCAAACACTGTGTGTGTGGACCCTTTCTTGATGCCGCATATCTCAGCTTGTCTAGATTTGGTGATCGTTCTGTAGCTCCTCTTCATTTCACACTCAGGAAACAGTCATCTACATCCACTTGTCTGCACCACAACAACACCCACACCCAGCGTGATTATATGAGCCCCCATACCCCCCCCCCCCCCCCCCCACACACACACACACACACACACATCCCTCTTTCCCATCCCTCTTTCTGCTGAAAGAGGAGAGGAACAGAGACATCAGCATCTTCCTCTCCCCTTCGGCTCTCATGTGTAAACAAAAACGGCCCTTATATTTATGCTAATGTAAGTATTGATCAATCAGATGGTGGTTGTTTTCGCTGACTTGTGCATGGCTGTCACAGGGGAAAGGGTGACAAGGGATGGTGTGTGAACAGGATAGATTACCCTCTGCTTGTGTGTGTGTGTGTGTGTGTGTGTGTGTGTGTGTGTGTGTGTGTGTGTGTGTGTGTGTGTGTGTGTGTGTGTGTGTGTGTGTGTGTGTTTGGGTGTCTGTGTGTGTGTGTGTGTGTGTGTGTGTGTGTGTGTGTGTGTGTGTGTGTGTGTGTGTGTGTGTTTGTCTGTATGCATGAACATGCCTCTATATGTTACAGAATCTGTGTGTGTGTGTGTGTGTGTGTGTGTGTGTGTGTGTGTGTGTGTGTGTGTGTGTGTGTGTGAGTGCATGTGCGTACATATGCATAAATGTAGGCAAATCAATCCCACTGATTGCAAAATGTAAGCCATAGACTGTATAATAAGTGGACAGACCCTCTGTAATCGCCCATAGCTTTTCTGAAGAGCAAATACCAGTAAGAAGCTTTATACTGGAAGCTATGGACCTTGAGTCGTTTGTTTTGTTAGCTGGCGTAATCTAACGGGCCAATGGGCTGACAGACAGATAGCTCATCATTGTTGGTAATAATAACAGTAGCATTGAATAGTACAGTGTATTTGTCGCTAACTTTTGAAAAATCTAAGGTATAAAAAGCTGAACAAATTTTCAAAAACATATTTACACACAAAACATAGCCATCAGTTACGTGATTGGTCCACCTCACCATCTTTGTTTACGTTTCTCTTGTTTCGAACTTTCATCTAATTCTCAGCCCATTCATATTAAATGCGATTTAAGCTGAATCTAAATGAATATTGACAAGTGGCATGGGGCAGTAGGTGAGTGAGTGGTATGGGGTAGTAGGTGAGTGGTAAGGGGCAATAGGTGAGTGGTATGGGGAAGTAGGTGAGTGGTATGGGGAAGTAGGTGAGTGAGTGGTATGGGGTAGTAGGTGAGTGGCATGTGGTAGTAGGTGAGTAGCATGGGGCAGTAGGTGAGTGGCATGGGGCAGTAGGTGAGTGGCATGGGGCAGTAGGTGAGTGGTATGGTGGGGCAGTAGGCGAGTGGTATGGGGTAGTAGGTGAGTGGTATGGGGCAGTAGGTGAGTAGCATGGGGCAGTAGGTGAGTAGCATGGGTCAGTAGGTGAGTGGCATGTGGTAGCAGGTGAGTAGCATGGGGCAGTAGGTGAGTGGTATGGGGCAATAGGTGAGTGGTATGGGGTAGTAGGTGAGTGGCACAGGGTAGTAGGTGAGTGGCATGGGGCAGTAGGTGAGTGGTATGGGGCAATAGGTGAGTGGTATGGGGCAGTAGGCGAGTGGTATGGGGTAGTAGGTGAGTGGTATGGGGTAGTAGGTGAGTGGTATGGGACTGGAATGAAATGTAATTCTGCTGTGAAGATGCAACATTTAAGATGGAAGTCTATGTAAAGTATTTGTTTTTGGTGCCACCCCCTATTGACATATGGATACTGCAGGTTCTCTTCCCTGTTCACTTCACTGGTCAGTATCGAATGTTGCTGCTTGATTTCAGCCATCACTAGTAGAGATGAGCTGCATGAGGACTAAAAGCCAGGAAATAGCAAAGTGTCACATGGGTGCCAGCCGAACCTAGCCCCGCCCACAACATAATGATGATGGACAGATGATCAACAGTAATGTAATCAACTACGTCACCAAAGAGCGGTTGGGTTGAATTTGTTTACAACAAAGATGCTGCTTTGATTGGTTGTAGGTCTATCTGTCTATCACAGCCCAATGAAGCAGTATCAGACTCAAATTCCGACTAGAATTTTGAGTATGACAACGTCAGACTATGAGGTCACTATGAACCTCATTTAAAGTGTAATTCTGGTGAGAATTGACCCCAAACCCTTTTTCTATATGAAAACACATCAAATAAGCCGTATTTTTAGTTGATAAATCACTACAGAGCTTGCACCTATCCCAAATTGCAAACAGTGGATTAGCTAAGGGCAGTGAACTAAACCCTTCTCAAATAGCATTTTTAACTAGTAGCCTAATATCGCTCAAAACAGCACCAAACCTTGTCAGTAGCTTGCTCAGTGTCTCTACATACTGTATAGAACAAAGCACCAACAATGTAGTTTGAGTCTGAAGTCAATTTTTGTGGAAGTTAGACTTTAAATCACTCCCAGAGGTGGACAATAACGAGCACATTTACTTGATTACTTGACATTTTGAGTATATTTGTACTTTACTTATAATAAAGTAGGCTACAAATATTAATATAATATTACGTATTAATATTGGAAACTTGGTGACTTTTACTCCACTACATTTAAAAGACAAATATTGTACTTTTCACTCTACTACATTTTAAATAAAGTAGGCCTACTCGTTACTTTTACTGTAACCTCATTTGATCCTTTAAATGCAGTAATGCAATAGACCATCTTGAAGTTGGCTGTGGTAATGATGGTGATAACAGATTCTTCATCAGAACATCCTCAATGTAGCCTGGCTGGGAGAATCCAGACGAACATAGCAATTGAGATTTGAGAAGTGGTCTGGTGTCAACCAGGCTATCCTCCACGATCATTGCAAAATTGGAATGAAACTAGATGCACTGCATAGCAGTAGACTACACAATATGACCGCTGCTGAGTTCTGCACATAATCTCCACAAAAATAAATGACTTATTGTCCTGCTCCTTTTTGTGCAATTGATATGCATATCTCCTACTCTTGCAGCTTATGTGTATATAAATAAGTGTGTGTATGTGTGAGTTTGCTTTTGTCAAAGATCATTAAGGGCGGAGCAAGATACTTCATGAGAAGCCACTTCCTTGAACCCGAATCGCAGGGGGGGAGGGGGGGGGGGGGGGGGGGGCACTCCTATCTGATCACTCCTAATTCAAGCCTGCCCATGGAAAGGGATGTAAATGTCAAATATTGAAGTGGACACTTATGCACATGGGTGCATATAGTGTGTGTCTTTTCAGTCTGATCTCTTTTGGGGGCATGTCAGGACTATTTTTTCAGTTTCCATTATTTGTCCATTTTATTTTGAGATAATGTTTTTCCTGTTCCATGGTTGTTGCTGATTGCTCCATGCATGACTCACTCCTGTTGTACTGATTGGGAGCACCGAGGTGCGGCCGCTGTAGCAGTGGCTGCACCGTAGGTGCAAGGCCCTATTGTTTTTGCTCAGATTGTTATTATCATTATTATTGTAATCCTCTTACCGGTGACGTTTTGCCCTTTTTCACCAACTTGCCATGCTCTAAAACTCTTGAAATTTGGCAGCTACCTGTGGAATTGATAACTCTACTGAGAGACAGACCTCTGGCCTAGGGTGTGGCTCTGGGATTCTATAGGGCCACCTAGTCTGTTGTGGTTGACACATACATTCACGGAAATGACACAGATGTTACATTTAAACTATATAGTTAATCTTAGAAGAAGAGTTATGATTATGATTCAGATTTTTGCACATCACGTATTTTGAAACACTTCTCCTAGACGGTTAATCGAAATCATGTCATATAAGCACTAAAATGATCTTGAGGGGTTGCTCAAGAGGAATTGTGTTCAGATTTTTGAATTTTCGAAGTATATTGAAATGGCGAAGGTTTGAATTATGGCGTCTTATTAAGAAACATGAAGTTGGTGTTATAGGCAGAAAAAAGGTTATAAATTAGATGTAATTTGGCAGCTACACGTGGAATTGCTTCTGCTAGTCAGAGACGGAGCTCTGGCCTAAGGTGTGACTTTGGGACTCTATAGCGCCACCTAGCGTGTTGTCTGTTGTAGTTCATGAAAATGAATCAAATGTGGTGGGCTTGTGTGTTATTGCTACCTCTAGTCAAAGACAGAGCTCTGGCCTAAGGTGTGGCTTAGGGACTCTATAGCGCCACCTAGCGCATTGTCTGATCTGGTTGACACATACTGTACATTCATGAAAATTAACCAAATTTGGTGGGCTTGTGTGTTATTGCTATTGTCAGAGACAGAGCTCTGGCCTAGGGGGTGGCTTAAGGACTCTATAGCGCCACCTAGTGCATTGTCTGTTGTGGTTGACACAAACATTCACGAAAATTAACCAAATTTGGTGGGCTTGTGTGTTATTGCTGCCGCTAGTCAAAGACAGAGCTCTGGCCTCGGGTGTGGCTTAGGGACTCTATAGCACCACCTAGCACATTGTCTGTTGTGGTTGACACATACAGTCACGAAAATGAACCAAATTTGGTGGGCATGTGTTTTGTTATAGCTATTCAGAGAAAGAGCTCTGGCCGAGGGTGTGGCTTAGGGACTCTATAGCGCCACCTAGTGTGTTACCTGTTTTGGTTAACACATACATTCACGAAAAATAATCAAATTTGGTTATTGCTGCCGCTGGCCAGAGACCAGGCCTAGGATGTGGCTTAGGGACTCTATAGCGCCACCTAGCATGTTGTGTGTTGTGGTTGACACATTCACAAAAATGAACCAAATTTGGTAGGCATGTGTGTTATTGGTACCGCTAGTCAGGGACAGAGCTCTGGCCTAAGGTGAAGCTAAGGGACTCTATAGTGCCACCTAGCGTGTTGTCTGTTGTGGTTGACACATTTATTAATGAGAATTAACCAAATTTGGAGGACATGTGTGTTGCTCATGCACATGCTCACCAAAACGCACATGTTGCTTTGTTAGATTCCAAAATGTCACAGGTCCACACCGCAGGTACTAGGGCCCGCCATCACCGCTTGTGGCTATATTTTTTATCATTATTATTATTATTATTATCTTGTGTTCGATTCTCCTGTCTGATTCATTTTGACATATGCCAACAAACCAAATATGACATTTGATTTGTCTTCCACAATGTTTAGCAGTCATAATAATGTTTGTCAAAAGGCAGCATGACATTTTGATGATGGCTCACTGAGCAGGTGGTTGTGTATAAATTTATGACAGGATAGAGACATGTTGAGGGATTTTTGACGGCAGCCGAATGCTGGGTTTTTTGTAACAAACTTCCTGTGGTATTCTGCGTGAACGATGGAGGATGAGGGTGAGAGAGGGTGCATGAGAAAATGAGAGAGAGAGAGAGAGAGAGAGAGAGAGAGAGAGAGAGAGAGAGAGCATGTGGCCTAGATGGATGTGGTGGTGAGGCGCTCATTCTTTAATCCTGTGGAGAGTTATTTGCACAGGATGCATGGCCGTTGTGGCCGGGAGCAGTGTGCGTGTGTGTGTGTGTGTGTGTGTGTGTGTGTGTGTGTGTGTGTGTGTGTGTGTGTGTGTGTGTGTGTGTGTGTGTGTGTCTGTGTCTGTGTGTTTATGCTTGGGCACAGGCAAATATGCCAAACTCACATTTAACTACAGAAGCATTGCAGTCAGCAAGAAGCACTGTCCTCCTGGGACCAGTGCACAGACCCATCTAATTTGAACACTCGTCTCCGCTCCCCACTCACCACTGGACAAATCAACTGCACCACATACACATCACTCAGGCCTACGCTCATGGAGATATGGAGAGAATGAATGGATACACACACCTACACACATACACTCAGCACACACAGTCCACACACACACACACACACACACACACACACACACACACACACACACACACACACTGTGTTAATTACAAGCATCTATTACAATTCAGTGTGTGTGTGTGTGTGTGTGTGTGTGTGTGTGAGAGAGAGAGATTTAAGCCACTAGCTGTTTGTCCCAACTAATGAGGATGTAACCTGAGAAAAGGAGATGAGAGGGGGAAGGAAAGGGTTAGTTAGTGGGCGTGAGGGTAGAATGAAGATGGGGGCTGCAACAAATATGTCCTGTATCACCCCATGGAATAATCCATTTGCTATTTATCATATCATTCTCATCCATTGCCCCGTGTAGATTTGCATTATTCATTGATATCGGGTTCCAGGCTGGACAGTTGCATAATGCATCTCAAAGCACAGTCATGCAATAATAAAGCTACTGTATATGCAGGCATCAGGAGATGTATTGCTGTGGGTTGGAGCTCCAGGGAAAATCACAGTATCTGTATTGAATATGAGGTCCATTTTGCATACAGCACTGACATTTGGACCCCCAATGGTTTAAACATTTTTCACTATTAAGATGTCCCCAGGCTTTCGGCATCCATTAAAGGCCCACCATACATTTTAAGTTAGTTGTGTTGGGGGGGGGGGGGCTATTAGTGATACATGCAGTGAAATTATAAATGTATAGTGTCTAGTGTCAATGAACAGTGGTTACTAGCAGAGGGAATAACAGTGCTTTTTTCTGTAGAGCTCCGTGCAAGCAAACGCCGTGCTCAAAAAGTGGTTTGGCAAGGTCGGTGTATGGGATTGGAACTGAGTGTTCGTGTGTGTGTCCAGAGACAGCATGTCCTCAAATGTCCTGAAATCTTAAAATATTGTACAAAGGGGTGGGAAAGGGCAAATCTGGCTGGGGTGGGGTGGGGGTGGGGTGGCAATAATACAAGACATATCTACAGTATTTGTGATACAATTATTTCACATGTGATACAACACATTGGCATGAACCTACCCATGCTTATATTATTGTAGATTGTCAAATCAATTCAAGTCCTTGCAGGATCTTGAACATCTTTTCTGTATCATGGCAATATGAGGTGGGTGGGGGGGGGGGGGGGCAATGTTGACATCAAACATGAAAGCACTACCATTGCAATCTGTCCACATGTTATTGTCTGAGAGCATTTCCCCTAAAATGACCCTTGGTGTTTCACACTTTGGGTTCTATGAATCTTTTAACAAGCTCACCTTGCCAAGGTCAACTCTGGAACTCCTAAACAGTCATGATCAACATTGGAGCAACTACAATTTCCCCTTGAAACTGGCTCGGCTGTTGTCTTTTTTTCATGGTCATGAAGTTGTCCGCACAACACCATAAATATTTCAGTCCACATTGATGTGTCCAGTGAGTTAGATACTTTCAAGAGAAGCCCAAACACCTTGTAAAAGTTTATTTCCTGCTGGATAACTTTTTTACAGGGCAATAACAAGCTCCGGAGATGTAGATGAGCGCTATCTCCAAAAGAGGCACCCCAGAGAGGTGGATGTTCAGATTGAAGCTTATCAGCACAGCCTTGCAAAGCATCTAAAAGGAACACATTCCAGTTCATGCCTGCAGTGGCCCACCAAAAAAATACACTGATCCCACAGGAATAAGTAAGGAAGCGATGTTGCATGAGGTCAGTTGGGATCATAGTAGCCTCTGAGGGTAGCTCCTATTCAAATGCCCTCCTCTTCTCCAACGAAGACGACACAAGTCAGTGAAACATGACATGTATTTATCCCCGAGCCTAGTTTGAGGCTTTGCGGCCCCATTGGCCCCAAAGGATAGCTGTGACAAAGGACAGCATCTTTCTAAAGCCCCGGTCACTGCTTGTCTTTGGTGTTGGGCATTAGCCATTCAGAATTGAAAGTAAGTGCTAGATGTGTATCGAGGGCTGGAGGCATTGATAGTCCCTGCCTGAAACAACATTTACATTTACCGCTAGCCCAAATGCAATGCAGAAGATAGAGTTTACAAGAGAGTGTGGGAGAGAGTAAGAGGTAGAGAGAGAGTAAGAGAGTAAGAGAGAGAGAGAGAGAGAAGGATAGAGAGAACATAAAAAAATCACTCTGTTTCATATCTCCACCGTTTGTCTAAGAATTAAGCAGCCTGGGAGAAACCCAAAAGTTCCAGTTCCCAAAGCTCAGATAAGACTTTGCATTTAAATGAAATCAGTGGGGGTGTCTGGTTGCTCTAAAGCCCTGTATTTGAACTGGGTGAGGAAATACAACTGCATGGGATCAGAGTCGACACATCATCTATTTTAAATGTGTGCTTCACTAATGTTAAAAGGGCCACGTGTTCTCTTGGTGTAAAAAAAGATGATATCTTTGTGACGGGCAGCGGAACATTAAATAGTCCTACTACAACAGGGATCAGACAGTGATAATACATGTACAAGCTGAAACAGTTGAATGAGTTTGAGTTCAATGCAGTGTTGGAGTGGCAGTGTGACAATGATAGAAGGCCAGTGAGACATACTGTATTGTTTGACTACTGACTTGTGCTGTATTGGAGAGAAGAATGATATTTGTTTATCTTGTTGTTGTTCTTGCTTAAAATCATTCCTAGTAGCTGGAGGGGTTTTTTTTGCATTAAGTTGGTTGTCTGTTATTTGCTGGTTGTAATTGTGACTCATGCAGCTTCAACCATGTTGTACAGATACATATAAATGGCAAGGATGGTTATTACACACAAACACTTGAAATGATTCTCTTCAGTACTCATACCAATAAAACACCCTGGCTAAATTCTGTATTGCAGATCACACCATTAATTAATTGGGCACATATCTGCTCTCTCTCTCTCTCTCTCTCTCTCTCTCTCACACACACACACACACACACACACACACACACACACACACACACACACACACACACACATACACACAAACTCCAACAACACTAACCGAACAGAAATACAGTTTGACAGAACATAATGGCGTCGCCAATCTAAGCCCACCACGAACACAAAATAATTCACTTCATTGAGCTGCCTGATCACCAGGCTGTCTTCAGCTCCACCGCGCCGACAGGAATACAAACATTTTCTTAAAAGCCACGAAGGCCGATTCCGTTCCTGGACCAGGACTCTCTGCAGCCTCCGTGTGTGCCGGTGAGGAAAGGGATGTGGGAGGCGGGCGAGTGTAACCATCACTCCCTTCGGCTAATTAAAACTAACGACTCCAGGTGCCGTTTCAAGCCGGGGAGAGGAGCGACCGGGCGGCGTGTTTGTGCGGCTCGTTCAACTTCATTACAAGCACCATTCATTCTACTTAAGAATCTCCACACCATCGTCTCAACACCTGACACGCGCGGCATGCAATTTGGCGGTGGAAGTGATATAAATGCAAATGAAATGACGATGTGAATAATGTTGGGGTAGAAAATTGTGATGGAGACGGTCGACCTGTTTTACGCAAAGCGCCCCAAAATGCGTGGCGCCGACCATGTGTTAAATGTTATTCGCTGTATGCTGTAACATTTGTCTTGATCTCTTGGTCATTCCAACGTGCCATGCATTACGCAATTTCAAGCAGCTTTTCACCATTTCATGAAGGTATTCAGGAAGATGAGGGATAGAAACCATGTGCTCATGTGTGAAAGGTTAGCTTAATGAATTGCTCCAGAATAATGCATTAGAATAGGTCAATCATGTTATGACCATATTTAAATGAACATAGCCTGCCCTACACGTAATGCGCATAGGCCAGCATGGTTTAAAGCGCCTCCTGTCGTGGTCAAGGTCAAGATAGGATCACAGCATGATATCAGGCATTTTTGTCATTTAGGCAGATACACTGCTTGAATTGAACTATACCACGAATATGTTTACAACCCAGTAATCACAAATTTAGGATCATACAGGCTAAATAGGTCTGCGTATCCCGATAACAAGAATGACAATGTAAGTGTACTGATGTATACTGTGTTTATTAGAAAAGATCAGTTAGTTTGCATAATTTATACATAAGCAATAATTAAACTATTTACACTGAACCATTTCAGGGAAAAGTTTACAGATAGCCTAACATACAAAAACGTCATGTACAAAATAATTTAAATATTACAAAAGATTCACCAATAGTGAACAAAGAATGACATCATAATTTGTCATATAGACTCCAGGTTAAGAAAATGAGCTGCAAGTGTGCCAAAAGAGTGTACTCAGGTTAGGTAGGCTGCAAAGGTTCCATAAGGAGGATCCTGGGACAAGTGGTTAGGAAAGACTCCTGAGCCGAATTTGAAAGGAACTGACAACCGTCAAAAAGCAGTCGGTTCCAGTGGGGGCTTTTCAAAGGATCTGGCTGCCCACATTCGTCTTCGAATTCCACCGTAGCTTTAGAAAGAAGCTGCATCAATAAGTTATTGAGCCTTGTGCGTGACGGTAAAGTCTCGACGGCCGCCTCAATGCCCGCGGGTCTCAGAACTTGCAGCAGTAGCCACATCCCTTGTAGCGGCAGCAGTTGCAGCAGTACCGGCACAAAGACAGGTGACTCTGACGTTTTGTCCTGAAGAGGGCCTTTGAAGAGAGGCGAGAGGATGGGTGTTAAACAGGTTCACTGTGTGCGATGACGCGTCGACACATCAAAGCAAATTGTGATTTCATAATAATTCAGGTCCCTTGGGGGAACGCACAGCGTCCTAGATTACACGAAAAAGGCTAATTGGGTTTGGCTATTCATTGAGCTCTTAGAAGTACATACCAGGGGATTTGTGACTTCTGGTGATGTCACTGCAAGCTCCTGCGTTTCTGTCGCGGGTCTCCAGGTCTCCCCAGTCTCGTCGGTTTCCACCTACGCATGGATAGAAGCGTTTCATTAGGCTACAGGGCAGTACAGATAGGCCGGGTTAAGGCCTGTTTGAAACGACTCTGATACGTAAAACCTTGCAAGTATTTTAATGACATTGGCATAGCAATTGAAATGCAAAGAAATGATGGGGAAAAAAGCATTTATTTCAACTCACCTCAGAGAAAGGAACAGCAGCATCGCCTAATAAGCAAATACAGGCGACCACTACGATGGCAGCAATGACTGTTGTGAAGAGTTTCATTCTTAGTTTTTTATGTCTTCCGACTTTATTCCAGTAATGACGTTCTTCGGTTATGTGTTGTTTTTTCTCTTGTAGTGTATAATCTGCTCCCGCTGTAAAGGCTTCTTGAATCTCTCAAAGACGACAGGAAGATCTCAAGAAAGTTTTTAGAATGGTCCTTTTGTTGCTGTAGAAGTTTCTACTTGTCGTACTGGCTAGAGTGATCTACACCGCTATTTATACCCATTTGATCAGTTACCTTACCCCCGCCCTCTGGAGTTGCCCGACCCCACCTCTTCTCGCAACCTATTGCTCAACTTTGGGAATTGGGAATTTTTGACTGAAGTAGAGATGTAGCGGTTACATCACAAAAACAGAATTCCCACTGGCGCGATCACGTTCTGATCAATAGCCTGGTAGCCATTCGCAGCCAATATAACATTTCAAGTTCAAATTTAAGTTTATTGTCATGTAATCACCAAAGGATTTATCAGTGATGAAATGTTTTATGCTCAAGAGCCAGCAACTTTAAAGAACAAATGAGATAGTTGTAATTACCTCTGTGTGTGTGCGTGTGCGTGTGCGTGTGCGTGTGTTATAGTGCAAAACACTGGGGATGCCATTAGAAGTCATCAGTGGATAGTTACTGAAACTATATGTGGCACATTTTAACTAGGTGGCGCTATACCTCAAATGAGGGGATATGGGGTGGGTGGACATGGCCCCTTGAGACCAACATACAAAAACAGGTCCAATCTTAGGCCCTGTGGTTCTCGAGATATTCACAGAAAACTGTGTTCGGCCTATACCCTCCTTTTGGGAGGCTTGGTGCGGCAGGGGGTTGACGGATCAAAACAAAAATCAATGGATCCGTGTCATCCTTGTGGGCTGCCCACCAAGATTTGTGTAGCTCTCAGTGTCCCGCTAGCGCAGCGGTCATAATAACCTCATTCATTAGGAAAGTACAGGTTGTAAATGGCAATGATGGCAGAAAGCTACAAGCAGTAGGGCCTATACATAATCTGTATTCATGGGAATGTTTACAGTACCATATTTCAAACAAGCCTATGGATCTCCACACATAGTTTGGATTTTTGCCTTTAAGGTTTTTGCTGCACTTCTGTGGGCCAAGTGATTTTTTTTCTTTTGGAAACTCCACGGTATATTCCTGTCTCCTAAAACCTGTATTGGCAGCTCTCAGCTCATCCCTCCTGCTGACATTGGAAATTCCTCATTCGGATCCGATTAGTCCGGACGCTTGGCCTGGAATTGAAAGAAGCGCACCATTTAACACAAGTGATGTAATTGTAGCCTTTCTCACAAAATAATTATACGACCATTTTTTAATACCTTCATTGAGGAATTATATGGAAGGAACCTGGAGTTTCAAAGAGCCAGAGAGTCAGCACCAGAGGAACAATGAATGGATCTCTGTGCAGTAATATGCATAAAGGAATGTGATTGAGCCTTCCAAACTGTGCTACATAATTCTCTTAACTCAAACGGCCATTACAGAATTCGCCCAATCATTTCTGTGAAACCAGACTGCTATCTAGACTGCGTCCAAAGCTGTGCTCCCAGTCCTGATTGAATGGAATCTCACGTTTCCACTCAAGGTGTTAAACTACACACTTTTGAGCATGCACTAAGCCGATCACCAAGTCATGAATTAATATCACACTATTTGAAGAGAGGATTTTCCTACACCAAATAGCCTATTCACATTTGGTAAACACAGGTTTTAATCAATATTTGCTTTAAATAACATGTTTGTCCTTCGTTCTGACACATGACAACATTTAACAATAATGCTGTGACAATTGTGACATTTGGTGAATAGGCCTATTTGACAAGTCAAATGACACATCTCAATGGAAATATCACATATCCTTGTTGTCATGACCAAACTAATGGTCAAAACATGTTCTGGCGGTGTATGCGTCAGTCTGTCTCATTCAGTGATAACCCTGTGACAGCCACTATTGACTCTGGACAAGCAGAAAACCACTGTCAACAGATGCACCGATGAATGGTTCGATGAATGAGTTGATTGGCATGAGATCACCTTCCCTGCTAATATCTGCCTTGAATGTGCGAATATCAGAGTGCTCTCTTTACTACCATATTAGTTTACTATCATATTTGTTCACAGAGAACACATACAGACACACACAGAAAAAAACATACACCAGATGAGATCAGGCATACGTAGATGTTTTGTCTGTAGGGTCTTTTCCTTTTTTACTCACAGTTACCCATATTTAACCAACTATCATCTGCCATCTTTCATGATCAGCATAGATTAGTCAAGTTCACACACAGTCATTTTACACAAATAAAGTTTCGTACATCACCCCTGAGTCGAATGGCCATTGAAATGACAATCATAATTTTTATATACTGTATGGCTGATGTCACCCTTGATTAGTTGTGAGCATAATATATGTATAATTACAGATGAGTGATTAAGTGTTATTTACAATTACATTTATTCATTAGGCAAACGTGCTCATCCGAAGCGAATTGCAGCAATATAAAAACGGTATCCAAAAGCTTGAATCTATTCTCCTTAAAAACTTGAAAAATACATATTTTCACCCCAACTGTGACAGTGGAGTGCTTTGTTGATTTCAGCGAAAGAGCAATTTAATTGTACTCATCAGAAAAAGAAAAAAAAAACCTGTGGCTCTTGACTCAAAAGAGACGTACGCTGTGTCCAAGGGGGTTTCAGTTATTGTTGAAAGTTTTCTGCCTTTTGCAATTCTTTTTTCAGTCTTTGCAGTCTTTGCAGTCTTAGAAAGTTCAGCCAAAGTGCTGACTAACCCTCCTTCATCATCCACCACTCAAGCAGTTTCTGATTTCTGATTGTTTAATACAAAGAGTATCGATGCACTTGATCTTCCTCTTTCTCTGCATGGCCTGTAGGGGAACATGGTTCGGTGAAACTTAAAGGTTCTTTAGGGAAGGGAGGGCTCCCCTCCATTAAACAGCCTATATGCCCAGAGCTATACAGGGAGACAAGTTGATGTTCTTAAGTCAGAAGGTGACACATTGGTCTGTGTCACCAGCAGCCACGGTGAGTTTAGACAAGTGGAGAGAGAGATGCCCCTGAGTGTATGCGTGTGTGAGTGGGGTGGCGTGTGTGTGTGTGTGTGTGTGTGTGTGTGTGTATGGGGGGGGGAGGGGGTGGCGTGTGTGTGTGTGTGTGGGTGTGAGTGCCGCCAGCACTATCAGTGGGGAATCTTCTGGGCAAACACAGTCAGGCTCCACTGGGGCGGCTACTCTACCTCTCTCTCTCTCTCTCACCGTGTCCTGTTGTCGGGCAATGACCTCACACTCACTCTCCCTCCCTCCATCCCACCCTTGTCCCCCTCTTTCTTCCCTACTCACCCATTTGTACACATCTGGGAATTCCCCCTGTCTCTCTGTCTGTTTCTCGGTTTCTCCCTCTCATTTCTTTTTTCTTTTCCCGAAATACATGTCAGGAAATTACTGTATTGCTTTCACTCCTCGTGCCTTCCAGAACAGTCTCTAAGAAGAGTTGTCACTATCCCACTATCACTAACACTTCCTAACTGAGACAGATGCCTCTTTTTAACCAGATACTGACTTGTTATACATGCGTGTCATACATGCATGTCATCATACTGTAAGCACAAACAATATGCCCCGTGTACACATGGCATTCATGCATGAAAAAGATCAAGTTGTTCCTCTGAAACTAGGCCAACTTATACCCCTCATCATGCACCCCCTCATTAAAACAGAAACACACAGATGCAAACACAGTAATAGGCACTCGAGTTCAAAGCCCTTCCAATAGACAACAGCGTCTTCTGGACTACGGGCTATGTTCGTACCCTCTGGAGGAAATATTATGCCTCAGCAAATCAGACAGCAGATGTGTGACACATTTTCTCGTGCCAGTAATCCAAGATTGATATTCATATATTTTTTATAAATTTGTTTTTGTGCATATACTGTATTTTGCAGGGAATTTCTTATGTGAGTTAAAATGCAAGAACTATAAAAGTCGGGCCTAACTCCTAAATGTCCTTGAAGTCAATCCATTTCTTCTCTCAATCCCACCAAGGTCTGGGCTCCTCAGAGAAATACTAGTAAAACTCAACATACTCAAAGTAAGAACTGCATGTATTTTTTTTAGCACATGGAATGTCTTGGGTTTTGAGATGGCTATCATCCAAGATTTGTATGTGTGTACTATGAGTGATTATTGGTTATGTGGATTTTTTTTACCCTACATTTTTTATTATTATTATTATTATTATTATTATTATTATTATGCCGCTGTAGTACTTACATACTGCTCCCTACCTTTCTGTTGAGATCCATATATGCTCAATGTGCAGTGTGCCATCTCAGAAACAGCCTTCGCCTTCATGCTGCCTCACCTCCTCACCCCACCAAGTCGACATGGCCAACACACACACACACACACACACACACTCTCTCTCTCTCTCTCTCTCTCTCTCTCTCTCTCTCTCTCTCTCTCTCTCTCTCTCTCTCTCTCTCTCTCTCTCTCTCTATATATATATATATATATACAGTATATAGCCTATTCCCCTCTATGACAATACCTCACACAGACACATTGCTCTGGTGAGTAAAGCTGTTGGGCTGTGTGAATTAGTAATGCATAGTAATGAAGGGAAGCAGACATAGACGAGCAGACTCCTCAGTCACCCAGCTGTGTGTGTGCAGTGCAAACTCTGGGCCTCCATAAGCAACATCACTCCACCTTGGCAGGAGAAGCGCATCATGGCTGTCTTTGGTACTAATAACTAGGACTGAGATGGACAGCACACTTTCTCACAAAACACACACACACACTCTCTCTCTCTCAAACTCAAACACACACACACACACACACACACACACACACACACACACACACACACACACACACACGCACACTTCCAGCAGAGTGTTTCAGGCGCATCTCTGTCTCCCGTTTTTCTGTCTATTTTGCATGAAGTCGAGATGTGGGGTGACAGAGCTGTGCCGATTCAGGCAGCGGGGTTTTGTCAAGCAAATCGCACACTGTCCAGTTGAGAAGAGATGCAGTGCTGTTTAAGGCATGAGCCCAAAGAGGTGGCAGATTCTGGACTCGTCTTTTCTTTAATGACACCTGCAATAGATCAGGTGTGACACCGTCCTCTCTGGTGAATTACTGAGTTAGGGGTGTGAATGACTTTTTAATTAAAACGATCCCGTTTGTTGTCACTGAGGAAAAGCACTCGGGGACACACGAGAGCAAGAGTGTCCGTAGACGGAGGTTAAAGCGGATTCCGCTCGGGGTTATTGATCGGCGGGCATGCGGCGACGGAGAGACGGAGCGGCACGGGGAGAGCGGGACGTCGTGATGTCCCAACAGCCTGGCCGCTGGAACACGAGGTCAGAGGTCAGCCACTTCAAACAGAACGGGGGACATTCAGACGCCTGCCTGTGTGCTTGACTGGCGGCTGACAGACGGGCCAAAAAAAAAAGAAGGATGATGACAACTAGATAGAAGGGCGGGGAGGGCAAAATAAAATGGAGAGAAAGAAGTTATGGTAGAAGGAGAGAGAAGATAAAAAGAAAGGCAGTTAGGCCTGAACTCAGAATCACTGTAATGTAAAAAAAATAAAAAAAAAGTTAATGATTAGCAATGATTCAAGCACCCAATGCTGCAAAGCAACAATACTACAAGTATTTAACCCCTGACACATTCAGGCAGGCTCAAATGTTTTTTGTGAATTTAGTGTCATTTGTGAATTTACATGGAAGAGGAGTTTCTTTTTTACTGAGAATTTCTGCAAATTCTATTTTTAATTGGTTGTGAAATGGGCAATTTGAGCATGAATACCACTGTGGCATGTCCCACACCACTGCATAGAAATGTATCTCCTTACAACTGGACAGTACAAAGTCCCTACTGTATATATGTTTCTGGTGAGTCCTACAAACTAGAAAGTGTCTGGTGAGCATGGAAAACTATCTGGTGCACACACCAGAACGTCTCACACACACACGCGCGCACACACACACACACACACACACACACAAAATGAGCACATGTACCCTTAAGGGCTCTGTAGGGGAGCACTTGAGGACTGATATGAATATGAATTTCCATTCAGTCAAACAAATACATGAGAAATACCCATGTTTATTTAGTTATTTATTAATCCAAACAACCTATCATCAAAAAGTGGCCCTCTGTGGAGGTGCTACACAGGAAGTAGCTCTCAGTCAGGTTAGGCTGTTAAGAAGTAGGGTCATAGGTTTCACCTGCAATTAAAAAGTATTCCAAAAAATACATTCAAAATGCATGAGACCACTGACTACATTTAATTTGAGCGCTGTCCTTGGTACTGTTCATTTTGTATTCACTCCTGAGTGAGAACTACTCACACACTCTACCCAGTCCCACCTCTACAATTAAAAACACAACAGACTTCGATTGAGAGCATGACTTCAACATAACAAAAATAGAACAGCGTTAACAGCAAACAGCAGGTTGGCAGCTTTCTCCTGGTTCGAATGCAACTAAAATGCCTGAACTCTGGGATTTCATGATCTGTGATTGTGGTTACCAGTAGGGTCCTATAATTGCTAACTGGCTCCTGCCTTGTAATTAATAGGCATTGTGGCAATTACACTGCCTCCACTTGTCATCGATAATATGGTGAGCACTCTAGTTTGTGAGGACTCCCAGCAATTGTGGCTAGGGTTAAGGCCTCAATATGGCCTCTTTCTTCAGATACCTAGCCTCAGAGATATAGAAGCAGCAGACAGGGATCTCTCACTCACACACACACACACACACACACACACTTGTGCTTTTTCCGTCCTGTTTTTCTGTTGGAGTTGGCTTTGATGTGCAGCTATAGTTAAAAGGTGACTGATAAAAAAAAAAGCGAAGGGAACTTTTGAACCGTGACCCTCTTAACAAACCTGAAAGGCGGACTATTAGTCCTACGGCTGTCTAAGTGATGCATATCCAACTGTTCGGTGTCCTAATAATGTCATTCCTGAGGATGAACACAAAGCGACTATGAGAGCTTTGTAAGAGTCTGTATTTAATCTCAGCCATGTAATAATTGAAAGGATTTGTATGTAACAGAAGATACTACAGATTTTTTTTTTTTTTTTTTGTCTCTTAACATTTCCTTGCAAAGATAAACTGAGTAGAAAGGAGTTTATTTTTCTTAAGAAAAAAAAGCACCACAGAGCTCTCTTCTGATCTTCCTCACGTCGAGAAGGCAGATGATAATGATGAAGTAACAAACATTACAAAATATTGGTGTCTGTTCATCGTTTCAAATTTCAAAGACAGTGGACTACTCCACCCCCACCCAATACCAGATGGGTGTGGGGAAGAAATTATAATAAAATAATTAGCATTCAGTTGAAACATAATGAGGACAAATGATAATTAATAAAAATCAAAATGAAAACAAATCACAATAAACTCTAGGCAAACCCATGTAGGGAACTGACAACAATAGACTTTAGAGAATTAGCCTAAAAAGAAACGGCAAATTGATGTACATTCTTCACAAATCGGCCATGATCAGTCAGGAACTATACAGACCCAATAAACAAAACACTTTAACTGAGGGCCTCAAAGCCAAGTATTTGACCAATCAGGAGTTTATTTGCCTTATTGCTTAGGCTCATAGAAAGACCAAATTTCTTTGCATATTTAGGGGTGGGATTCAATCAGGAATTTTGGCATCCGCGACAGTCTCAGTGAGGCTGAAACGTCCTTGAAATGCCTTTGGTCTTGTTGCCAGCATATCACCTCACAGATGTAGTAAACAGAATGTCTTGAGCACCATTTTTTTTTCTTTGACAAAACTGCTGGGCATAAACCCAAATTTGCTAATATTCTTCAAATCACTGCACTTTGGGCACAGCCAGAAAAAATAATGATAACAAGACAGAGAGCACAATTTGTCAATTGCGGTACTCACAATGTCCCTCCTCTCATACTGGCTAAATATGACAGGTGATGACTCGTTGCATTTGCAATGCTTTGTAAAAAGTAGTCCTTTTATTTTCATATGAAGCTGATGATTGGCAATGGGCTGAGATCGCTGCTAATGACAACTGGTCATGTTCAGCATAAGCTTGAGTCCCTACGATTAGGCCACAGTGGCTGACACGGTCTCCAAGGAATCTAAAATTCAGGATCATATACAATAATATGCTCTAATGTCAATGTATCCCTCCTGATAAAATGGACATGGTGCTGCAAGGTCTGTTTGTAATTATGGTCTGGGTTGAGAAATCTGGCTTGCCTCAGCAATACATCAAACCTCTTAAATTAAAGATGATTATGAGCCTAATGTATATTCAGTAGTGGGTTTTAAGTCATTGATTTGAAACAATCATCATTCAAATAAAATGTGCATCATGTCTGGCACCACTATTTAACAAATAACTAAATAGAAGTTCCCATACATCAGATCCCAAGCTGGAATTTCTCCTGAAAGTAACAGTTCCACCAGCTCTTCCATCTCGGTCAACACACAGAAAAATACACTTTAAGGGTAGGCTACTGTGCTACTGAGGGGCATTAGTGAGAACAGGGTCCCCGTGGTCTTTTTGTATGTGACTGACTAATTATAGCAATCGATTAGCTTCAGAGTGTTGTCAGGTATAATTTTTTTCCCCCTTGGCCTTCATTATTCACTAACGGCAAGGTTAGCACAAAAACCCGATCTCACAGTTGCTGCCTTGAAGGACCTCCCCCCCCCAAAAAAAAACAAAAAACAAAAATACCTTCTTCTACCCTTCCACGCGAGATATCTGATCATAATATACACAAGCAGTACTATTTCTTCCTCCTCTGTTCAGTCAAACACGACCGGTGTCCCTTCAAGGTTGACATGTGATAAGAAAGCAATCTCTTCAAACAGGGCCTTCTATTTCGACAGTTCAGATCGACACCTTGTGTTTAAGGAGTTGTGCCTTCGACTATTCAGGAGGCTTAGTGGATTATGCGTTGTGCAGTGTTCAGTTGTCTCTCATGCATACACCCGGCCTGTTCAAGGATTAAATCAAGAGGTGTTAGGCTGATGTAAGGACACATTTAAGAAAAGGGGCGGTGGAAAAGACGACAGTGGTGTGTGAGGTGAGAAAGCAAAGTGGGGTAGAGTAGGATGAAGTATTGGTGGGGGTAGGGCTGAAATAACATCATATGTTTATCAAGTTGATATAGAAACTATAAATCCAAGGAATCTTCAAAAAAATTATAAACAGCACAAACATCCTCCGTGTCATGCATCACATACTGTATCTGACTGAATAAATATTGCAATATTGATGATGCAGGGAGCAGGAATACCAGGGGACTGCTGGTAATGGCTGCAGTTTCACCAGGAGAAATTGCCCTGAGGGGTGGGGGTGGGGTGGGGGTAGCTGTGGAGGGAACACAAATGGAATTAAAGATGAATCGGGAACTGCAGTCCAGTGCAGAATAGACACCAAACAGCACCAGCGAGGTGACCGCGGTCTCCAGTGGTCCAAACAGGGGGGAAAAAGGCAAGGCAGCCAGATGCAAGCCACCCACATGAAGGTGAAGGTCGGGAGGGGAGGTGGGAGAGTGCACAGTGGGAGTCTTCAGGTCTCAGTCTTTCAAAGTTTTAGGCTTTTCGTCCGCTCACTCTTTCATGGAGCTGATCCTCCTGTACTGGAACACACACGTGTGTGTGTGTGTCTCTCTGTCCACTACCTTTAGAGAGACGTCCGCGTCCTGGCCCCCCCCCTCCCCCACCACCGCCACCACGCTGCCTCTGCGTCTCCTTCTCAGGGCCACCTCTGCCTGCGGTCACTGGGGCGCCGCCTCCAAAACCACCTCCATGCCGTGCTGCTGCAGCTGGGCACGCAACAGTGCATTAGCGTTCTTCAGCTCCTCAATCTGAGAGAGAGAGAGAGAGAGAGAGAGAGAGAGAGAAAGAAAGAAAGAGAGAGAATGAGGGAAAGAGAAAGATACTCAGTCACTTTATTCACAACAAGCACTAACGTAATTGTTTATATCCATTAACAAGCAGAGCTCTCAGAATTCCATCTCTTGACTAATCGCACACACGCACGACTTCTTTGAAAAGCTGTATAGATGAAATTAAAAGGACACGCTGCTTCCAGTGTAAATTGCTGTGCTACTTGTGTCTTGGCAGCAACTTGCCTCGTTAAATTCATTATTGTGCACTTGCGTATTGACCGCTCCACATTTCAAGACGCACGCAAGTGATGCAGCCATTGATTGCCCACTTCAGAGCGAGTGCTAATCCATATGAATATGATAGAATGTGTACAAAGTTAAAGTATGGGTTTTGTGTGTGTGTCAGTGTGCACATATATACATATCTATATACAGTGCCTATAGAAAGTCATCATACCCTTTTGAAATAGTTACTTTTTTTTGTCTTACAGCCTGAAATCAAAACCCATTTTAAAAAAAATCTTTTCCAGTTTTATTTACAAATTTAGCTGTACAACATCAAAATAATGAAACAAAAAGTCAACAGTTCTGAAAATTAATAAAAAATTAAAAACTAGAATAACAGGGTTGGAAAAGTCATCATACCCCTGACTTAATACTTTGTAAAGCTTCCTTTTGCTTTCATTACAGCCATCAATCTGTTTGGATATGTCTCTATTATAGCTTTGCACACCTAGATAGGGGAATATTTGCCCAATTTTCCGTGCAGAAATGTTAAAATTTAGTCAAATTCTGTAGGGAATGGCGATGGACTGCTCTCTTCAAGTCAATCCACAGATTTTCTATAGGATTTAAGTCAGGGCTCTGACTTTGCCACTCAAGGATATTCACCATCCTATCCTCAAGCCACTACTTTGTTCTTTTGGCAGTATGTTTAGGACCATTGCCGTGTTGGAAGGCGAATGACCTGCCCATATTCAGCTGTCTAGCATGGGGGCTGCAGGTTTTCCTCAATCATTTGGGTGTACTTGGCAGCATCCATTTTCCCTCCTATCCTGACCAATTGCCCAGTCCCCACTGAAGAGAAACATCCCCACAACATAATGTTGCCCCCACCATGCTTCGCAGTAGGTATGGTGTGTTTTGGGTGTGTTTGGGTGTGTATACTGTGTTTGGTTAGCGCCTGGAGCTCAGTCCAAAAACTTCAATCTTAGTCTCCAAAAAGTTCGATCTTAGTCTCATCTGACCATAAAAGCTTTTTCCACATGGTGACAGAATATTCCAGATGTGTTTTTGCACTGAACTCCAAGCGCAATGTTTGGCGAAAACCAACACAGTACACCACCCAAAACACACCATACCTAGTGTGAAGCATGGTGGGGGCAACATTATGTTGTGGGGATGTTTCTTTTCAGCGGGAACTGGGCAATTGGTCAGGATAGAAGGGAAAGTGGATGCTGCCAAGTACACCCAAATTCTTAAGGAAAACCTGCGTTCCTCTCCTAGACAGCTGAGGATGGGGAGGTCATTCGCCTTCCAACACGACAATAATCCTAAACATATATTTCCAAAAGAACAAAGCAGTGGCCTAAGGATAGGATGGTGAATATCCTTGAGTGGCAAAGTCAGAGCCCTGACTTAAATCCTATAGAAAATCTGTGGATTGACTTGAAGAGAGCAGTCCATCGCCATTCCCTACAGAATTTGACTACATTTTAACATTTCTGCACGGAAAATTGGGCAAATATTCCCCTATCTAGGTGTGCAAAGCTATAATAGAGACATATCCAAACAGATTTATGGCTGTAATGAAAGCAAAAGGAAGCTTTACAAAGTATTAAGTCAGGGGTATGATGACTTTTCCAACCCTGTTATTCTAGTTTTTATTTTTTGATTAATTTTCAGAACTGTTTACTTTTTTTTCATTATTTTGATGTTGTACAGCTAAATTTGTTAATAAAACTGGAAAATATTTTTTTTAAAATGGGTTTTGATTTCAGGCTGTAAGACAAAAAAAGTAACTATTTCAAAAGGGTATGATGACTTTCTATAGGCACTGTATGTGTAAGTGAGCGTGTATGTACATATATATGTATGTATGTATGTATGTATGATCTATGTATGCTTCTGTCTATGTCTGCATATTTGTGTATGTGTGTGTGTGTGTGTGTGTGTGTGTGTGTGTGTGTGAGTAGCCCTGACAATGACTCGACGTCTGCGAACTACAAACAGGTGGGCCTTGATTTCTGCCATGTCGGCATTTTCTAAACCCTCAAGTACACAATGAACTCCTGTCGTCCTGCTCACTGCATAATTGGCAAATCAACATTAACAAAGAAATCCGTTTTGGCAAGGCGGCGAGGACAAAAGGATAGCACCGCAGCCGTGACATTTACAGTCTTTATTTGGAATGGGCCCGGGCTAATTGTTGTGTGAACTAACGAGCTCTGCACTTTAAAGCGTCGTTTGCGTCTGTCTCTGCGCGGGAGACATCGGCGTATGACTTCAATTACTATTCAGCTGAGCAAACAGACAGCTGCTCAATATTCATTCAGCCCAGCTGACCCCGGACGACCTGGGGGATCATTTGAAATTTTTATAAACTCAAGCAAACACTTCTCGCCAGGTATCCTTCCTCACCTGACCTTTCCCCACTGTGGTGGAGAGGCTGTCATCCCGGCTCCTGACATTAAGGGTGTTAATGTAATCACAGCCTAAAAGCCGATTTTCAGGAACACCTCGCCATCATTTGATATGCAGAGGCAATTTCTCGATTTGAAGCTGCCTTTCCATTTAAATAATTTTCTGTGCGTTGCCTGTGGAATTGTAATCATCTGCATCGTGATGGGTGTGTGCTTTTGCCATGAGTTTTGTATTAGCCCTGGCTGGAGAATAGCTTTTGTGTGAGCAAAAAATACAAATGATGAAAACTTGCCCACGTTAAGCATGTTCAACTGTAATGCTTAAGTATGAAGTAGCCCAGATGGCTCAGATAGAGGCAAACTGGCTTGCTTGACTGATGTGTATATTTGTATATGATGTGGCATGTAGTGGGTTTATATTGTTCCTTTTTTACTGATGATCTACAAACAAACCAAAAAATAGTGAACAGCTTCGGTAGCTAATGGACTCAGAAACGCTACCAGAGGATCACAATTTTTGTGCATGTGTATAAGGCACAAAGAGCTCAGCAATGAGCCTTAAGAGTAATTAAAATAATCTTGAAATCAATTGTTTATAGGATGACTTTTAAAAACATACACCTCCAAATGAAAGCGCTGTCCTGATCTACATGTAATAGGCTGGAATGGTTGGGCTCTGGGGTCACACCTGCTGTCTGAGCAGCTCATTGTCCACCTGAATGCGCTCCACTTCCTTGAAACTTTCCTGCAGTCTCTGATTGGTTTGTCTTAACTCACGGATGTAGTCACATGCCTTGGAGAGGATTCCGCCTTTACTCTGAGAGGACAAAGGGAAAAGGAGGTTACATACACTCACTCACTCACTCACTCACTCACTCACTCACTCACTCACTCACTCACTCACTCACTCACTCACTCACTCACTCACTCACTCACTCACTCACTCACTCACTCACTCACTCACTCAACTCACTCACTCACTCACTCACTCACTCACTCACTCACTCACTCACTCACTCACTCACTCACTCACTCTCTTTGTCAATCCTGACACACATACAAAAGCAAACACACACACACACACACACACACACACACACACACACACACACACACACACAAAGACAGACACACACAAAGACAGACAGACAGACAGACAGGCCATTCTTGCCAACAGCTTTCCCCCTTCCCTCTCACCGCTGCGGTCTTGCTGCTGTCCATGTTGCAATCGGGGATGATTTTGGACAGCGTGACAATCCAGTTGTTGATCTTGTCCCTCCGCCGCCTCTCCACTGCACACAGTCAGACAGACAGCAACGTCAACAGACAAACAGACAAAAACACTTAGCAGCACAGAGGTACGAGTCCTCCATGTGAAACATACGGGTAAAGTGTGTCCATCCATGCGTGCCTGACTTACAGATAGTTGAATTTCAAACAGAAGAACAACAACAAAAAGGCTGCTCTTCTATAATCAATTTTCATTTTTCACTTGTCGAGCCCAAATCCTAATGATCTTCAATCTATTAAACTTTTCTCCTATCTATTAGTGGGCTGTGCACAACATTTGGCCTCTGAGAAAAACATCCAGCCGGTCAAGGCTCCTTCTGAATATTGGGCTGGACACACTGCTGTGGGTCTGGGGGGGGGGGGGGGGTTATTTGACTGTGAAAAGCCACCTTTACGCTGCTACATGTGGATAGCTTTGCAATAACTTTGTAAAATCATAAAGTGAAGCTAACCCTCCATCTGTCAATGAGAAAAGCTTGCTGTGAAAAAAAACATAGAAAAGTCACACAGCAACACCTGAAGATTAACGGCATCCCCTAGTGGCTGCTTGATGTCAGGTCAATGTCATGGGCTGATACCTACAGTGTTTTGTACTATTCATACCGTTGGTGTAAGCAACTGTTTTCAAATCCTAGAGGAGGACTGTGAAAACGACCGAGCTCTGAAAATTCTCTTTCACTCCTCTGATAACGGCACGATGGTGCAGGGCGACGCTCACCTTCGTTGTGTTGCGCTCGCCTCCTCTCATCTCTGGGCGTGCGCGTCCCGTCCACTTTCCTGACAACACACAAACAACGATGATGACAACAGATGAACACGTTTCTATCAGATCTACTAACACAAAGAGTTGTCTGGCAGTGTTGTAAGAATAAATGTACACTGACTGACTATATGGCACTAGATCTCTCGAGGGATTGGTCGACATAAACATAAATCTACATCACAATAATGCATACAGTGATTAATTTGCATACAGCCGCATTATGTATAGGCCACAGGACAGTGTTTTATAAACACTATATTAAAATAAACAAAACCATATTAATACCATATTAACTGCCCCTGTGTATTAACCTCATAGCTGAAAAAAATAGCAAAATCAATTTATAAGCCACGGCTAATAGTTGGGAAATTACGGTAATAGTTTTTGCAATAACAATATAATTATGTGATAACAAGTAGGAGGATATCCCCGCTGCTGTGCATCATGGTGCACTGGGAACTATCCTCTTTGCTACAAGTCACATTCTCATACAGTCTTAAAGCAACACTAAAGAGTTTTGTGTACCCTAAAATAATGTTCCCAATATCATTTCAGCGGTTTATCAACCCGTAACAGGGTGAACGGCCCGATCTGCTTTCACTTTGCGGCCCTCTATTGGCTATAACCGCACTATGTAACTTTACCAGATCGGGTAGTGTATCTGTAGTTTGATGAAATGAGACATAAGAAACTACAAATTTGACTTGCTTCGATGTTGCAATACACCATAATTTCATAAAATCATGCAACATACTCTACCTTGTCTGTGGACATAATTATTTGCTGGATAAACAAATAGCGTTTGTGCGACAGAGAAAAAGTGCTTTAGTGTTGCTTTAAGACCCACACACACAAAACAAAGCGTTGATCCAAAGATAAAAATAAAACCGTAATCTTGACAATAATCTACAGCAAACTGTTCTCCCCCACGTAGGTTTGAGGTCTGTCTTCTGCCATTCTCAGTCAACAGGTGAACTGCCCATGTTGTGGTGCATATGTAATCATTTCATGAACTACATTGTTGATATTGCATGATGACCGATTCTTATCAAGGGGAGGAATTCTCTCGGTATATCATGGACGTTAGGTTCTAGCACATTCTTAATCTCACCATCTCCCTCACAATAGACTTGACTTTTGGCATCTGTGAACTTTTTCCCTCTCATCTCCTTACAAAACCATTTCTGAGGCAGAGCACATGCCCTCTGCAGGGACCAATGGAGGATTCGACTCTCTGCGAAAATTGCATCATCTAACACACCATCAAACGTCCTGCAACAGTAGGCCGCCTGATCTTTGTGAGTGTCTTGTCAGCTGTGTGTGTGTGTGCGTGCATGCGTGCGTTCGTGCGTGCGTGCGTGTGTGCGGGCGGGCTGGGTGTTATTGTGTGCCTCCCCATGGGAGTCTGGAGCGTCAACTTAGTTCATTATGTTAAAAATCTCAGCTCTGGGAAGCAGCTGTGAAACAGGAAGAGGAGGGGAGGAGGGAGAGAGGCAGGCAGGCAGGGAGTGAGAGAGAGAGAGCGAGAGAGAGAAAGATAGAATAAAGGACTAGTGGAAGAGAGCGAAAGAGAGAATGAAAGAGAGGAATACAGATAGATCAAGAGAAGGGAGAGAGAGAGAGACAGAAAGAGAGTGAGCGAGAGACAAAGAGAGGGAGAAAGCGTGTGCCTGCCCAGATTTAGTCTAATGACAAACTGTTCGCCGCATGGCACAATCCCCTTCAGGTGTGCTTTAATGAAGTCACGACTCCCACATAAAGGCACTGCCGGTGTGAGCGCGCTCCAATCATGCCTCATGGGACCTTGCTTGCCGAGGACGATGATGCAGAGCGAAAAAGGCGCCGGCACCGTCATAAAGAGTCCCAGTGCCGAGTCGACAGGGCTGACAGCTCGAGGAGATGATATTAAAAGCCGGCATCTGTTGATTTGTTTGGTCTGACCTTTTGTTGTTCAAATGCCATACTGGATAAGAAAGTGATCCAAGTTCTTATCTACTCGAGCAAGCCTTTGTTGTTGTTGTTGTTTTTTAATATACACCTTAAACGAAGTGCAATGTTATAGTAAGTGGAGGCCCTCAACTATTTTATTTTCAACAGACGATAAAACACTAAATTAGCTGAGTGAGTAAAGTGCAAATTTGAGACCTCATTCCAAAAAGGGACAACTCTTAAGTGAATACACAGACATTTTTTCAGGATCAGTAGGTATGGGTGATGAAACGCTTGGCAGTGTGTCTGTGGGTTGCCAATGCATCTCTTCCCTCAACTGCCTGGCACCGAGGCACTTCTCATTATCCCTCTAATGGCAAATCGAAAGGGGGGAAAAAAAATGAAAACAAAATCAGCCTGTGATTGCCTGAAAGGCTGTCCTTCAAAACCCACAGACATCATCTGCCCTGCGGAGAAAAAAAAGGCGGCCGGCTCATCCTGCTGCTGAATTGTTTACTATAATTGAACACACAGCCAGGGGTTTGTGAGGACGGCTTAGGTGTATTTGTTTTGATGGCACAATAAAAGCTAACAGCCTTGAGAAATGTCTTCCAATCTCACTCCTGGGAATTGACTTTCAATGCCCGCGTTAGGTCACCGCCTCAGCACTTAGCGGTCACCGTTTTTTTTTTTCTATTGCGGAGAGATTTAAAACGTACAATGGGCTCCCCCGCGCAAAACCGACCGACTTAGAGCATCCAGAATCTGATTACCTGGAAGCCATTACACCTCCCTTACCAATGACAGATCAAAGGAAGGGACCACACAATCCTTCCCTTTTACAGGCTACACGGGAGATAGCGCCGGAGGCACGGGTCTGGCTTGGAGGAGAGATTAATGTTAAGCATGTGATCAGTTTCTACGTGGGTGCGCGGGAGTGTGTTACAATGGGGTTTCAGGAGGGGGGGGAGGGGAGGGGAGGGGAGGGGAGTGTGAAGGAGATGGTCCTCACCAGCTTGACGGGTCTTCCTGCAGCTGCCCAACTTCTTGTCTGTGAATGGCAGGTTTAGTGTTAAGGTTGTCGGGCAGGAAAAGTATGTATTTGCTCAGACGTTCACATGTCAGTCCTGGCATCAGTCACAGCACATTTACGCACATCCCCAGGAGCTGAAGAGTGACAGTGTATGCATGCAGCAGACAGGCAGTCCCGGCCCCACAAGTCAAGCGTTCACAAGCCCAAAATGATCCCACGGTGCTGCAAGGTGCAACGGAAATCTCCTCCTGGTTCTTCCCTCCCCAAAACGTCCATGTACTGTATTTATTGATTGTTCATCTTTATTTATCTCTATGTTTCAACTAACTCCTTTACTCTTTTTTTCTCCCTTGTGTTCGAGCGCGTATACCAGTGCTGCTGCAACTGAACAGAGACGTTAAGGTGCTGTGTCCACCAAACGCGTTTTTTACAGCCAGATCGCCCACAACCTCCTCCTCTCGGCGCTTCGATAAGTGTTTATTGTTGCTAAGTTACCAAAACCAGACACGGTTTATAACGAGAAGTGCCATTGACGCGCCCGGCGCTGTTCTAAAAGTTGAACAGATTTCAACTTTGAGCGCTCTGAGCGCTGCGACAAAAAAGGTCGGCGCCGACGTTTTTTTTCCGTCAAGGGCGCTCAGCGCTGTGAGCGCTGAGCTACATAGACTTTACATTGAAAATTGTCGCCGTCGGCGCAAAAAACGCGTTTGGTGGACACAGCACCTAATTCCAACACCGACCCAGCACTATCTATAGGAGCTAAAGTCACACATTTGCTCAAGATCACCCCACACTGCATTTTACATTATACATTTACGTTTAGTCATTTAGACACTTTTATCCAAAGCAACTTACAGAATGAGGATAAACATTCAAGCTACATTGCAAAGGAGACCATAGTAACACGTACCACTACAATAAAGACTAAAGTAAAGAGTGCATAATTACCTCCGCCAAGGAGGTTATGTTTTCATCGGGATTTGTTTGTCTGTCTGTCTGTCTGTTTGTTTGTATGTTTGCAAGATAACTCAAAAAGTTATGGATGGATTTCGATGAAATGTTCAGGGAAAGTCTGAAATGACCAAGGAAGAAACGATTACATTTTGGGAATGATTCGTATCACCGTCTGGATCCAGGAGGCAGTTATGTTTTCGCTTTGAGGAGGAGGCTTGCGCTCTCTGAGTGCTTTTCTAGTTCTGTAAGCAATAGTGTAGTCAAAGGAGATAATAGTCGAAGAAAGGTAGGTGCATGTTGGGTGTGTTGGGTTGTTAGATGTGTTAGGAGAGGAGATACTCCCGAAGAGTTGGGTCATCAAGAGCTTCTTTAAGATAGACAAGGACGCTATTGCTCTGGTAGCATTTGGTATATATAAGTATACTGTATATACTTATAGGGGTTTTTTGATCCCGTGAGGGAAATCACACACAGCATACATTGAACACACAGTGAGGTGAAGCAAACACTAACCCGGAGCAGTGAGCTGCCTGCCACAGTGGCGCTTGGGCAGCAGTGAGGGGTTAGGTGCCTTTCTCAAGGGCACTTCAGCCATGGAGGTGGGCATGGGAGAGCTGTGCCCAACCACTCCTACCACATTTTTCCTACTGGTCGGGGATCGAACCGGCAACCCTTCGGTTACAAGTCCAAACCAGTAGGCCACGACTACCCCATGGCTGGTAGGTCGTTCCACCAATGGGTACTACAAAGTGTAGGGGATGTTCCTTGGAGGAACGTAGCAGAAAAGGGCTAACATTAGCCTTTATGAGAGCATTTATGTAAGTGGGAGCAGACCCAGCCATCACTTTGTAGGCAAGAACTAGTGACTTGTATTGATGTGTGCTTGTTAGGGTGGCCAGTGGAGCTCAACAAACTCTATACTGTACTCAGACAGACAGACAGACAGACACACACACACACACACACACACTTATACGAATACAAGCTCACGCAAACAGACACACGTCCACCCCAACACACATTCACATTCCACATTTACGACCAACACACACACGCACACACACACACACACACACAGCACAGAACCCGAGTTCTACACTCGCCCCTCCATCAGGGCAAAAACTAATGCAGTGGGCTGGGCGAGAGGAAGAGTTGGGGTGGGGGAGAGGAAGAGTTAGGGTGGGGGGAGAGGAAGAGTTAGGGTGGGGTTGATCCGGATGCTTCCTCTGTGGCGCACGTACGACACCATGGCAGGCAGGCGTCAGCGGATTGTCAATCAGCCAGGAGCGGGGCGCAGCGGAGCGAAGGGCGTCTCAACGCCTCTGCTGAGCGCGCGCCAAAAGGCAGCCAGGCAGCCGTTAGCGTCGACGGAAAGCTGACGCGGTGGTGTGAAAGATCAGCGCTGGCTGACACCTCGCTACATTCTGCCACACTGTCGGGGCTTTAATTTCAAGTTAGTTATCTGCGTAAAAACACTTGCGAGGCACGCAGCGCTGCGTTTCTGGAGCAGCTGTCGCTCCAATTGGTTTACATGCATCGTCTGCACGCTCAACTGTGCACACGTCTCTCAATGGGCAGAGATCGGAACAACAACAAAAAAACTATAACGTTGTATTCAACTCCATACTCATGCAGTGTGAGGGACACTGTTTATTTCAATTTCCTTTTCAACACTAGGTTGAGTGTGTACGTCCTGGACAGTCCTGAATCCCACTTACAATATGACTACTTTCCAAAACAATTCCAAAGACATATTTTGGAGAAATGTTCATTTTGGGGCTTTAGCCAAAGTTCTTCAAGCTAAACACAGAAGGTTCTAGTGTTTTGTAACAACATATTACTTGCTGCATTTTAGCTGAATGATGAATGAATTTCTGTTACATTGAACAGACCGCATGAAACAGGAAACAGGCTCAAACCTGTTTGTAATAACAGTGGTCGATATGGCCTTTTCAGTAGCCAACATAAAAATGATCAGACTTTTTGACTGTTTTGACGGCACATGGAAATGAATGGAAGTGTCTGTAGCCTTCCGAGGAGCAGTATAATGGGATAAGCAGCAGATCTGATCCTCACCATTAAGCCAAAACTGCGTCCATAACGCTGCCAAAAAAACCCAAACCCGGCTGCATCGTCCCCACATCCGTAGGAGGAGACATCTGGTTGTCTTTAACCACTTCAAAAGACTTACTAATCCACCTCTCCTCCCCTCAAATTAGATTTCCAAAAGAGAGAGAGAGAGAGAGAGAGAGAGAGAGAGAGAGAGAGAGAGAGAGAGAGAGAGAGAGAGAGAGAGAGAGAGAGAGAGAGAGAGAGAGAGAGAGAGAGAGAGAGAATCATGAGATCTCTCTGGATGACTAACAAAAAGCACCAACTGTGGCGAAATGCCTTTTTAATAAACATGGCAAAGCTGAAGGGGAAACGGGAGCCTTCTCTCCCCTGTGTGCGAACACTCAGGCATGTTAGCAACACTTCCTCCTCAAGTGAAATTAACAGCCCTCTTTTGATCTCAAATTTTTATCAATTTCATGTCTTTTGATCTTATATTTATCATTTTAATATCTTTCATTGAGTTGTGCTTATCCCTTTGTTATCAAATCAACCATAGGAACGAGGTGTGTGCCAAAAACGTATAAATAAACATGGCTGGGGAGAGGGTTCTTCTGGATTACTTCACAAACACACAAAGATCACCACGGAGAGCAGTGAGGATGAGAGAGAAGAGCAGACGAGGACAAACATGCTGGAGAGAAACCAGGAGTGCATGCATGGGCATACACACACACACACACACACACACATACACATTGCATAACTCCCAGTGAGGCAAAAAGGAACACACAGACACACACACACACACACAGTCCCCCTAGAAAGTACCACACAGTGAGAGGTATCTAAAGGCATTAGCTGCCCATTTTCTCAAAGATCTCTTCCTCTGGCAGGATTTAAATGTGAAATCCAAAACAAAGCCTGCCCTTGGTGCTTGGCAGTCTAACTATCTCCGAGCCACTAGGTAACTAGAAAAAAAAGAACTCGACACAGACAAATACACACAGACAAATACACACACACAGAGACACACACACAGACACACACACAGACACACAGACACACAGACACACACACACACACACACACACACAGACACACACACACACACACACAACAACATGTACAAACACAACAGCGGTCTTCAACCTTGATGCTGAAAGACCTGTGAGCTGCATTTTTGCGTGCTCCCAGGCTAGCTGCAGTCACTATTATCCAATTAAAATCAGCCTCAGATGATTAGGGAGAGGGGCTGGCATAAAAGCGGCGTGTCTGAAAGGGAGCAGGAACAGGACAGAGGGCCTCTGGAATGCATCACAAACGCAGGGCACACTAAAGTAAAGCGCCCGTGCAGCCCCACAGTGATAGAGGCTGGCAAGAGCTGATGCCAATTAGAATGCTTGACGTTGCTGAGAGGTTTGGAGTCCACCTGCACCAGGGCTGGTGGCAGTGTCGTATGTGTATCCCTGTGGGGTATACTACGAATCTCGATTAGTGGGTTAGCGAGGTATGTTGCGCTCAAAGCCAGGGTATGCTGTCATACGAAAGTGGATTTGTTTTAGCGTCGCTGTATCACCATGGTATCTTATGCTCGCAACGAAACCTGGTCGGGAGCAGGTTATGTGCTCAGTTATAGCTCAAATCGTGAAAAATCACCGCCCTCTGACTAATCCTACTGACTAGCTACGAAGTCATCTCACGTGTGAGAATTTGTCATCGCATCTACTGGAGCAGCTCCGCCTCTTCAAACATTTTGAAACTCGAAGGCGCTTTAACTATGTTGCGCATGCAGATATATCACTTTTATGGACGTGCATACCATGCAATATCTGACCACCATCGATTTTTTTATGTTATGGGCTAGACACTAAAAAAGACCACCCTAAATTTCTCTGCCGCTCATAAATGCGGAAGTAATCGTTGGTTAACCTAGGCTGTCTTGTGCGTCTCCACGTTTCCCGATTGGTCAAAGTCACCCCAACCACGAGAACGCGCACAGATCTGAGCTGAAAGACTAGTTTGATAAATTCATCAGTGAGTGAGTTTCGTAATACCACTCAACTCTGATAGCGACTTTCGTATTTAGCAATCCAGGTTATCCAAAGAAAGCCTGGTTATGTTCAGCGAGATTCGTAGTATACCCCACTGGAGACTGGTCTGTGTGTGTGTGTGTGTGTGTGTGTGTGTGTGTGTCTGTACTCACGCGGTGTATGGGTGCGTGCGTGGGGCAATGGTGCGCGGTGTGCCAGACTGGAGAACATCAGGGGGGGTCATCATCACATAGAACTGACCTGAGGAGAGAAAGACATGAACAGCTATTGTTTGCGTGTGTGTGTGTGTGTGTGTGTGTGTGTTAAAATTGAAGGATTCAAGGATTTTATTTGTCACATACATAACGTTACTGCTGGAAAACATGTAGTGAAATGGAAGATTGTTGTCTCGAATGTCCATGTAGTGTTTAAAAGTGTAAAAAAGCCTTTCCGTTTCAGCCATTGCGGCTATTGAGTTGTCTACCTGATCTCAGCGATCTGTGATTCTGTGAGTCTGATGACTCAAATGATTCCCTCTCAGTGCAACAAAAATATGGTCTAAGATGTCAATCATGTCTTTCATTCTCTGTTCCCTACTGTACATAATGTGCGATCATAACGTGATGGGATGCAGGCTACTCTTGCGGTAACGCTGAGAGCTGCCAACAGCACCCCTGGTACCTGCTGGCTAAGTGCTGGCTGTGTGACGCAGCACAGGTGTCTGGAGCAAAGAAATGTCTGCAGGCTCTTACCCCCCTGTGTGAGCGCGGGGTCGGCCGTGGCTTGGACTGAAACGGCCGTGCCGTCACTCACAGTAGCTGCTGGGAAATAGGCGAAGCGCGTCTCTCCTGCCGCGGTTTCTGCAGCGGGGCTGCCACCATTGCTGAACGGGTTCTGGATCACCGCCTGGAACAGAGACATGCAATCAGGGACAACAAAAGGCTTTGGGTGAACAAAGTAATGGTAATGAGTGTCCAATCAAATATACATGCAGTCATACATACATTTTTGCATCAAACAATTAATTCAATTGATGTATAAAATATACATAATCTAATCTGCTGGCAGGCAAAAATGTGTTTACCTGCAGTGGAGAGGAGGAATCTGTGTGTGATGAGCATGCAAATGACCAAATCTGATTGTTTCATGTGCAACCACAGCATTATAAAGGAGCAAATGAGAGAAGATGGATCTTTTGGAAGCTGGATAACCTCATCAATGAACGGATTCATTCTATCATTTGTCCATTTAATGATGTGATATTTGGCTATATTGGGTGAAAATCGCCAGCGGAAGCGTGTGAATTGGTGTGTCAATTTTGGTCATTTTAGTTTGGTGACCGTGATGTCTTCATTCTGTGAGATCAGGAGACATATTACAAGGCTTTGAGTGCAGGTGGTAAATACCTGCGGTCGGGGACTGACAGAGAGAAGGGCTTGATATTGCTTTAGCTCCAGGGAATCTTACATGGGTTCATGTGAGACTGTGAAGGAAAGCTGACACACGCCAAATTCTTTTTAAAGGTGTTTTTCTTTTTATAAAAAAGGTGGGCTGCTTCAGGTTTATGTATTACACAACCAATTGTATGCAGGGAATATTGTAAACAGATGCACAGGAAGCTTTTGAAGCTTTTGAAGCTTTTGAGCTGTGCATGAATGAACTTGTGGCTTAATTACACAAAGTTCAGCCTTTGGTTTATTGGCTTGCTTGGTGCGAGGTGATGGGTGGTTGTCCTGACGACTACTATTGTGTGCATTACCTGGGCAACAGCCTGTGGGGCACTGGCAAATGCTGCAGCAGAGACTACGCTCACTGTCCCACTGCCCTCATCAGTCCCCTCCAGAGACTGATCGGTCACCTGGACAACACGGTATGTCACCTTGGATAAAGACAGGGAGAGAGAGAGAGAGAGAGAGAGAGAAAGAAAGAGAGAGAGAGAGGAGGAAAGAGATGGGAAGAAAGAAAGATGGGGGGGGGGGTATATGAGGTAACACTTGCAACCCAGATTTTCTGCATGTTGAATCAATTACTTTGATTTGCAACTCTTGTGAATGTTTCTCTTGTTTGCAGGTCAAATGAGGCCAACCATGTCCCTCCTGACAAACAGTGCCGTAAAGGGGAGATAAGGTTTAAAATGAAATTGTGCATAATTACAGCTCAACCTGTCCACTTGACCAAATGGCATGGGGTACTGTAAGTAGACCTAAACATGTCCTTATCTCTGCACGCAATCACACACACACAGACGTAAGATGCACACACATACACACGCGCACACAAGACAAACAGGCTCATCTGGCTACTGGTGATCTAATTTCACCATTTCTTTCCCATGCCCAGAAAAGCCCAGTTGTTTGGTCAAAAAGAAAAGTATTTGTAAATGCTCCCGTTTACCACTACTCATCATGTGACCAGCCTGCTGACTGACATGTGACATCGGCCCCGTGCCAATCCCAGTGAGGGATTGGCATCACATGATCACACACACCAACGTTGTTTACAGCCAGACTGTGGAGAGAAGGATCAACTCCACAGGATCCCTTTCTCTCCTCAGCATCCTAATAAACTATTTAAAAATCCACAAGTAACTGTGAAAACCAGTGTCTTTACAAACACTGAAAGTATTGTTAAGTACATAGATAGAGTATAACTCTACTTAATTCAATAATCAGCCACAACTCTTGAATTAGAATTGCGATGTATCCCTTGTCTGTCTCAAGCCAAAAACATTATGCTACCATGCATAACAGTTAACATTTTGTTTTGCTGATGTTACAGTCTGACTTACAAAGGACTGGTATCATCCAAGATCAGCTTCAAAGGTTTGTGCTGATGCTCTGACCCATCTAGTTAGAAAACACAGCAGCATACCTGCCCGCCGCTGTTCTCAGTGCGGAACTGATACTGAATATTGTGGTCAGTAAACGCTGAGGCCTGTTGAACATTTGCTATAGTAACCGCAGTCTGCTCCACACCAGGAGTGGTTTCTGTTGACAAGAAAGTCGTTTTAATAGGTTATCATTAGCCTGACCAGCCAGACCCACATCAAGGTGGGATTTGCTGCCGCTAGGGGCGTCTAGATTTCTAGGCTAGGTTATCATAACACTGTTGGTTGTCTTGATAATAAAATAGACATGGCTCTATCATACCTTCAGTTATTTGAACAACCTCTTCCTCTTGTTTTTCGTGGCTAAAAATGCAAAGATGGTGAAGAATTATTTTTTTGTGCAAAAATAAGACACATCATAGTTTAAATACTCTACATACATTATTCCAAAGTCGCTAAACGACCCATGCAAATAATATGTGGGTCAAGAAAGAAGTTTCTAGATGTTTCCAACAAAGTCAATGAATTGTGCACCTACAACAACGACACAGTAACGTGAACGCCATCAACACCAACAAAGTCATAAAACGGAGAAAGCAGCAGTGCCGCCCACAAAAAAAAACTAAATCGCGTTGAAACGTTGCCCACCTTCATCATCATCATACTAGACTAGTATTACTAGTAGATCACAAAAATATAAGAGAACATTCATCAACAACATACACCTTGACAGGATTATAAAATGAACGCTTACAAAACGTCGTAAATAATCAGCCCGCCAACTTTAAGTTTCATGATCATCAATAAACCAGACCGCTAGCGAGCGAGCTACAGTAGCAAACAACTCTCGTTTGCTCATTTGCAATATGACTTTTCTGTGTTGCAAAGGTGAGGAAAGGACAGCTGGTTAGCTTAATCTAGTACCGATTGTAAGGACACTCAATGTATAATAATGAAGCATAAAACTAACTCAATTAAATAACTGCAATTTATCTACCACTTTCTTAAATATTGCTCTCTCAGTTTAATGAAGTGATATTACAATTAAAAAATAGTAGTGCTTGATCTTAAAAACTCCTGCAAATAGCTAGCTTGCCATTGCTAATAGAGTTGCACCCGTCAAAATAAAACTGCAGGTGTAAAGTCGGATAACTCCTTTGTAATCTGCACGTTCATTAGCTACCAAATGTTGGCGGTTTATAACATCAACACACAGTTACTGAGTTAAAATTTCACTTGAGGTCTAGCACCTGTTTTAAAACGCAACAGGCCTTGAGCGAGGAATCTGCCGAGCCGAATGATTAGCTATCAAGAAAAGTCGTTACCTTGACGTGTTGTCCAGACCCTGTTCAAGCATATCCATCAGGGTAAGGATTAAAATGCGATATACTGTGACAGACTGAAACAGAGATGGAAGTGCTGATCACGGGAACAAACACTCGGGTCATGTGAGAGAGACAGTCCAGGACACGTGAGGCATCGACTAGGCCAGGGGTCGGCAACCTGCGGCTCTGGAGCCGCATGCGGCTCTTTAGCGCGACCCTGGTGGCTCCCTGAGCGTCTTCAAAAATGTATGAAAATGAATGGGGGGATTTTTGTTTGTTTGTTTTAATATGGTTTCTGTATCAGGACAAACATTCTTAACGTTTTCCAATGTTGTAAAAATGTGCATAATAAATATTACAGTTCAACATTTCTGTCAACGAAGATTTGATAGCCTGCGACACACGTTTCAGGGCGGCACCGTGCCATGCAGGTGGCTGTGGTTGTAAACAAACCGGCGGGTGTCAGCATGGCCATGCCATGGATCCCAAAGGGAAAAAGAGAAAGATAGCCGATGAGATCAGAGAATTTAAGGCAGAATGGACCGAATCATTTGCTTTCATTGCCATTGCGGAAGGATTGCCTGCATGTTTGCTTGCGTAATGAGAAGTTGGCGAACAACAAAAAGAGAGACATTTAGAAAGACATTTTCAGGGAAAGGCATGCTTCATTTGCAGCCGACTACCCAGTTGGGACTGAGAGAAAAAGTGCGATTGCAGTAGCCTACTTCTGGAGAAATTTTGTTGCAGCCTGAGAGATATTAAAACGTGGAAAACAACGGTTCACGGATGGTGATTACACGAAGTTGAACTTAAAGCACCAGCGGAGTAGTCACGTGGTGTGTCATTCTCTCCGAGATTCGCTGTAGGGAAAAACATTTAATTATGAAAGCTCATTATGTAGCCTCGTTGTAGCCTAGGCCTACTTAGTCATTTTGATAGTAGGCTAATATAGATAATATACACTTACAGCCTGTGTTACCATCATATAAGGCTTACATAAGGCTTTTCATTTTTTGCGGCTCCAGACAGATTTGTTTTTTGTTTTTTTGGTCCAAAATGGCTCTTTGAACATTTTGGGTTGCCGACCCCTGGACTAGGCGCACAATGAAAATGGAGTCCGGTGTTGGAGGTTGTGCGTTGCACGCTCGTAATTTACGCTGTGTGTCAGGTAACGTTAACGTAACGATAGATTTCACAGTAGAACTGTCGACCTTGTAATGACTTTGCGTATTTGTGTTTGCAGTCCCATGTGGTTTTATTAAGAGGTTCCTCTTGATTTTCTCGATTGTAGCTGTTGGATTAATAAATTGTGGTTTATGGTTTATTCCGACTCCACTATCTCGGTTCTATCTCGGGCAGTTTTGCTCTGGATGGAATCGATTCGCCCAGTCATTTTGAAGTCATTATTTCATGCCTGCCTGTTGCCGTCTGAAATAGTTCTGTATCTGGTTATTTTAATGCCATTGGGGAGCATCGACGGATCCTAAATGGTGTTTATTTCTTATTGATAATACAGCCCCCCACATTTTGGATTGCACATTGTGTTCAGTATGTGCTGTATACTTTCATGAATCAGACCCAAAATGCTGAAATTGTACATGAAGTCCTTCAAGCTATGTTGAACAAGAACAGCCATCCTTGGACTATATTTGGCCAGTAAAGAAAGTGCAGATCCTGGCATCTGGATAGGATGACGCTTACTTTGTTTGAGATTCGGAAGTAAATTGTGGCCTTCAGTTACTTTTTAAGTTATGTGGGTGGGTACAAACATGCACAGAGACACAGTAGTAGCAAGATATGCAGCATAGCCTACTGGCAAAGTTAATAGAGGCCACTGGCGACAGGGATTCACTGCCATAACTGCATAAAGTATGTCAACTTCATTCACATGATTGATGTATTAAGCGGGTGAAACTGGTCAAATAGAAAATCACATGAATACCACAGCCACTGCTGTTTCCCTGCAGTGCATCACTCCCTAATCCTACACTAGCTTGTCCCAGTACAAGTGTGTGAATTTGTGTTGTCCTTTGTGACTTAACACTTAGGGTCTTATTCATTGCTCCAAGATCCTGTTCTGATCCTCCCGTCTATTGTAGTTGCTTTCTATTGTACATTATTAGAATGCCTTAGCCCCTTTATTATGATATCCTCAGGGTTGAAGCTGATTCAGGTATCTTGTAAGCCTAATTTATTTTTGCCTTTGCCAATCAAGTCCTTACTCCCGCCCATGTGCAGCATCCAGCATGCCAGCTATGAGAATGGTTTGCTTACTGTATCCCAATGTGAAAGCCATCACCATTTGCTATTCAGTGTTATTCAATCAATCTATCGTCTGTCTTAAGTGTTATTTGATGTTTACAATCCCTTGACAGATTTCATAGCAAAAACAGCACAAGCAGCAAGTGAATAATAATGATTATACTGTAGATGCGCCCCATGGTTGTGTTTGAGCCCCTGTCTGCTGTGTGGTCACCGCTTGGTTGCTCATCTGTGGCATTTGTGAGCCCATAATTAATCAAAACAAGGACTGCAGTAGAAATATGTTTTATTTTATGAAGCATAAAAATAGTATATCAATTCAAATATTATATTATATTTAAAATCCAAGATCTTAGCGTTGACTAATGTGCCTCAAAGTCAACTGCCCATGAGCAGAGGTCTGTGTAGTGATCGTCTGAATGGCTGGAGGCCCAGTCAGCAAAACAGTTCAGGTTGAGTGAGAAGTGGACTTCCACTTGGCGACTCAAAGGGTCTGGTGATGTAGATGTTGGTGGCTTCACAGCACGATCGAATAACAGATCCATATCCTCCAGGTCCTCAGAGCTGTTGTCTTGGCCATTACAAATGTTGGCGTTCAACTCCGATTCAAAGTCCAGGATGCCTTTTATTGGATCTTCTGATGCTGTTTTAGCTCCCCAGATTCCACATAGAGACTTTTCAAAGTCGGAAAGTGGTCCCCAAAGCTGATATATTTTCATCCTGTGGAAACATTTTATTGTTTTTTTTTTTTGTTTTTTTTTTCAGTCTTTCCAGGCTCACTGTCTCATTTCTTTCTCACTCAGCATGAACATTAATCATGAGTTACTGTTACAAAAACAGAAAATCTAACAGACTCACATGGAAAGGCTCTCCTCAGTGTAAGCGCAGTCAGTTGCTAAATTAAAAATGTGACTTCTCAGGCAACTTAGAATGTTATTGCTTTGATGACAGGTGACAGAGGTGACATCTTCAGAATTTGTTTATGATGACAACAGTGATGTCATGTACTGTAATTGTTCCTTCGCATTAAGGAATAAAAACATAACCATTAAGCATTAATGGTTATGTGTATGGTATTTAGCGAACGCTTTTGTCCAGAGCAACTGACATTACATTAACATTAAAATGAATTAAGCTTGATAAAATAAAGAAAAACAATATTATTAATAGACTAAACAGAATTTAACAGAGTATTAACAATAGGCCACAAGCATTAATGTATGCATATTTGTATCACTATTGGGTATTTTATAGGGTATCTAAATGTATATTTTAGATATCATAGCTATCATATTGTATAGGCCTAGGCCTATGTAAATCATATTCATGTAAATAGATTATATTTTATGTGACAGTGTACAGGTAGAAATGTTGCAGGCCTGATCACTGTTTGGAAAAAATGGTTTACACAATGTGATTGTCAGCAGAACCTGTCTATATTTTATTTGGTAACCGCTCTCACACAGTTTAAAAAAACGCGACCTTCGGCCCAGTTCACTGTAGGGATGAGTGTGACCAATGGTGACTTAAAAGAAACAAGAAACAAGAGCACATTGTCGCTTCCTCTGATTGGCTTGTAGTCCAATTTTCAGAGACACTGAACATGTTATGCGGGATCTCATTCGCTGAATGAGCAGGCGGCACCACAACGACAGCCTCTAGCGTCATACTTGTCCTCACCTTCCGCAAGTGTGAGTGTTTTGGCAGGGACGAGAGGATCTTGCCTAGCTACGTTAACCGCACCAGGGTCTCGACATGACTGGCAGGGTGCTTGTCGGAGTTAAACGGGTCATTGACTATGCTGTAAAGGTATTTTACCACATTTCTGTACAACACCAGAAATACAAACTGTTAGCATTGTGTTTGGCAAACGATAACTTGGAACGCTTTCTGATAACGTTACCCAACCCAAGCGAATGAACATGTTAGCACCCGTAGCTAGCCTTAGCAACCAATACCAATAGATCATATATTTTGTGTCATAACGTTTAGTTAACATTAAAAATCAGTTGTCACCATAAATTGGCTTGCTAGCTGTCTACGCTGAGTGGTCGAGGTTGGCAGAGTGCACTGAGGAGTCAGACCAAGGTCAACATTACTAGAGAGCATTCCAGATTTAAAGTGGTGGCTCATTTTGGGATTGAAAAGGCGTCAATTTCGGATGTTTATTTAATATACGTTGGTCACTTACGGTGACCAGTTAGCCAGAAAGTAGGTGAATAATCAAGCTATCAACAGCTGGTTTAGGCGTAAAACAGTCGTTCCAATCATTGGAGCAAGGTAAACGTTAGCAAGCTAGCTAACGTTAGCCTGTTAGCAAAGCAAGGAAGGCATCGTTAAGTTAACGTAACGTTACCTCACTCAGAAGCGACAACAAATACCAAACAGACGTAAACAAACTGTACTTGTTAATTATATCAGTAGAAAACTCTGTGATTAACGTGATTGCATTTTAAAAGTAAAGTGACACCTGGCTAAAAGATAAGGTTACGCGTAACATGGAAAAGTTTCATTGCAACTAATTCCCATTCATTTGGAGTGTCCCTGGTTATGTGCCAGTTGCGGACGCTTCGCCTCGCGCGAGTGTTAAAATAAATTAAAAAACAAAAAAGCTAGTCGAAGAGTCTATTGCAGTTCTGCTATACTGTATCTTCACTCGTTTCAGTGTCCAGTGCACAATTGGACACGTCTCCCTCTTGTCCTTGATTGAAGACTTGTCAAAGCATTTTAATGTGTGGCCTATTCGCCTCGTGTCGGACTCAAAGTTAGCTAGACAACCCTACACCACGATGTCAGGACTCAGGTTTAGCCTGTTGAAATCGCCCCAGCTGTTCCTGGGTAGGCCAGATAGGTCCTGTCAATTCTACCTTCAGCTGGCTGAGGTCGTATATGCCTGGCCCTCGTCGCAGTCGTCCATGGCGCAAGACACCAAATCGGTCCTTATCTGTCAAGCATGACTGGAAAGGTTATGGACAAGTAGACACCTATCCTCCACTGGATCGCAAAGATCTGTGGTCAAATTGTTCCCATGTTATTTATTTGGATGATTTCATTATTCACCATATTAATAGCTTAAAGTAAACTGAATTATTTGATTGAGCTGAAATGACTCCTTGAATTCACAGAAAGTTTACTCATCGATCATTTTGTTATTTTGTGCTCACCGTGATCTTGGTATCCCCAATTGAAAGATTGTTTTCTGTTGACAACTCACAATTACTTTTCTTAAACATTTTCTCTAGATTCGTGTGAAGCCAGACCGCAGTGGAGTGGTGACAGATGGCGTGAAGCACTCTATGAACCCCTTCTGTGAGATAGCCATGGAAGAGGCTGTCAAGCTCAAGGAGAAGAAACTGATCAAAGAAGTGGTGGCTGTCAGCTGTGGTCCACAGCAAGCTCAGGTGAGGACATTGCATCTGCTTACCTTGGGCCACAGACACCAGAGGCTTCAACCATGTTTTGAGGCACCAGCTGTCATGCTGCTTCAAATATTTTTGACCTTCTACCACCATCTTAGGATACAGCTCATTTTTGTTAGGAATAAGCAGTGTGCATTTTGAGCTTTATCTTTCACCCTAGCTGTCTAGAGACAGAAAACTGAGTTTGTGTCACTGTAGGGTTGAACATAAAAAAAAAACATGTTCCCCCACTAGATAACATTTCTACTGGCCGCTTCTGTATGTTTTTGCCAGTGGGAATGAATAGTGGCGGTGACGTTCGTGATTGACCCGGGTTCAGTTCTCCATCATTGCGAGCCTGTGATGCTTTGGATGAAAGTGTCGGCTAAATGTTTGTCAGCTTTAACTTTAATCTTTAATTTTTTATAAATAATCCATTAGTATGTGTTAATTGGAAGTGGATGCTAGGGGTGCTGCACAGAATATAAAACGTGAGTTCAAGGTCACTGCCGTTCCTCTTCATCTCTGATATAGCCGTGACGGTCACTGTCCACTGTATTTATTATTATTTTTTACGCCAACACTGCATCTAGTTGTGGAGAATTCTGACAAGTAACAGCGACAGTTAAGTGATTTCATCTAGGCTATTTAAACTTTGCAACCAATCCACGGTTCACCTGCAGCCGAATCGCTGGGGGCGCTCAATACGGAGCACAGATCAAGTCTGTGCTATCCCAAGTGGATGCATACTCGAATGCTCAAGTTGAATTTGTTTGAGCAGCAGATTGAATTTAGTGTGTGTAAATTATCAATGAATTCTTGGCACGTGCGTGAGTTGTGATGTATCCTGAGTACTTTCACTGTTTCAGCTTTTTAATCATTTGCCAACATTGAGTTGCCAGTCGCATAATCTTCATCGCTGAAAGTTTTGATTTTTTGATTTGATTTGATTTATTTGACCAACTCATATTTAAAATAAAAGAACATGATACAGATCATAGACCGCACCATCTCTTTCAACAAGAAAGTCAGGATTACACAAAAAAGCCCTGAGGCTTATTTCCATTGTGGTCCCACCAAGGAAGCAAGAGAGACAGATGACAACAGGTCTTAATCAGTCAAGAATGGTGGTGTGACATTAGACCCCCCCCCCCCCCAAAAAAAGAAATAATAACAATAAATAGATTAAATAACCTCCATAAATAAAAATTACAGACACTTGCAAATAGCAGACAAATACTGTCAATAGCAGGACCTAAGACCTATCCCTCAGCCATTTTCTTATTGTACATTTAAAACTCTCCAGATGTCTTATTGACTTAAAATGACTTGGCAATCCATTCCACAGACTAGAAGCTACACACAAAAAAGAAGCTTTCCCTATGTTAGTTTTTACTCTAGGAAGTACAAAGTCTGTGGACCTGCCCCTAGTGGAGTAGTGATGCACATCTCTCACTCTGTTAAAATAATTCATTAAATATCTAGGAACATCACCAAAGACAATCCTATGGACAACACTCAGCTCAATCTGAGATACTCTAACATCTACTCTTAGCCATCCAACATTTCTAAAGTGTGGGGAGTCCAGATGTGTTCTTGGATGTATACTGTGTATCTAGATAATTCTGTGGCAGTGATTCCTGGGTCTTGCTGACTTTGTAATTCATGAGAGCATCCATCATAAAACTAATTTTCTCACTTCCACCCAAAAACAAAACAGTGTTTTTGAAATTGTCACTGTAAGGGGAGTTTTCCTCTGACTCAGCCTCTACAAAACAAACCTATGGCCTCCATGATGGCACCAGACGATAGTCAGTAAAGTTTGATACGATCCACCGCTGAGGAGGTTTAGAGCAGAAATCTAGCCTTAATGAAAAGATTGAAAAGACTTTTGTCAAGCTAGACTATATGCAGTTGTCATTGAGGTTTCAGAAGTTTGCATGTGGGGTTGGTGTGTCTTGGTCTGTCTGTTGTGTTGAAGACATTATGTGCTCCAACAGATGTGTGATCATTTTGAGTAGTGTTGATGGATGCATTTGGTTTTTCACCAGTTGGTGTGTCGGCAGCCGAGGATCTGTGCTTAAGCCACCATTACTCACCACTGTTGCTCTGAGCAAAGACACGTAAACTGTAAAAGCTGGCGGGCTTTATAGTCTACATGTCTTTGTCTTTGCATGTCTTTGGAGTATTCATAGAGAAACATCAAGCTGCTGTCTGTGCTTGTGTAAACAGAATCTGTCCCTTTTGTACCCTATCTACAGGAAACCATCCGCACAGCGTTGGCCATGGGAGCGGACAGAGGCATCCACGTTCAGGTTACTGGCAAGGATTACGACACCCTGGGCCCCCTGCAGGTCTCCAAGATCATGGCAGCCCTTGCCAAGAAGGAGGAGGCGAAGCTCGTCATCCTTGGAAAACAGGTGTGAACCACAAAAACTTCCACTACCGGACATAAACACATCAAACAACGGCATTCTTGTTGTGTGTGTGCATCTCCATCGTAAACAGCTATCAGTGTTCAACAGCTGTGTGCACAATGTGTTCAGAGTGTATTGGATGAAGTAGAGTTATTTATTTTTTATTCTTTTCGTTTTATTTGGTTTGTTTGTTTGTGTGTTTGTTTGTTTGTTTGTTCTTGCTTATTTTTTGTTCATTCAGCCCTTTGTAGCCCGGCAGTATTTGCCTTCTGCCTCAGCAGGACGTTAACAGTGCATACGCTCTGTCTCAGCTGTCCTTTTAAGTTTCCCGGCCCCAGTGTCCTCAAGGGTTTGTTTTATTTTAGTTTTGTTTCTCTCGAGTCTCCTGTTCCTCTTCTCTATCGCTCGCTCTCAGCATCTGCCTGTCAATGAAGTTCAGTCGGAGGCAAATTAAACAGGCTTATGGGGATTATGCTAATTTCAACCAGGGAGAAGGGCCCCCTCATTGGCCTGATTAGTATCATTAATCTCCCAAATTCACTCCACACTCCGGCACCGAGGAGCTTGCTCTTTAAAGCACGTCGGCCCATCAACGCGTTCCTCAAAGTAAGATTTACAAGCACTCGGAGTGTGAGGGGAAATGACTGCAGTTAGCTGGGGTGCTTGTACTGTCATGTTCTGTCAGAGTAATTCCATGACTCTTCCCCACTTGTTTACTTGTGTGATGGCGTTTTTGTTTCTCATGTGCGTGTTTGTGTGTGTGTGCACTGACAGGCCATCGATGACGACTGCAACCAGACTGGTCAGATGACCGCAGCCTTGTTGGACTGGCCCCAGGTCAGTATGTGGTCTGCTTTGCAGGCTTATCTTATCCTTGATGATGACCTTTGCACCACTTTCTGCTGTTTGCCAATGACTCACATCGCATAAATGATATGATAGATTCTGGAATATATCTCACTCTAAATGTACACTTACATGCCGTGTTTTGTCGTTCTCTTTTGAAACTGTTGCAAATGAGAGGTGTGTGTGTTTGTGTCTTCACGCTTGCTGTGCCGACTACTGCTACCATTTTCATGGACATTTCAGTGAACACTTGTGTGCTTTCTACTGCATGGCATGTTGTGTGAGAGTTTTTTGTCGTGTATCTTATCAGAGTGAGATGAGACCAGTTTGATTCAGCTAGCACTAGGAACAGAGCTGTCCAAAAACCTAGGGCAAAGTCAGCCAATCACCTTTGTGGGGAGGGAAGGGGAAGTCTGTGTGTGTGTGTGTGTGTCCGTGTGTGTGTCCGTGACCCATTCTTACCACTAGAGGTCATCCTGGGCAAACTCATAGTGCATGATCAGTTTGTTCCGTAAGCTCAATGGTCCCTCTGGGATGGATGTGCTTGTCTATCCAAATGCTTTCTAAATGCATGAATGGAAAGGTGACTTTGAATTGCTTTTGTGGTAGAGAAGGATATCTCTCTTCCTCCCCATCCGTCCTCCCGTCCTCTCTGTCTTTCTCTCTCCCTCTATCACTCTGATTCGTCATTGTTCGTAAGATAGAATCAAATCAATTCAATATCTGAGATGAAGGCTATTCTTTGCTATTGAATCTTTTTAACTTGAGCGTTCACTATAGCCCTATTGTGTCGGCTGAAATTCTACACAATAGTTTTTTTCCCTCCGTGTCTACATCTTACATGCTCGCATGACAAAAAGGCTGACTCTTCATTTTTCCCTCCTTTTTTTCCTTGAATGAATTTCCAGACCATTAATCCTTCATTGACATGTTATATCGGGCAGTAGAAATGACCAACCTTTTTACATGTCACGCAGATGGATGTAGCTGCCTTCCTCTGAATCCGTCTCTTCTTCGTTCACAGGGAACGTTTGCTTCAGAAGTCACTATAGAGGGGGATAAGATCAAGGTGGTGAGAGAAATTGACGGGGGGCTGGAGACCATTAAAATCAACATGCCAGCAGTGTTGACCGCAGACCTTCGTCTCAACACGCCCAGATACGCCACCTTGCCCAATATCATGGTATGGCGCTGCTTTCACACGCTCTGATGTTTTCTTTCATGTCCCCTCTCTCACTACTTAATTCTTCCTAGTTGAGTTCTGCAGTGTTTGTTAGTTTGTTCACTTGTTTGTTTGTTCCCCTCTCTTTTCCTCCCTCATTTTTAAAGTCTGGCAGAGTCTGTTAGAGTTTACATAGCACAGTGTGCACTAAGATACTGAAAACAATAGCCACTACCCCTTCCAATACCCTGTGTTATATCCTACGCCATCTCTGACTCTGCCCCCGCAGAAAGCCAAGAAGAAGAAGATTGCCAGTGTGAATCCTGCAGACCTCGGGGTGGACCTGACGTCGCGCATTGAGACCGTGAGGGTGGACGATCCCCCTCAGAGAGAGGCTGGGGTGAAGGTGGAGACCGTGGACGACCTGGTCACCAAACTCAAGGACACGGGCACGATATAGACGCCGCATGACCGCGTGTGAGCACGGAGACTTAGAATGGGGTGAGAGGCCGGCGCACTACAGCACTTACAGATGCAGCGTCTCAGACATTATGGTTATGGGATCTGGCGGACGCTTTTGTCCAAAGCGACATACAAAAGTAAAAATAATGCAATAACTAATTTAACAGTGAACAATTTAAAAAGTTGGTCAAACTACATTAGAATAGCAATATTAAACAATGTCCATTCAATCAATCATATATTGACAATAATGGCATGGTAATGCTAGATTAAGATTAAGTAGCAAATAACAATGTTAATTCAGTCGGCCTAATGAAAATAAGCAATGCTATATTATACAAACCATAACCCTTTAGAAACGCTAATAGACTAAATGCATGTTCAACAGATATGTGACCCTGTAAAGCGGAACCAGTCGTTTCGGTAAAATTAATTAAATTAAGTTATTGTGCTCACGTGAACGGCCATAAACTAAGCTTTCCAACGATATGTATATCGAGGGTATTACACAAACTATCGCTAAGATAACAGCATCCAAAGTTGACATGGTTCTCCTGTCACGATATGCCAGAAGAGGAGAAATCACCTTTTTAAGCAGCGCGTGCACAAAGGGAATGACAGCAAATGTGTTGAATCTTCGCCGGGTTTAACAGTCAAAACGTATGTTTTTCCGTGAAATGCGTTCACGATATGAAACTGTAGACTGTATACAGTCGAATGAGGCGAAAACGTGAAATTCAACATTTTAACACGGAAGTTTGTTATTGTTGATTTTCTCAAAATAACGTTGTGCGCAAAACGACTGATTTCGCTATGAATGGTCACATATGACTTATGAAAGATATGAAAGATCCAAAACTACAGAAATAGATTGGAGAGTACTGGGCAACTCATTTCACCAACAAGATTACAGATGCAGCATCAGAGAGATTGCAGAAGTAGCATCTCAGAAATTGCAGATTCAGTATCAGAGAGAGATTGCAGTGCTTACAAATACAACATCACAGGATCACTGCAACAATGAATTGATTTCAATAGTTTGCCAACTGTTTTGATGATTAATTCATCAAGTTGAGTCATCTTTTTGTTAGTAATAGATAACCATTGGCATTCCTTCTTAGATTTGTGATGCCATTCTCTAGCATGTCTTTGTGCCATCACTACAGCTGATTATGCGCTGACTGTCGTAGCAATGAGCCTGACTCTTTTGCATTGTAGTCAAGCTGCAGGTTTGGTACCCTAGAGCCCCAGGTTTGAGGCTGAGTGGGCCAACTGCTCCCTTTGCTACTGTCTGATATAGCCAAATTATGTCCACTGGGACCTTTTGCAATCTAAGACCGCGTTTAGACTACCAGTTTTAAGTGACCCAAATCCAACTTTTTGCTCTCATGTGGCACGTACTGTATTCGATCTGTTCCACAACAGTGTAAACACTAGTAAAAAAAACACATGAATTTGTTCTTGTGTCTACAGTCTAAACAGACAAATCGGATATTCCAATGCAATGCGTCCCAAACGTCATTAATCTGTGACAATTTTGCGCCTGTTAATGACACAATTCAGAGTGGGCGGCAACTCGCTCCCACCAGTCCTGCGTCCTTTCGCGGACGACGTAAATCTCCCCTTCAATTGAGGTGGCAGCAATAATTGCAGCGTAAGCGTATGCTGATATGATTGCCCGTTTCTTCCTTCCCTATTTTAGAATTTTGGTAGCCTAATATATCAAGAGGACATCGCAGGGTTTTGAATGCGAAGAGCAAACTTAATTCTGTCGAGTCCATTCTGGAACAGCAAGTGTTTGTTTTCAGCAGCCTATTTGTTAATTAGGCTAGTTGACGTAGACATGCATTATAGGTCTTGTGTGACTGAAATTTTTAACCAGTGTTGAAATAAAATGAATGTGTTTTCTGTGTTAACTGGTGCAGTACCCATAGGCTAAAAATAACGTTTTCCAAGAAACTTTTAGCCCATGCGCATGCAGGCCATTTCAATTGTCTGGCAAATGTAACAATACATGATCGGTTTTGGGTCACTGGCGAAAGTAGGTGTAAACATGCAATCAAAAAAATTGGATATGAGCATATCCGATCTGCAGTCTAAACGCAGCCTAATTAAGTTGATCTCATCTCCTTTAATTGTGCCTAAGAGGATGAACTGCATATCAAAAAAAGGTTTGTTACATAGTCACTACCCTCTACTGCTAGAGAACTAAATTCTCTTTCTTTTATCTTTTTGTCAAGGTTTCCACAGTGGAACCAGGACCGATTCTCCTCAAGTTCATTGTGATGTCACCAACTCAGCCTGGCTCCACCCCCACGGCCCTCTCTACTTGTGTCTCCGCCTCCCAGCCTTTCTGCGGCACTAATGTAAGATATTGAGAAGGTGCTGAGAGATCCCATCTCCTTGAAGACTGCCTTTTGTCAATAGTGTTTTATTTTTATCTATAAATAAAGCTGCTTTTCTACCAGGTAATGCACTATTACTGTGTGTATGAGTTGATGGACTAAGAGGGGATTTTGCACTCTCTCGAGCAGACATTCATCAGCCCTATAATTCCATTCTCCTTTGGTGCCTGACTGTAGATGTGTTGTAATTAATACTTCAGTATTTTGAATGTTACAAAAAGTTCAAACCTGTTCTGATCATCTCACCACTTAAGTTCATAGTGTAAGCTATGTAATTTCCATATTAAGTTATGTGGTCAACGTGGACCCAGGAGGTACTGTGCATGACTAAGCATTTAGATAATTAGGGCAGTCTTGACTAGATTGTTTCTCTCAGCAAAGAGATGAGTGATGGAGGGATTTAAGAAACACGAAAAAAATAATAATACCGCAAGCGCCTCGTAACTGTTCTCTGATTGTACAGAACCCATCCAGAACAATAAAGATCTGTTTTTCCTTATCACTTTTACTGTCCGTCACTAGATGCTTCATTGGTAATAAAGTAATGTTGTATGGTGCTATACAATGTCACTTCATAATGCTACACAATGTCACAATGCGTTTAAAAAAAAAAGGGAAAAAAAAAGGTCTGATTTATGGCTGGATTTTAAGACAACAGCTCGACTATCATATCAAGTTATTGAGCCCCCTTTTGTCATCAGAAGCCTATAAGCAGGGCTGCTGATAGCCTGGGCAGTAAACCCTCATTGCATTACTCAGCGCATTCCTCATGCCATTGCCTGGGGTAAAATTTCAGGTAAGATTTAGCAGGCTTTCCTGGTACTAGTTTGTGCCTCCAAACACAAAAAGCAGGACATGGAAGCTAGAGCTGTAGGCCAACAGAATCACACAGAGAAGTTGCAGGAAGAGTAACTCCTGGAGTGGAATGATGAAGTCAGTACTATGATGTATAGTGCTGGAACTGAAAATGTCTTAAAGGGATAATCCGGAGTGAAATGCACTTTAGATCAATTTTTCGGACTATTGGGAGTACATACGTTGAGTTGACACCAAAATCATGTCATTCGGATGTATTTTGAGAAAGTTCGAGTTCACCGTTTTTAGCCAAAACTCGTTAGCCTGTAAGTGACCGGGGCAGGTCCTTTCGCCACTACAAAACGCTATTTTTATACCTCTTCTACTGTTCCAAACAACACTACACTTACGTGGTAGTGAGTAGAGGGTCCCTAAAGCCAAACCGAAGTATCCCCACGTCTTTATGTGGTCGGATAGAGAGTCCAGAATGAATTTAATCGAGTCAGTACCTTTCCGGAAATGTTAGTAAAGTGTTGTTGAAGCGTTGCGCTGCTGCCGCAGTGACATTTCCGGAAGGTACTGACTCGATTAAATTCATTCTGGACTCTCTATCCGACCACATAAAGACGTGGGGATACTTCGGTTTGGCTTTAGGGACCCTCTACTCACTACCACGTAAGTGTAGTGTTGTTTGGAACAGTAGAAGAGGTATTAAAAAAGCGTTTTGTAGCGGCGAAAGGACACGCCCCGGTCACTTCCAGGCTAACGAGTTTTGGCTAAAAACGGTGAGCTCGAACTTTCTCAAAATACATCCGAATGACATGATTTTGGTGTCAACTCAACGTATGTACCCCCAATAGTCCGAAAAATTGATCTAAAGTGCATTTCACTCCGGATTATCCCTTTAAGATTTGAAGAAGATGACCAATGACCTTGAACGCCAAAGAAGGTGTTCCTCGTAAGAGTGGAATAATTGCTTTCTTGTGTGTCTGTGCCAATGTATTCTCCGTAGAGCGGAGCTGCTATTGTTAAGATAAAAATATATAATCCAGAAGTATTTAGTTACTCATTAACAAGCGTCATTTTTGAACAAAGAATGTGAAATGGAGATTAATAACCAGTGATACCAGGATTTTAAAATGTTTCACAAATTAATTACGTCCTCATCAGTCCATGTTCTGTTTGTCTTGGGCGCTGGAGTCCTGTGGAGATTGTCTTTTGTGCCTGTTAATGAAGCAAATGTTGAGAAATAAAGCTCACATTTAATCACATTACTTCCCCAAGCATTGCATTCAGGAAAACGGGGATGAAGAGAGAGAGAGAGAGAGAGAGAGCTGCTTGTGATCCTGCAAACAGTATACCACTTGATATGCATTGCATTTTGGTAGGCTTTTTTGGGGGGGGTCCCCTCACAATAAGGATTGTGAAGATAAGCTTGTCGGTATAGGTCCAAAAATGAAAGATTTACAGAAAAGGAATAAAACTGCTTAGGTTTCATTTTATTTTATACAGACTTATTCAAATGTGACCGTGGCCATGAGCCAACTAGCTGTGGTTTAGACTTTAAGTAGGCTATATATTCCATCACAATTTCATTGATTCATGGAGATGCATATAAGCAATGGTCCCACATTTTGTCTTTCATGCAAAAGGTTTGGAGGGGAGCCTGACAAAACTGCAAGAGGTTCTGAATGTGTTAAGCTGTGAATTTATGACATCTTCAGAGTAGGCTATGACACTTGAGGACTATGGAATAGCCTATAGAAGACAAACACAATGTAATTGTACGTGAAATGCAGATGTATTAAAACAAAAAGGCCTGAAACAGACGTAGAACAGCTACGTCACTTCTGACTGGGAAACTAAATAAGGCGTGATCTCTCACGTGTGTAGCCTATTTAAAGTGATTTCCATGCGCGCACAGGTGAGTTCCACCTGCCAAATGCTGACACTGCTACCTGTGTCTAGAAAAGGAGCCTTACCATCAACAGAGGAGTGGTTGTTGTCATTCTATCCCTGGGTTCATTTGTTTTCCCAAGGACGAAGAAGGGAGAAATAAACGAGCTACAGGCTGATTAGGTTAGCATATAGGCTATCATTTATTAGAGATTTTTAGAAAAGCAACTGTTTCTTGTTATCTTCTTCTTCTTCTTTTTTTTTTTGCTTGGTGCGCTTGGGGAACATGACGCTTTTCAACAGCGTTGAATTTCACCACTCGTATTTTGGACTACTTCTGATTTTCCTCATTAAAGGTCAGACGCCTTGCGTTATAGCCTATGCATGTTATGTCTGTGTTGTCATAAATCAATGTACTAGTCTGTTTAAAGAAAAGCCATGTCCTTCGGCGTTCCCCGCCGATTTTTAAGTCGCAACATGTTAAATGTGAATTAGGCTCTTTGTGTTACGGATTATTGTTTCAAATGTGCTTAATATGGTGACCATGTCAGCATTCTTATTGGTTGTGTTGTTAACAGCCTTGTCATTTTTTAGATTTCACACAATTATCGTGGTATAAGAGAACTTGTATAGGCTACTTTCAAGGAAGGCATTTTCTTACAATGGTCTCCTTTGAGTTTGGATAGGCCATACCAAGAACCACACACACACACACACACACGCGCGTTATTCTTTCTTAATCCTGCTGTCTTTGCAGGATGCGACTCATCATCGTCTTTGTTCGAAGCCCAGGTTGGCAGCAAGGTGAGCTTTAACATTACCTACAGCAGTCAGAACCCATCACCACAGGTGTCCTGGTGGAAAGATGGCAAATCCATTGCTCAGCGGACTGTTGGTACTGGCGAACCGCATATTGCTCCTGGGTATGGAGATGTTCTGTCGCAGGAGGATGATGGTTCTCTGACATTCACCAACGTGACTGTTGACTACAATGGAACCTATGAAGTTGTTGTGATACAGGTGGGGTCCGAGGAGGCCAGAGCATCATTCACCCTAATAGTTTATGGTGAGTTCAAAGCACATCAGTAAAGTAGTCACCTAATCAGATTTGTGTTCACGTATAAACCAATGCACTAGTTTATTTGTAGGCCTATGGTGCCTTTTGGTCAATATTTAGTTAATGCTATTTCCAATCACCATGTCATTGTTTTTTGTTGATCTCACAGACCAAATTGAAGAAGTCTCGCTGCATATGTGGCCAAATGATGCTGTTGAAGGCAATGGAACATTCTCTTTAAATTACACCACAGTAAAAGGAGAGGCTAAAGAGGTCCAGTGGCTCTTCAATGGGACAGAACTGCAGAACGGTCCTCACTACTCCGTGAGTGGGAAGAGCCTCTCCATCATTCATCCACGCCGAACAGACACGGGCCTGTACAGCGTCACCCTTAAGAACCCATTCAGCTCCGGAACCTCCTCGAGAAACGTCACCGTTTTGTGTAAGTGAGCCAGACATGGATTCATGCTGCTATGCTGCTTGTGCCTCGCTTATGATGATTGCTGTGGTATAGATGTCCCTCTGGCTTCATATTGATCCCCACATGATTAACAAGTTTGTCTTTTGTTTATTTGCTAGAACTGCTGTTTTTAATTTTACTCCACTTGAGCTTCCAGTGTTTCAGCCCTTTGAGCAATGGTTGCATGGTGTTTGTTTTTCCACGGATCAATTTCTCATTTTTGTTCTCATAAAAAGCAGCAACTCTTGAGCATTTAATATGGATTTGACTTGAAATTGCATTTCATCATTTTCTGCCTCGGGCCAATCACTCCAGCATCTTCCCTGCATGTTCTGCTCACATTTGCTGTTTAGTCACACTGCACCACACCACTCCATCCCTTCATTCATAGTGAGGCTCCACAGGTAAAAAAAAAAAAAAAGCCTCTGAGCGTTTTCCGCAATGAAATACCTGCAGCAAGGCTTTTTAATAAAGCAAGCTAGCAGCCAGGCTCTCTGATCTGTGCTTGGCATCTTTGGTTTCCTCTCAGATGGACCAGACCAACCCATGCTGGATGTGAGCCCAACAAAGGACTTCTTTGTTTTGGGGGAGTCTCTGTCGCTCTCTTGTGGGGCGCAAGGAGAGCCTTTGCCATCCGTCTCCTGGGCTTTCACAGGACAGGCTGTTCCCAGTGCTCAGCCAGGGGCACTTCACATCACCAATGCCCAGACTAACCAGAGCGGGGCTTACACCTGCATGCTGAAGAACGACAAAACTGGAGCACAGCTGAACAAGAGTGTCACTGTTAACATCTTTGGTAGGTCTTCACCATTTATTTAGACTACACGAAGAGACACATTTCAGCAACTGATTCACATCATGGTTTCAAAGGCCTCACTGGTTTACGTTTAGAGGCATATATTGGAATGACTTATACAGCACACATGGTGTGAAAGCAGTGTATTCCTATTACGATGCTTATAGTTGCATCAAGTGATTTTGCCAGCTGGCAAGCTCATCCTCAGCAGTGTTGAGGTAATGGACTGTATCATTAATTCTGTGTGTGTGTGTGAGTGAGTGAGGGAGAGCGAGAATGTTTTACAAAGTGCCAAAGCGATCTCTGCAGTTCCACAGCGGTGTTCAATTTTCTGCCTCCTTCGCTTCCGCAGAGAGCCCTGCAGGCAGCCCTGTGTGTTCCGTTTACGCCATGGATGAGAGCACAGCGCTGCGCTACCACTGCCAGTGGCCAGGGGGCACCCCTGGGGCACAGCTGTCCTTCCCCGCTCTCAACACCTCCACCCCCGGGATCGGGGAGCTCAACGTGACCGTGAATGACCCCCAGAGCTTAGACGGGACCGAGGTGGCATGTGTCATCCACCACCCCGTTTACCAAGGACACTGCAACACCACTGCACGCACGTTTCTACCCCTTCCTTCTTTTTCTTAGTCTTGTTTTGAAAATATATCAGCTAACGCCCTGAGCATGGGGTCACGATTGCCGTTAAATGGAAAAAGAGATCAATTTCAATTCCTCTTTTTGTTCCGTTTCAGTAAATTTAGCTTTTCTTTTTTTCTGTTTCTGAAGGCAAGACGGCAGGCTTCCTTCCCTCTGTTAATGCCACTGTAAATGAGAAGGGCAAGCTGGTGGTGACCATCAGATGTCTCGCTGATGCCATACCAAATGCCACAGTCACCTGGTCAATGTCTGGCGAGGACGTCAGCTCTCTGAGTGACCATGAGATCAGCATGGACACCACCTGGCTCCATATTGTGAATTTCAACATCACTGCTGGCCTTCACACTTACAAATGCACTGCTGCCAATCCTTTAGGGAGACAAAGCAGAGAAATAATTCTGGAAGGTATATACGTATAACATGGTTGCAGCGTGTTACTTCCCCATATCTTATCCAATAGTATATGATTTTGTTTCAGAAATGGAATTATTTTGACAACAAATGCCAATAACACTTCAATTTAAGGAAGAATCCGCACACTTCAAAACAATTTTTGCACAAAGACTTGAAGTGTGCGGATTCTTCCTTAAAATATCAAGTTTACTCTTAATCCTCCACCTCACACGGATGAGCGGTGATTTTTTACTTTTTTGCTTATATAAAATCTATATAGGACTCTCACAGATTCTTTTCAAGGTACACCAGCAGCTATGGTGAAGTAGTCCAAGACAGTTTTATTGCTTACTCTTTCTTTTTCTCCTAATTCCTTTCAGGTCCTGCCATTTCAAAAGCAAGTCTTTCCTCAAATGAAGAAGGGACCGTAATTATGCTCAATTGGGATGTACCATCTACGGCTATAGTTACAGGTAGAGTCACCACCTCACAATTGGTCGGCCTGGTTGCAATTTCCAGATCCATTGTTTTGAGTATGTGTCACTTCGGATAATAGTGTCTGCTAAGTGCTAAATACCAATCACTGTACTGTTACTTTAAGTGTATCCTTAGTTTCAGATGGAATAAGTTAAAAATGTAAGCTTTGCTTGTAGCAATATTAAGCTACTTGGGCAGTTCTGTTTGAAGAACATGCATACAAGATAGTGTGTGGAGTGTAGTCTCTCTCCTTCAATTCTTGAGTGGTAAACCATGAATCATACTTTCCCAAGCTGAGGTTTATAGTAAACACACACTGAACCACTGTGAGAGTGGTGATCTGTTGAGGCAGTCACCATTTGAGACCGAATCCCAAACACATGAAATAGGGGTGTAAACATTACAGCTATGTGAAAAGACTGAAACTAACCTTCGTGTCCTGTCCACACATGCATTTTCCTTCTTGTTGCTTTTTTTAACTTCTACTTCGTCATCTACTAGTGGAGCTTAAACCGGTTGCTCTGAGTCGGTGCCTTTCCAGGAGTTTACCATGATAATTTAGTAACCAACTTTGATGTCAGACATACTGAAGACCCTTTTTTTTTTACTTTCCTTTCAATTGCCTGTACAATTTCTGTAAAATTTCTGTAAAGTCTGTACTTACACTGCACACTGCACAGAAAAGATAAGTTGTAATAAAAATGCATCAGACTTCAGTATATTACTCCATGCAATGTCAACTTTATAAGGGAAATGCCTTAAGAACATGCACTTGTAATGTAGTAGAAAGGGTCTAAGCCTAATTTCCATCCAGTTATTTTCAAAACTTGTTTTTGAAAGGTCTGCATTTTGGTCTTCACTTCACAGTAATAAATAGCATGTGTACACCGGTCATTGCTCCACACCGAATATTCTCACTCTTGCTTTGCCTCTATCCAGGGTTTGATATCCAGATGAAGGGCCCTGACCTCTCTGATCCATCCACCAACAAAATGGTCAGCCGCAGTCAGCGAGCCAAGGAATACCAGACCCTCCAGGTGAGGCCTGCTTCCTCAAGAAGTACAGAAATCTCAGGACTTGACCCCGAAGCAAGATACCACTTCCAGGTCATCCCCATGGCAGGCAAAATCGCTGGGGAGCCATCGGAGCGGTTGGTTATTGGGCCAGGTGAGACACAGACACAGATATCTTCACATGAAATCCATGGGGAAAAAATGGATATTCATGTCTTTAATAATTCAAAGCAACACTAAAGAGTTTTACGTACCTTAAAATAATGTTTCCAAAATCATCTCAGTGGTTTATCAAGAGGTAACAGGGTGAACGGGTCTTCTGCATTCACTTTGCGGCTCTCTATCAGGTATAACCTTACTATGTAACTTTACTAGATCGGGTAGCGTACCTGTAGTTTGATGAAATGAGACATAAGATTTGATTTGACTTGCTTCGATGTCGCAATACATCATACATTCATAAAATTATGCAACATACTCTACCTTGTCTGTGGACATCATTATTTGCTGCATAAACAAATAGCATGCGTGCGACAGAGAAAAAGTGCTTAGTGTTGCTTTAAAGAGTGATTTAAAAAAAGAGGATTGATCGGTCTTTTTGCCTTACCTCATCCTTTAAATATTGATAATTAAATGATGTAGCCATGAAAATGGCTAGTTTGAAATTTGCTTGCTTCAAATATGTACCTTGCTGTTGCAATGTTAGCCTACTGTATACTTCACTTTATTTATCCTTTACCTTAATAACCAAGGCCTTATTTGAAAGTGTAGCTCTTGCTTTGGATTGGCTCTGTTTGTTTTAGCAACGGTAATGGAGGAGGTAATCACCGTTAATGCAGTGTCATCTTGTGTGTTTAAATGTTTGTGCTCAGCTTTCTTTGAACTCAGAACTTGACTTCTCTCCTTTTGCCTTCTCTCCCTGTCTTCTCTCTTCTGAGAACCACAGTTCATTTTTGTAAACTGTGACATATTGTCACATCTCCATCTAGATAAAAATGTCACAGAGTCATCGTAAGCAGATTGCAAACCATTTTACGCTTTTCTCAAGGGGTGTTCAGAGTACTGACAGTAGTCTTTACTTTCTTGGAATACATATACCAATGTATAAAAGCTAAAATGTTAAGATTGATATTTATCATGACATTTAGTTGAACAACAACAAAAAAGAAACTTGGAAAAAAAAGAAAAAAAAAACTAAACCTCCTTGGGCTCACTAAAGCTGTCTCACTGTGTGTGTTTCTGTCTGTTGTGTTAACTCATCTGTGCGTGTTCGTAACTCATCGGTGCGTGTTTGTAGCTCATGTGTGTTCATCACTCCTCCGTGTGTGCTGGTATTGTCCATGTGCGTTCCTAACTGGTTTGTGTGTGTGTGTGTGTGTGTTAGGAGGTCTGAGTGGCCCGGCCATCGCTGGCATTGCTGCTGGGATCCCCTGCAGCCTGCTGGTCCTGCTGCTCATCTGCGTTGTGTTCCCCTGCGTCCTTTACCACAAGAAAAGGAGTAGGTGTCCACCTTTTGGTATTAGCGTGAAGCTCATTTTCATTGATTCAAGAATGCACTAATCAAGAATATAGAATCAATTATTCTATAATTGAATGTTAATGTTAAGCACTTATTTGGAAGTTATATTTTAACACTTGACATTACACTAATCTCTTGCATCTGTTTCACAGACAGTGAAGCAAGATATCCTGTTTCCAGGGCTGTTGAGAAGGTAATAAATCGGTAGACATATTGTTGTGGAATTCCGTGTTGTCATTACTTTATTCTTGCTTTCTTAATATTGATTCATGATATTCTCTCCTAGGCTGTAGCAACTCTGACCTCCCCCCACCACCTTTTAACAAATGGTTTGAAATTGCCGCCAGACTACAGCCTTCACCAGGTAATGAACTGAAACCTTCAATCTGAATATTTTATGGTTGTTTACTTTAAATCTAATCTCTCTCTCTCTCTCTCTCTCTCTCTCTCTCTCTCTCTCTCTCTCTCTCTCTCTCTCTCTCTCTCTCTCTCTAGCCTCCTGTTGTGGGACACTCTTTTCCTATGCCCTCAGAGCTTCCCCCTGTGAGGATGGCTACCACTGTATGAAGCAAGCTGACTTTCCTTTCTGTTACTATGGAGGGTTTTTTTTTAAACAATTTTTAAATGCTTTTATGGCAATGTAAGTATTTGTTCATATTTATTGTTGACATCAGCTTTTGTATTGAATCTTAGGTATCACAATGGGCATGCCTACCTCTGTTAGTGGGCTCTTAATAGTGACTCTGTGTGAGATATATTCATGTTTACCATCTGATTTTTCATTCAGTTGAATTATTAAACTATGTATGTCAAATCCGTGTATGTGCACAAATAAATATTTGTTTGCTTAATCAGTAAGAATGCATCTGGAGATCACACAGACTCATCACACATCAAATATTTGCTCAAACTTTCCTTAGAGTTTTGATATATCCGTTTTGATTTGGCAGTGTTTTTTTCCTGAAGAAATTCCTGCATACTGTAGATGAGGTGAGGATAATGCTGATACTGCTTGCAGATATCCATCATTTTAGGAAGCCACATCAGGCTGGTCAAAAAGGGAGTGTTTGAAGGACTGTATTTGTCCTGATGCAACCCACAAAATGCAGAAAAATTATCCACTTCCAAAGTGCCGATAAAAGGATTTTGAATAAAACACTCCAGGAATACTATAGGTATTATATTATAGGTTTACTGTTTTTTCATATTAAACTACGTTATTCCCCTAATTAAGACGAGTTGATACATACCTCTCACGTTTCAATGCGTGCACTCACTGGCTCTGGCACGCGGCGCAACTTTGATAGCACTTAGCTAGCCCAAAACATTCATTAGGATCCAAACAAAGATGAAGTTAGAAGCGACCAAACACCTCCATGTTTTCCCTATTAAAATACAGTTACACGTGCAGTCACACGACCAAGTATGGTGAGACAAAATAAAATGTGGTGCATTTCTAAGCAGGTAAGAGGAATAATTATATTGTGTTGCGCAGTAATATCCTCACTCTTGAACTTTCTGTTTCACTTTGGAGTGAGGATATTACTGTGCAGAGTCTAAGTGCTCCCAATATCATTCCGCCACACAATATAGTTATCCCTTTGAACTCCATGCATACCTTTTTCAAGTTTGTGTGAAAGTTTGTTCTTTAAGTTTGTATAAAGTGTGACTTTATATGAGAGGTTTAATGGTTACTTTGCTCAGGCTTTTTGGATAGGTATAAGCTTATGGGTGGTTCTCTGTGTGATCACTAGAGGGTGCTGTTAACGGATGAACTCCAGCAAAAGAAGCAATCTCTCACACCAGAGACCTTTATGCATATTTGTCTACATTAAGGACATACTGTACATGTTCTACTCCATGAAATCATGCTTGGTCTGTTACATGTTTTAATAACTTAAAAATAACGTCCATGCAAAACCTAAAAGTAAAACTGAATCCGAGTTAACAATTTGATATGCAGAGAGGCCTCTGCTCATGATAACAGATGTGGTTTAAGTTCTGAAAAAAGCAGGATTTCCTTTTTTTACATGTATATGCAGCAAAAAACTTACTATTAAAAGTGTGAGATTAACATGGGAGCTATTTTTGTTGTAGGAGATAACCAATAATTCAAACTTTATTTTTTGTGACTCTTGTGTCTTGTTATTAGTGGCATTGTGGCATGTTATTAGTCATATTACAGGTCTATTTGTGTTGTTTCCTTATCACTGGGTGACCTCGTTCACATTTCCTGTGAGGATGCTCAAGAGGCATGGCCACAGTTTTCACTGCTGCACTTATTAGGACCTCTGCATAGCGAAGCGGCAGGCATTTAGGTTTAGTCATATTTTGTAAACTTTTTTTTGTGCAGAGCAAATTTCCATCAAGGATTCCCGGGAGACTGAAAGACCGGGGTGCACGAAACTTGGTGGACATGCAGCCCCACAAGGGTAGCATGGAACCATTGTTTTTTCCGGTTTTGATCCGTCGCCGTCGTATGACACCCTCTGAATGCATGCCAAGTTTCGTGGAACTCTGTTCATGGGGGGCCATACAATTAATTAATTTATGTGTACATTTAGTGACTGTACACCAACTGGCCTGTAGATGGCCAGGTACAGTTTTCTGTAAATATCTCGAGAACCATAGAGCCTTGGGGCCATGCCAACCCATCCAATAACCACTCATTTAATTTAGTTGGCCACCTAGTCAAAAATGAAAAAGTTCAAATGAGGCATCTGTCACACTCACAAGTGGACATACACACACACAGACACATAAAACTCACACACAAATGCAGGCAAGCAGACACACACACACATACACACACACAAAGTTCTCTGTGAATGTCTCTTGTTCTAATTTATAGTGCCACCTAGTCAAAAATGAAAAACTTAAAATGAGGCATTGTAATCACAGGTATCTTTGGTTGACAGATTCAAAACTGCACAACATTTGAAGTGTAGGATCATTATGACATGCTCTGAATGTATGCCAAGTTTTGTGTAATTTGGTTCATGGGGGACCATACAATAAATGAACATATACTGTACACTATGCACACGCATCCACAAACGCATATAAAGATACATGCACGCACATGCAGGCACACACACACACACACACACACACACACACAAACAAACACACACATAAACACATAAACACACACACACACACACACACACACACACACACACACACACACACACAAACACACACATAAACACACACACACACACACACATTCATACACGCGCACAGTCTCATACACACACATCCATAAACACGTACATGCCACTCACAAACACACCCACTCATATGCACCCCCCCCCCCCCACACACACACACACACTCATAAAAGTGAACATACACACACAAGTGAACATACACACAGAGAGACACATAAAACACACACACAAATGCAGGCAACCAGACGCGCACACACACACACACACACATCCCATTACCACCACCACACACACTCTCAAACAAAAACTCAAAGACAGAGAAGCACACATACACAAAGGCAAGCGCACACAAGCGCACACTCATCTACAGGCATAAAGGTTGCAGCAGGGGATGGAGGACATGGAATAAAATTGACAAGCATGATTTATTTTTGCGGAGAGAATGTGCAGGACAGAGCGGCGGTCATATTTTGTACCGCTTTGCAGTACATCTAGTTACATTCTGTTCTTAATCACATTTTGCACAATGTCCCAACTTCCTCTGTTGGATTGTAATTTGAGAAATGCTAATAATTGTTGATGTAGTTTCAGATCTGAAAAGAGAGCAGGAAGTTGGTCACATCCCGTTTTTGCTCACTGTTCTGTCACTTGGGGTTATCATTCATCTTTGTTTCCTGTGTTAATGAACGTATTCATTTAACTGAATGCCACATCAGCAGTTTCCGTACTATTCACATTGTGGCTTTGAAGAGGTAGAAATATCTTTGCTTGATGGTCAGTTTGTTAACCGTGCCTCAGATGTGGTATAGTGAAGGGTGAAGAGATAGCTATTCTGTTGGACTGTGTGCATTATGCAGTAGTGTATGGACATACTAGGTTGGGTGAACCCTACCTGACCTGCCAGTGAACTTGGAGGTCGCCCAGCAGCTCAGGGTGGAAACCTGGACATCTATCTCCTCTGTTCAAATGATGAAACAATATAAGATTAATGCTTCTTAACATGAAATTGCAAATAATTTGTGGAATTTCACCATCTACACAATATCATATTCAGAGAATCCAGAGAGACATGGCTGAAATTAATATTGGATGACCTAGTCTTTTGGACCAATCATTGTATGGGCACAGGAAAACTTCCGATAGCATCTCAACTTTTTCTGATTTGGGGTCGTAGAGTATATACTATATAGCTCATGTTTATGGTTCAGAAAACCTGACTTCCTATTTTACATTGTTCAGAGAGCTGTAGTTGAATGTGTTTTATAGGGTTGCTTTGTATACTATTAAGTGGTCTTTTCAAACTGAGTGCCCTCATTCCTTCGTAATTTTCCAGACAAGTGGTGTGGTTGCCGTGGCTGCATATCCAGTTACAATTAGAATAAGCCAATCAATAAAATACTTCTGTCTTGTGTAAAGGAGAGGCTCTTAGCGGTAAGCGGTTTTAAAGTATCATTCGTCTATTTCCTAATCTCATTTTCATGTCCTTACAACAGCCTGAGGATGTCATTGCTTCTTGAGGTTTCTCAAGGCAGCTGATTGTTGTTCCATCAGTCCAAGCCACCAGGATTCCAGGAAATGTGCTCGTCATACAAGCCAAAACCGCAAAGGTTGCATGACTCACTAAAATGCCCCTTTGTCAATCTCCTCCATCTCTTGTTGTCGTGACATGCACTTGCATTGGGAGTAACTTAATGACTGACCTTTGTGTTGACCGTCATTAAGTAATGTGTTAGAAAGCAATGGATTATGATTTGGGTTATGATATGAAAAGGGGCAACATCATTAAAGCTCAAATGCAATACTTCTTAGTATTGTATTTGCTAGACTACCAATGCGCTCTTTAAAGCAAGGAAGTTTGCTGTATATCCACTGCAACGTAATTTTTTTGTATCCCAAACCTATCCACCAGCTCTGATTTTACATCATTGAAAAGCACTGGATGTTTTAACCTTAGGTCAAAGCTGGCTAAACTCACCGTCACCATCATCCATTTAACCACTGACTGGTGGTAGCAACATGTTTGCCATATACACCCAACATTAACATGGTGGCCAATCATATCTCTTCGCAATCAAACTGTCAGTACTTTGGGATGTGGAAGCTGGGAATGATTGTTACATGAACTGTAGATATCTGTAAGTATTCTCTCACCGTCAGTATTGAAGACAAATCCTCTTAGTTCAAATCTTTAAATACACATTTAAAGACATTTGGGCTGTTGAATCTCTGTTGAAAGTAAAACCTCGAACACAGGCCTCACAAACCTAAAATAAACGCGTGTCTGTGGGTGACAGGCCTCACTCTGACCAGAAGCAGCAGCTGTGGGTGAGAAACAGCAGCCACCTACATGGTGTGACAAAGCTCACAGGAAACATGCTGTGAAAAAATACACACGCTGAAACGCTGTCAGACATAGTTTCAGAATAGACTATGGAACAGAATAGTCTATTGTATCTCCATTGAAAAAGACAAAAGATCAAATAAAAAAGATGTGGCTTGTTTGTAAACAGTGGTTATAATGAGTATAACTAGATCTGGGAATGATAAGCATCCATTAGTCTTTCCGATCATGTTTAAAACGTACATGCTTTGAATGTGTGTGCGTGGGAACGTTCATGCCTCTACGTGTGAAATTGTGTCTCCTCTCATCCTTTGCACAATACCGCCAACTTGCATTTATCAGTAGCCATATCACAGGTGTGATAAAATCATGAGCAATGGTGAGTAGCTCTGCTTCGTTCATTTGTGCAAGTGCATTTGTATTGGTGTGAGCATTGTGTGTGTGTGCATGCGTGTGTGCATGTGTGCGTGCGTGCGTGCGTGTGTGTGTGTGTGTGTGTGTGCGTGCGTGCGTGCGTGCGTGCTTGTGTGTGTGTGTGTGTGTGTGTGTGTGTGTGTGTGTGTGTGTGTGTTTTAGCATGTGTGAGTATATGTCGATACATACAGTGGTGTATATCCCATCCCCCTCGTTGCAGGGCTACCGTGGGCTTGGGCCCACCGCGGTGTGGTGCGGCTGAAAGAAAGTGTGTGCTTCAGCATGTTGCATTGACCACACCAGTACTGCAAGCCTCGGCACATCCACAGTTCCAGAAGACCAAAGAGAACAACACGCCAAAAAGACCCAACCCCTCCACACACACACACACACACACACACACACACACACACACACACACACACAGACACACACACACACACACACACACACACACACACACACTCGCCCTGGTGCCCCCTCACATCCCTGCGTCCTCCTACCCCCCTACCTCCCCCCGGTGACCTCTGTTCATGACCCACCGCCCCCCCCTCTCTCAATCCAACATCGCAGTGAAAGGCCCAGTCACGTGTTGCGCACCCCCCCACCCCCCTCCCCCCCCCAACAAAGCTCACTGGCACGCTTATGGCCATTTGTTCCCGCTGCCGAATTGTTTTAAAGGATTTTGCCTCCATCGACAGAAAAGTGAGGGGGATAACTTTTTGGAATTCAGCCTAACGGTCCTCTTTGACGTTTCTCTCGCTCTAGGCTAGCACTGTCTCTCTCTCCTTCCCTGGGGAAAGGCTGATCCTTAAGAGGCTTTCTCGATCCTGAAGAAATCAGGTAAGAAGCACCTTGCGCTGTCCTGTAGGCCGCAATGTTAAATTGATAGCTGTGTTTTACTTTTTCCCTCTTGGCATGTGGGGTGGACACACGTGAGCTTTATTGGTTCAATAAACAGCTCATTAGAAAATGTCAGGATCTTCACTTAAATATTTTAGGACATGGTCGGTGAATGATTAAAAGTTCTGCTTTTGTAAATGAAAAAGAAGTTTAAAAAAAATGCTAATGAGCAAGTTGGTTATAGCTATGATAAATGGATGGTTGGTAAATGAACTTATTCGAGTTTAGATTACTATCTAAGAAAATTGTACTTTTTGAGTCACCGACGAAGACATGGAGAGAGGAAAGGTACAGGCCACCAGGAGAAGAGTTGTAGAGAGGAACTGTGCGCTGCATCTCCCCCCTTTAGGTCAATATTTACTGTAATGATCACCTGTGTGTGTCCATGGTAATATGGAAATCTATAGTAAACAAAAGAACAATAGTGAACAACATGAGCTTCAGCACAGTACTGTAGACAAATATATGTTTTTTGTGTGATGAATAAGTGAATTTTACTATAGACCCCAAATACAATGTGATGTTTGCATGGGCTTTTGCCTTATCTCAAGCTTCGTGTTGTTAGTTAGGCTTGGCTTATTTGTCAACACTGCTTACATATCTTATCATGAGGTTAGAATATGATTGAACTAACTGTTTAGAGCTGTGCTGAAATGTGTTATTATTCAGTATTATTTAGCAGTTTTTATCCAGTATTGTTCAGCAGATTTTCTCAAGTGTCTATCGACAGAGCTTGGGCTATATGTAAAACTTAATGCAGGCGTCTGCAAGTGTTTGTGGAGTCTGGCCACAGTAGAGCAGTGCTGGTGATGCATAGCCATGGACACAACAACATGGCCGACAGTGGGTTTTTAGAAAGGCATCTATTCTTCGGCAGAAATGTGGTGGTTGCTTACGCTTATGCGCCGCGGTGCTGTTTCTTGATGAGAGTCCACAGTTCATTCGGGGGCGCAAAAACTCAGCAATGTTTTAACTAATTGATGTGAATGTCTCTTACGTTGACTTTCGTGTGCATATATGAAGAACTGTCTTACACAGACTGTATATGAACTATACCCTGCACGTGTATTAACTTTTTCACTATGTATATTCCTCTGTTCTCTTCTGTCCACTGAATGGTGACCTCTGAACTTTTCTATGCAGTGAATTGAACTTCATGCGTGACTGGCTGAGCCTATATAACAGTCCGGCACCAATCAGTAAACTTGATGCATTTTGTCTCCTTTTCCATAGAAAACGTCAATTAGGATGTTTAGGGCTAATGAGGCGGCTTAATTCGTGGCTTTATTTAAGAGAATTTCCTGCCAAGTGCAATCTTTGTATTGATTCCTGATTATGTGCATGCTGTGTGTGTCTGTGTGTGTGTGTGCGTGTGCGTGTGTGTGTGTGTGTGTGTGTGTGTGTGTGTGTGTGTGTGTGTGTGTGTGTGTATGTGTGTGTGCATGAGAGAGAGAGAGAGAGAGAGAGAAAGAGAGAAAGTATTCATTCTGTGTGTGTGTGTGTGTAGGCGAATGTGCATTTGTGTGTGTATGTGTGTGTGTGCCTGTACCCATACACACAACCACCTTTTCAAGTGCGTGCTGACGAGGTCTGTGCTGGCTGGCCACCTACCACCTACTCAGCTGTTTGCCCTCCGTGCTTGTGCACTAGTGTCACTGCAGTTCTGTGGCAGGCTGCTTAGAGGCCCTTACTCTGCTGTTTACTCTATAAGCTAGTCCCAGGTGACAAGCCACTACCTTGTTCACCAGCTGCATATGTTCATTTCAGAGGGAGGACATACTCAATTCTGCTCAGGCCTATTATCTCCAGGCAGTCTTTTTTCTCTGGGATTAAGCTAGTCACCTGGCCACCCCTGTGTCACATTGCAGTAGAGCGCAGTGCTGTCATACCCGTTGAGCATCCACTCAGTGGCCACCTGCCTGCCCTCTCTCTCTCTCCCTCTGTCTCCATGCCCAGTGTGCAGAGCTCCACGGCCTCCACCACAGCGCCACTCAGGATGTACAGCTTTATGGGAGGGGGCTTATTCTGCGCCATCGTGGGGAACATCCTGCTGGTGGTCTCCACGGCGACCGACTACTGGATGCAATACCGGCTGTCGGGTAGCTTCGCCCACCAGGGCCTGTGGAGGTACTGCATGTCCGGCAAGTGCTACATGCAGACCGACAGCATCGGTGAGCCGCTCCGCCAGTCACTCCGCTACACACCCCACCAGCTACTGTAACTTACCAACCAAGCACTCGCCATGCTGTCACACAAGTCAGGCTATGATGTACTGTATGTCATGAATGAAGTATTGGAAGCTTAGAGGAGCTGCGCAACTTGATGTAACTCTGAAGAGGAAGCAACTCAATGATAAATGACTTCTTTGCTGTAAGGTGTCATTATGTTACTTTGTACCACTAGGGTCAGACACACGTTACCATAAAGGAACATGAGTGATTGGGCTAACTGTGTGATAGGCAGGTTTTGCTTATGGAATTGAAAGATATATTTCCCCACTACTGCAGAATGGCTAGCATGAAATCAATAGACACACTGTTGAGTGGGGAATGTGTTAATTGTTTTTGAAGGCAAAAGATTGTGGCTAACAATTCAGGCTGCTTATAACCTACAGTATGTCCTAGTAGTACCATCATGACTGAGTGCTGTGTATTTTTATAGATATTTAGCACTGACTCATGACTTTGCTCTATGGTTTTTTTGACTCTGTTCCCCGGGTGTGTCCACATCTGTGCAGCTTACTGGAATGCCACCCGTGCTTTCATGATTCTGTCTGCCATGTCGTGTTTCGCGGGCATCATCGCGGGTATTCTCTCCTTCGCCCACTTCTCCGCCTTTGAGAGATTCAACCGCTCCTTCGCTGCAGGAATCATGTTCTTCGTTTCAAGTGAGACTCACACTCACTCACATTCACACTTAGCCTCACACACGCACACTTATTATGTATATTTTCCTTTTATGTCATGAACAACTTTTCTACATCACATATCACAAAATATTGCACATACTGCTCATAACGGGCTCTTAAAGGTGACCAATTCTCTCTCTCCCTGTCAAACACACACACACACACACACACTCCAGCACATGTTCACAGCACATACTCAAGCAGTCTGTGTCTGGTGTATGGGTGTGTAACACTTTGCTAAACCTCTCTCAGCTCTCTTTGTTCTGCTGGCCATGGCCATCTACACTGGAGTGACCGTGAACTTCCTGGGAAAGCGCTTTGGGGACTGGCGCTTCTCCTGGTCCTACATACTGGGTTGGGTGGCCTTGCTCATGACATTTTTCGCAGGTCAGTGGTGGCAGGGCAACAGCTGAGATGTACACAAAGGACATACTTTATTTTGAGTTTCCTATGTACAGTATATGATGTAAATATTATGATTTGGTGGAGGTATTTATTGCTATTGCTATTATTATTATTGTTGTTGTTGTTGTTCTTCTTCTTCTTTTTATTTTCCTTTTTCTTCTCCTTCCTCTTATTGTTGTTATTACTATTATATAGGCACAGATGCGATGTGATGTGATGTAATGTTTTGTTGTGTGTTCTTTGCAGGGATATTTTACATGTGTGCCTACAGAATGCATGAATGCCGGAGAGTGGCCGGGCCACGCTAAGTCAACAGGAAGAGGAAGACTTTGTTTCTGAAATGCTCTCGCCTCAAGGCAAAACCTAACCAACGTGAAGCAATAGTTCGATGACAAGTTGCCAAGTTACTAAACAAAATATAAACAGCACTTTTCTTTGGAAATACGAGCAATAAATAAAATCATGAAAAAAAAAACAGGTTTAAGTCTGTCTCGACCATTTCCTCTCACACACAATAAAAAATATGAACGGAATCACAAGCTCTGTTTTCGAGGATGACCCAGACCATGGAAGATAGTCTTTTTTGTACCAGAAAGTGGAAGTGGAGTGCAGTATGACATTTCACTCATTGTTGGGAAAGAAGTTTTCACACGTTTCACACATGAAACTTTCAATAAATGACATTATTATTTCTCATGAGTCTGTCCTTCTTTCCTTTTACAGAAATTCAGCTGTACATAATTGGTAATCATCCAGTTCAAATGAGGTATGAATAAAAGCCAATCTCCCTGTCCTCCCAAATAACCGTTGACGATGAAAACAAATGTATATTTTGTATTGCCTTTTAATTCTGTGTAACTATAAATACAGTCAAATTAGAAGCATCTGTCTTGTTCTTTACATCATTAGGGAAAAAGCTGATAGTTAGATCAATATGTTCAACTGAAACGGAGGGCTACTTAAGGGCATACATAATGTTACATATTATATTCAGGTCTTTTTCATAATGAATATTGATCATCTGATAACCACAACACAAGTCGGTGACAACATATTAAATAGTATGCATGCAAATAAGACACCACCAATGGCATACTCTAGTATGAAGACTATGGACTGTTTTACCATACGTATGTTCAGCCTAGTCCTACACTAAAAGAGAACTAATTAAAAAAAACATTCAGTCGTTCACATGATTCGGTAAGACCAGGATTAATCTGCATATGGGAAAATGTGTCTGAAATGAAAACTAAAACTTACAGTACAATAACTAGAAAACCCCACCAGCAGCATTACGTTAATGAATGTAAGAAACACCACCTGCTGCATCCTAGTACAGTGGGGATGACATGTATTTCATACCATGCTAAAGTTGCCTAAAAAGGGGAATATAAAATCATAATTTGACTATTGATCTTAGTGCCTTAATTAAAAAAATGAGTAAAAATCAAACCGCTAAGGAAACCAATTTTCTTTGTGATTGAAGAATGGATCGTAAATAAATAAATGTTCTTCCTTAAATGCTAGGGGGCATACAGCCATGGCTGAAATTGTTGGCACCCAAGCTAAAGTTGACTAAAAAGAGGATTGGGGCTATTTTAATTCCAAAGGCCAAAGGAACTTTATCAGAATGCATAATATCCTGGATCCATGAAATAGCTGGCCTTCAAAAATAAATACATATAAAAAAAATCCTCCTGCTCCTATGGGAATTTAACATAGGGGTCAAATACGTATGCCCCCTTGCATTTAAGGAAGAACATTTATTTATTCACGATACATTCTTCAATCACAAAGAAAATCGATGTGTCTAAGCGGTTTGATTTTTACTATTTCTTTTTAATTAAGGCATTAAGATCAATTGTCAAAGGATGATTGTATATTCCCCCTTTTAGGCAACTTTAGCATGGTATCAAATACATGTCCTCCCCACTGTATGTTAATGAATGTAGGAAACACCACCAGCAGCATCCTATGACTACTATGTGCAAGCTGTGATATCCTGTACATCATGTGTACGCCTATATGCCAAACAGTGATGAGGTCATCCCTTCATTTAGGCCCTGTCCACATTAAACTGAATAAATACAAATATGCATATCGGGTAAAAATGCTCTCCGTCCACATTCTTGTTTTCATATTGTTTTTGATCATTTTTCAAAACTTTTGTACGGTGGCCGACAGGTGCAAACGACGTGCAACTTATGAAAACACATACAAATCAATAAAACACATGCAAATAGACAAAATAGACAAATAGACGTGGTAAAACGACTTAGGAAAACATTAATTTGACAACACGTTCTAAATCATCATTTAGAAAATGCTCTGCAAATCCAGAAAACATTTACATTTCAAAAACGAGCTGCAAATTTACAACACATGCAATTCAGAAACAGGCTCCGAAACTGAAAACACACAAACAGAAACAGAACCACACGCAATTCAGAAAACACATTCAGAAACTCAGAACAAAACGAAAGTGTGGCTTAGGATCGAAATTCTATTCTGTATTAGGCTACTGCTCTAATCGAACAAAACCTGTCTTAGTTACTCAACAATCATTGTTGGTAAAAAGGTTTTGAAGTCAAATGTCAAATATTTTTTTGTTGCATTAAAAAAAACTGTCATTACACCACCCTTGGGGATTGAACCCCCGTCATCGGATCTGTGAACTCCTTCGTGTACTCTGCTCTAGCGTAATTCTGCATAAGGAGCGTTCATGAAGTTTAGGCCTTGTCCAATTAACTGCTATAGCCTACTCATAACCAAGAGGCATTATTTGGGTAGCGCTATTCTGTTTTAGAATTAAATGACACAATTATTTATTAGACATAAATACTTCATGAACGGTGGTTATTCAACAGAATTGCGAATTTGTGTACTTATTTAGTGTAGACAAACAGGCTACACAAAGAAATAATAGTGCACATCCATATTGACCCAGCTTAGTGTGGACAAGGCCTAAGTCTCACCTAATTTTGGGGTGTGATAAATACTTAAAGGAGTCCTAGAATTCAAAACCACATTCACCTTGTTACTGTTGAATTTAGGCTGCGAGCAGTGTCCAAAGGACAACACCAAAGACTTTACCGCGTCCCCCGCCTGCTTTCGTATGCAAATTGGGAAATAGAAACAGCCATGTTGAAATGCTCCAATCTGAACAGAGCTCAGATAACACGTAATAGGCGCCCATCCCCCTTTAGATACACCCCTCGGCTCCTCTCATTTGCATACCTTCGATTAATAATTCTTGTTAAACTGCTCTTACGATGCTAGTATCTAGATATGTGGTCTATGGCAGAGACGTTGTAATGCTAGCGTTATTACAGCTAACTTTGGAGAGTTACTATACTAAGAAATGTAGGCCTACTGATAAAACTTACCAATCTAACACATTCATTCTGTTGGGGAATCTGCTGCACTTCATCTTGGTCAGAACCTTCTTCTGACTCGGTTTATACATGTACGGCTGTATTCCTTATTTAAATCCATTGTTGATAGCTTTATCAAAGACTTTGGCTTTATTTACCAGCAGTAAACGTAGTTTCACTTTGCTCTAGCTTCAGACCGGTGGATTGAGCCAATCAACTTTCAGGACATATCGGCCAATAGACCAATCAGCGCGCATCTCATTTGAATATTCATGAACTTGCTGAGTGGGCGGGAAAAACAAACTGTTTCATTGCAAGGCTTATTTATGACCTTGTATTAGGCGATCTAGCAGTGCTCCTGGGGCGTTTTCAGCCCCACAAATTTACATATGACATTATTTAGGCTCAAAGATCAATTTGTAATGGTCAAAAAATGCGTTCTATGACTCCTTTAAAGGAGCACAGGAGTGAGAGGGTCACTTTTCGAGGGACTCTGTGCTCCGACTGTCCTTTGGTATCTTTTTTTTTCGATTTAGCATCAGCATCTTGACGACGGACATCCTGGTGGTGTTGCGGAAGGCGGGGGAGGAGAAGTAGAAGATGATGGGGTCCAGGCAGGTGTTGAAGGTGCTGAGCAGCAACATGTAGTAGCGCCACTTGGGGCTACTGCCGGTCAGGAAGCCCACCACGTGCGCCGTGTTGTAGGGCAGGAAGCAGATCAAGAAGACGGCCAGCGTGCCCGCGGCCATGCCGATGGCCTTGCGCTTGCGCTCCGGCGGGATGCGCGGCTTGCTGTAGAGGATGCGGATGCAGTTGCCGTAGCAGAAGATGCAGATGAGCAGCGGTATCACACACAGCACCACGAAGAACTCCAAACGCACGGGCACCAGCACGCGCAGCTGCTCGGAGCTGAAGTCCTCGTAGCACTTGTTGGGCGGGCGGCTGCTGTTGGCGCCGTGCGGTGGCGCCAGCAGGTGCTCGGCCACGAAGACGATGCTGCAGTGCCCCGCGCTGAGCAGCCAGGCGAGCGCGGCGGTGCAGATGGCGTAGCGTGGCTTGCGCAGCTGCCGGTAGCGGATGGGGAAGGCCACGCCCAGGAAACGGTCCACACTGACGGCGGTCAGCAGGAGCGCGCTGGTGTAGATGGTGGTGAAGAACATGAAGGACATAATCGAGCAGAGTAACTGCGGCAGGTACCAGTGAAGGCCCTGACCCGCCTCGTACATCTTCAGCGGCAAGAAGAAGAGGAAGAGGAGGTCAGACGAAGTCAGGTTGAGCAGCAGGATGTCCGTCGGCGTGGGGTTGTCGCGGGCCTTCTTGCTGAACGCATAAAATGCCAGGATGTTGGCAGGCAAGCCAATCAGAAATGTCACGATGTAAGAGGCAAGGAGGACATGGACGTTAATGAGAGCTGCTGCCATAATGACTTGGACGTTATAGGCGACACTGCAAAAAAGAAGGACAAGAACAAGAGTTATTAACACCAGTGTGACCACACACTCAAAAACTAATACAACTTCAATTGTATTGGTCATTAATAAGAACAAATAGAGGTGGACATTTATGGTCAAACTATCAAATCTGTGTTCAAAAGGACCTGCATGACTGACATGGCTTTTTTAGTATTATGCAATTTGTGTTTTTCCGCTCAGTTTTAGTTCGCTTTACGTGTATACATGTAACAGACTCCTACCATTATCAAAGTCTGTTCTCTACTATAAAAGAGAGCAGTGAGGAAGTCTAACTGTTTTTCCTTGTGGGGCTAATAATTAACATACTCAAAACCCAATGGTATCATTTGACCATAAAAAAAACATTTGCTTTCAGTTATCAGATTACAGTAGAGAGCAAACCAGGCCATTATGATCCTATTACAGACATAGCAATGCAATTATGATGACACATTTATGACAGTTAGGCCTATAGATAATAGATATACAGTTTCATTTTGTCTGGATTTAGTGCCATGAGGTTGTGTCTGTGCCCTTGTTGGTTGAAAATCAATAATTGCTTGTATGAAGAGCTGTGGAAAAACTGAAAGCAACTAGCACCAGAAAAGAAATTAATTATTACTCACCTGTAAAAAACAAAATCAATCCTCTTTTGTTTAATGAAAGAGCAACGTGTTTACATGGGAAATGAAGATGCCCAGGAGACTCCTCATGTGCAACAGGCTCCACTCAGCGTGCTCACAGCCGAAATGAGAGAAACCCAAAGACTAGCCTAGGATGGAGGTTCTTCCTCCTCCAATTCAATTACACCCACGTGGAGTATGAGAGGAGGACACTGCAGGGAGGCCAATGCCTGTCTGACAGTCCTGAAGCATTCTGGCCTCTGCAAGCAGAGCTTTATCTCTTCATCAGCAGTGCTGACGATTTACATGACGGTGTGCAGCAAGAGTGCTGCTCAAATGAGGTGCAACTGAGACCACTGTTGTGATGGTGTAATGTCAGAGGCGTTTCAGCTTAATGCCTTCCTGAGCTGTACATCCCCAACCGCCCACTGCAGAGTTCTGATGACCGTCTGTCGTGTCGACCATAGACTGTTCTATATATACTGTACAGTCTATGACGTCGACCAGCTATCAACGCTAGGTCAAATTCATCAATTTTCGTCAGTGGTTGCTGCTGGTGGAATGAGTTGCCCAGTACACTCCGATGCCGAAAGGATGCTCTCCATGGTGGATCTGTAAAAGGACACTAGCAGCTTCACCTTCATGTGTTTCTTCCTACAGTTACAGTTGCAGTTATGATGCTTAGCAGACGCTTTTGTCCAAAGCGAGTATCCTGAGGAAGTGAAGGTGCTGCTGTGCTTTTTTAAAAAAAAAAAATAATTGCTGTGGTGTTAGTTGACCAAGAGTGTTCCTTTAAGCACTTTTGTTTTTAATAACTATTGACTATTTCTGCAAAACTCTATACAAACAAATAAGAAAACCTTTCATCAAATAAGCAAAAAAGTGTAGTTCTCTTGCAAAAGCGAACACACCTTGCTTATCTCTTCACACCTTCATAAAAATGGTACTTTTGTATCAAACAGAATTAACACAAGCAATCATATTAATAAGCACTCAATGTGCCACTGCCAACTACACACTGATGGTATGAATACAAAACACATCTCTGTGCACAAGGAAGGATATGTCAGTTTGAGGTCATACCTTTATAGTTCTATTTTTCAATTTTCAATTTAATTTTACTTATAGAGCGCCAAAACATTACATATGTCTCATGGCGCTTTACCGAGTGTTAAACATTCAAAGAGAGCCCATGAGTAACAGGAAAAACTCCCTAGAATTGGAGATACATATAGGAAGAAACCTCAGACAGATCCACGACTCAAGGGCCCAACCCATCTGCCTAGGGTCAGTTACAGTAGAGTAAAGTCATTTGTAGTATCAGAAGGTTCAAATAGTCCAGTGTAGGGAATAAATTGTCCATTAGTAATCCATTAGTAATTTTGGAAGGTAATGGGTCGCTAGGATGCGTGGGCCAGGGATCCGGGCAGATGGTAGGGCAGTCATAGGGATGACGATGGCAATGGCAGCCTAGCATAGATCAGACTTGCGCTTTCTGACTTGAGAAGAGACACGTTTTAAATGGGAAAATTACCAGAAATCTTAGTCACATAAATTGTTTTGCTCAAGGGGAGGTGGAAAATGAGCTTATTTCCAAAAATGGCGGAACATCCATTTAAGCATTCAGAAAAAAGTGTAAGCGCTTATGGGTTACGGTTTGTATAATGTAGTATTTTTTTCCCATTAGGCCACTGATTGATTTGACATTGTTTTTGATTATTGCTATTCTTCTTACTGTAGCCTCTCCATGCTATAATTGGTATAATATAATCGCTTGAATGGACTTTATTGTTTATTTGCTATTCTCATTTACAGTGCATTCATTGTTTTCCGTTAGGTCATTGCATGGATTGATATGGTTTATTATTGCTATTCTCCCTAATGTAATCTTACAGTGAACTTTTTGAAATTGTTCACTGTAAAATTAATTATTGTATTGTTTTTATTGTATGTCGCTTTGGACATCCCATAACCATAACCAATAGGGAAGATAGTTGGTCATGTTCACAGCTTTCATCTTGTACAACCCCTGGCATAAATTATGGAATCACCAGTCTTGGAGGATGTTAATCCAGTTGTTTAATTTTTTAGAAAAAAGCCAGATCACAGACATGCAATTTCCTTTAATGTTTCCTAAAGCCAGAAAGTTGCCATTTGAAATGAACTTAGTTTTGTGTCATGTCTGTCATCTGGCTTTTTTCTAAAAAATTAAACAACTGGATTAACATCCTCCAAGACTGGTGATTCCATAATTTATGCCAGGGGTTGTATCTAGCGTATCTCCACCATTAATTCAGCTCATACTGTAGATGTTTCGAGTTTTCTAGCAGGTCCAGAGCTAAAAAATCAGCCTCCCGTTCTGCAACTTTCACAGAGGCGCACAGCTCTTGGCCTCTCAAACAGGTGCAATTCACACCTCCGCGCAGGAGAGCTAGTGCTGCTACAAACAGATGAGTGTCAATACTTCTAGTTCCCCCAGTTTCACACATTGTTCCCCTCACATAACCCTTCTCCCCGAATTGAACAACTGTAGCGCCTCTCCATGGTGTCCTCAAGGGCCTCACCAGATCAGCTCTTTCTTGACTATTGCCAGCTTGGAGTGCGGCACACCCAATCACTCCACCCAATCACTCCTCCCAATCACAAATTCTGATCCCTCTGATCCAATAAGTCCGGTTTTGGTGCATGTTTGCAGTGCGTGGCATGCACCCACGTGGCTCTTTCGGCTACCTTGACAACTGTTTGAATGGTAAGAAGCACCAGGTATGGTCCACTTTTTTGACCTCCAGTGTTTCCTTCTAAAGACTTTGATTAGCACATAGTCCCCAGGAGCCGGTTGCACCAACAGGGCTTTCGCCTGGTCGCTAAGTCGGTCTTAACTCAAGGTCCAATTTGATAGTTACGCCAGTTGCACCATCAATGTTTGAGCCGTTTTCTCGCTAAAACTGGGCGTAAATATTTTGCCTAGTCAGTTGGGCACTCTTTGCGATGATTAGCGTCGCACTGGATTCTAACCCTCCTCAGCAAAACTAGCAACGTGCAAGTCTAACTCGCTCGATGAATACAACAAGTAGTCGATATGACTTTGCTTTCACTCAGTAGATCATGAATCACCGTTTATCCCAACCTTCCAAAACAACTGGTTACCTTCATTCAGGCTTTAAAACATAACTTTATCATGCACTCTACTTCTGTTACACTTCTGCGCTATCCAAGTGCAAGGATTTGTCATGAATTCTAACAAGCAGCGCACAGATTCTGAATCAATGGGTCTAAAACAACTGGTTACCCTGGCCTGGATCCATATGAGCTTGTAGAAACTAAAATCCAATCTTTGATTTTTCAATGACAATCAGGTGAAACAGACCAATTTAGCTGTCTAGCCCCATAGACCCCCATTGTTTTGCACTTACTCTCGATCGCCCCTAGCGGAACTGCAATAGATTTCAGGTAAAATGCAGTTACAATGAGTAGCTTGTGGCTGCAGACTGCAGGACAAGCAAGTTGGATATCCAACTCCGCCCACATCCAAGTCGGCCATGTTGATCACGTTTCAGGCACACACGTGAACAGCAGCATTGTAAATGACGGAAGAGAAACGTTATGTCGGTAAGTGAAAAATACATACTTTTATGCTCATAACGACATCACTTCGTTGACCTTGTTGCACAATGATGCACTGGTTAAAATATCTATGACATTTGATGTTACTTGCATGTTGTATAACGTAAGATAGATACGGTAGATAAAATCGGCGTTATCTTGTCAATTTAACTTAAGCTGGCGATAGCTTTTTCCAACCGCATGCAAAGATGTATCTTGTGAAATTGAGTTCATGCTGTATTTGTCCCGCTGTACAAAACTACACGTATATTTCCCGATTTTAAACATTTATGCAAGATTAGTGTGAGCTTGACTGTTGAGAGTGCGAGTGTTCAACTTGACAAGCTTCATTTTCCCGTGTTGGACTAGCTACATAACGTTAACGTTAGCTAAGTAGTAGTTTTATCATTTCACTGTGATACAATTATGATAATTCTCTCTGTTTTAGTCATTGCAAGAGATACTGCTAATGTTCAAAGTAAAACTTTTATTGCACCAGTAGCACAGACATTTGTATGTCTTGTATTCTTATATATTTTTTGGGCTTTTATGCCTTTAATGATAGGATAGTGAAGAGAGACAGGAAGTGAATGGGAGAGAGCGTTGGGGTGGGATCCGGAAAGGACCACGGGGCGGGAATCGAACTCGGGTCGCCGGCGTGCGGTGCAGGTGCCCCAGCCAGTCGCGCCACTGCCGGGGCCAATATGTCTTGTATTCTTAAAGGTGAGGTCCAAATACATGCATAAGCCCCTTTACTGTCATGTTAAATAACATGTATAATGTTTCAATGTTTTCAGCACCCAACACACTTCAAAGGTTGTCCTGCTGAAGGCAAATATCTAGAGGAGGGGATCTACAGATGCCCATGCTGCACGTTTTCATCAGACCATAAGTACAAATTCAAGGGCCACATAAACAACCACATCAAACATGCGTTACATCATGGAGGTAGGATTTTAAACATTGTTTTACACCAGTATATTCTATAGAGTAGAGTTGTTGACGTGTGGTTTTGTTTCTGTTTTACAGAATACTACATCTGCAAGTGCAATCGACCATGTAGGTCAACGGTACACTTCCACTGTTTGCACTGCCCCCAGACAATCATCCGAAAAGACCAGGTTGCATTACATGTAAACCACTGTTCACCTGCCTCCTCCCTCCATCACCTGGCCTCTGCCGCTGGAGCCACCACCAGCACTCCAACACCGTCTCCAGCCTTCTCCTCCTCCTCCCTCCATCAACTGGCCACCAGCACTCCAACACCGTCTCCAGCCTTCTCCTCCTCCTCCCTCCATCAACTGGCCACCAGCACTCCAACACCGTCTCCAGCCCTCTCCTCCTCCTCCCTCCATCAACTAGCCACCAGCACTCCAACACCGTCTCCTGCTTTCTCCTCCTCCTCCCTCCATCATCTGGCCACCAGCACTCCAACACCGTCTCCTGCCTTCTCCTCCCTCCATCAACTGGCCTCTAAAGCACCACCGGCACGAAAGAAAAGTCAAACTATCATGTGTCCACATTGTGGCATCATAATAAACAGGAGAAATGTAAAAGTTCATATTCACAGGAAGCACACACCTACGACCGTTGACATCACAGCCAAATACCACTTGAAATCGCAGTCAGTGGATAGCAACAAAGGTATTTTTGCAGTGGTCAAATCCTTTTCTGGTCACACCACACCAATACATAAAAAGGACCAGGGGGAAGGATCAAATGAGCAAATGTGAGCTGGATATTTGCAAAATAAATGCTGAGTTTGCAGAGCGTTCCAATTGTCGGCATTTTGAATGTCACCATATCCAGTCCCTTGCTTATTGCCCACCAGCTGGAAATGACCCCCCCCCCCCCCCCTCACAGAGGATGTGCTGCAGGAGATGGTTACTCATAAATGGTTTGGAGAGGACAAGAAGGCCAGATGCTTGAAGCGGCAGAGGGAGGCCACAGATGCAGGAACACCCCTGTCCTGCAAACTTAATATCTGTGGTCCATCTTCCAAAAGATACCTTTCTGTTTTTGAGCCTACTGTATCCTATTACAGTAGGCTTGGTAGAGTCATTGTTGCATATGGCTGCAATCAAATATCATGGCACTGTCCATGTGCAAGACCAAGGCAGTCATGCCTGCACAAATACATTGCGAAATGGCACTTGTACCCGTCTGAGCCAGAGCTCTTTAGAAGGACAAGGAGTGTGGACCAAGAGGAAGCTTCAAACTCCTTCCCTCCAGAGGTTGAAGGTTCTGAAGAAGAAGGCCATTATCCACCAGAGGGAAAAACTGTGGAGCGAATGGTTCGGTACATTTACACCAACAAGAAAATGCCATCGGTCCTGAACAGAGATATCATCACTGAGCATTTTCCCAGAAATGTTATCCCGGCTGAAACATTCTGTACTGAATGTTCAGATTCAACTGCTCTTGGAGAACCAGAGCTCATTACAGCCAAGGCCAAAATCATTTCGGTGACGGATGTTATTGAAGGTTTGTAAAATTTACATGTAAGCCTGCCATTTCATACCGCTTTCTGCAGTGCTTGTTTTCAGATAACCATTTCTATTGTCCTTAATTTGCCTTCCATCAGGAATTTCACTCTACAGAAAAGAATGCTACACATGTGGTATGGTATACCGTTATCAGGAGTGGTCAGATGGAGTATACAACTTTGATGACCACACCCTACTGTCATTGCACCTCTGTCTGTTTCTGCGCAATAGTCTGCAGGTAAGATATATAATTTCTTCTATCATCTAATCAACTTGAGATTATAGGATGAACATATTTTCTATATGTATCATAAACAAAATCACTTGTAGCAACTGTTTTTTTTTATGAAGTTAAAGGAATAGTTCGGAATTTTGGACATAGGACCTCATTTCCAACTTTACCGAGGTGGTATAGGTCGGTGGAGACCGTTTTTATCGCGTTTAGCCCCTTCCTTCAGTTGCAGCGTCCCCCTTTGCTAACGCTGGTTTGATGTTTGATATTATCGGAAGTCTTTTCAGTCGTGGCTCATGCAAATAGTGACGTGAACATTAAAAACCAATAGTAACCTCTCGCGAACACGAAAACAGGAAGGGGCAAAATAGGCGACAGCTGTAGCCTATATGATTATTTGTTATTTCATTTCTTATCATTTATTAGTCGGCTATTCTACGAGACAGAACAACTCTATATCTGTTAGTGATGTCACACATCAAACAATGCTGCAGAAACGCGAAAAAAATACTTTGATATGAGTAGGCTATCATGTGATTTCCTGTTAATGATGACGTGTAGCCTATTGCACGATGGAAATAATTTGAAGGAATCTAGCAGCAGTCTTGTAAATAGTGACCCACAGTCTTTGCAAAATCCTAATCTGAGACTGGCCTGTGACTAGACTGTGACTAAAAACTCAATGAATTGTCTTTAGATGTGAGAGGGTCTGAGACTGTAGTCTTTAAAAAATCTTTTCCAAATCTTTGCAAAGTCTGTCAATGTAAGGTAGGCTTAACCTTGCAACTCAATGATTTATTACATTTTGAGGGACTAGTTTCTCAATATCAATCCGCCACTGCCATACAGGGAACAAAGTAGGCTATTGCAATGCGATGCAAAGTTCGTTTTATTTCTAACATGGTTCTATCAACACTAGGCATGTGCATCGATAGTCTGACGTTAAAATGTATTTGTTTCGGGTGTTCTGTGGAGTGTTTTCAGTGGCAGGCTGGATGTTACCGTTGACTTGCGTTATCTTGGCACCAGATTAGCACGAGATGAACGCTGCAACTCATAGGAAGGGCAGAAATTCACTGAAAATGGTCTTCACCGACCTATATCACCCAGACTGAGTTGGAAATGAGGTCCTATGTCCAAAATTCCGAACTATTGCTTTAATGGTTTAATTGAGTCTATGCTGATTGTACAGACCCACCAGGCTATTAGTAGAGCCATTGAGGTTCTAGAGAGAACGTCTGGCAAGACCTATCCTTTCAAAAATAAGATTCTGCAAGCCTACCTGGCATTCGAAGCGCTCTCTGACCACGAATACACATATGCCTGTGTGTCATGTGGCCATAACCCTGTAACGGTTGTGATGGACCTTCACAAGAAGGGCGTCTTCAGTGTGCCTGGTAAGCCCATGTCTGACTTCTCTTTCTATCTGTCTATCCATCATTCCCTTGTGTGTGTAATTTGCTGCTCTTGTTTGAAGCCTTTTTTCCCCCACCTTTTCCCCCCCAAGTGAGCAACATTGAGGAGCCACCAGAGGACTTTGATGGCAATATAAATATTGAGCAGTTTTGGGAAAGGGTGGAAATGATTTCCCGTGGATTAGTGTCTAGTGAGTATGCAGGCAACTCATTCTATTCTTATTCAGTAGTAAAGTTGCTCTTTTGGGTTTTAGTTATGGAATTATGCACAGTATATCAGTATTAATAGTACCAGTATATAATTGTATTTCTTCTTATTTATAGGCAACAAGGCAAATCCATTCATTGTTAGGCCACGTTATAATTTCTGGGCTCCTTGGATAGGGCCTTACACAAGGAGGGGTAGTGTGGTCCTCAACACAGAGTTTCAGAAGGTCCATTCTCCGTGCACTCCACAGGAGGAGGTGGAGTTGACCGTGACGGAGGACCGTCTCACAGATGAGCTCGTGAAGCTCAAGGTATTGATATCAAATTCTTATGTGTGCCCCAATATCAGTTATGATTAAAGAAATGTACCTACGGTACATATGTGCTGCTACTTCAGAAATAACCCACGAAAGGCCATGAGTTATGCTCATTTTTTCAATGTGAAGTGGACTGCCGGTAGATGCCCTTAAAGGAATACGCCACCCAAAAATGAAATTAAGCCAGTCTCGGTCTGTGGACATTGGATTAGGTGCAGAAGCAGTCCTAAAGGTAAAGGCAAAGGTGTCAAATATCAAACAATGGTTAAGGTACAGGAAATCAAACTTTATTTTTTGCATAAACTTTTAGTCAGTCTCACAGGTTCTCCTCCCCTCTTCCTGCTAGGAACTCCAGACTAGCCCCAAGAGTAGCGTAGGTGAGCTCAGTGTGTTGGCATTTAGAAAGGACTGTGTGGACTGTTTGACTAATATTGTCAAGAAAATGCAAGACAAGAGCCCGCTGAAGTACACCATTGTGAGGCAGATGGCATGTTTGGACCCAGCGAACATGTTCTCAGACCCCGACTTGTGCTCTGAAAGAATGAAAGGAGTTGTTCAGAGGTTTCTGCATGATCACCAGCTGTCAGGAGGCGTCTCTGCTGGTACTTAAAATTTAGAAGTCGGTCGAATGTACATTTTCACACTTACTTAATGTGATTTTTTTCATTACATTGATTGATTTATTTTAATTATTGTTTTGTGTTAATCTGTGTTGCAACAGGTGATGTGATTGTCCAACAATTTGGAAATTTCTTGTCTCTGGAGGCAAAAGATGAATCATTCTCCTCTTTCCAACCCATGCGCACAAGACTGGATGTTTTTTTGCATGGACACCTCCATCAATCCTACCCTGAACTCTGGGCTTTCTGCAGGAAACTTCTGCTTCTTTCCCATGGCCAAGCAACAGTTGAGAGGGGCTTTTCTGTAAACAAGGAGGTAGAGGCTGATAACATGAAGGAGGACACGCGGTAGTTGCTCAGAGGATGATCTGTGACTACGTCTCTGTCTGTGGGGGGGTTCTCAAAGTACTGTAACAATAGGAATTGTTGTTCCACGGACCTGTTAGTGTGTGACACTTTAGACAGAACACTAGTTGAGATGTACGGAGTGTAATGTGTTAAGACAAACCAATAAACTGTTGTCCAGTTGGACCGAACTAATATATTCTGTAGCTGGAGTCAGTTCATAAGGAGCAGAATATAACATGGTGGCAGCGGTCACGGACTTGACCGGTTTTACAACCGTCTGACTTCGAGTTAGGGAGTTACGACGTTCGCGTTGTCTTTGTAAGCGTGGCAAGGCTAGAATTAGCATAAGGCTGAAATTAGCATACCAACGCCTGACATGGAAGGACTAAAACCACCACAGCCACTGTGCATGGACTCAGGTAACCTCGCAAAGTCGTGGAAGACTTGGAGGGAAGAGTTTATGCTTTATGTGGAGTTAACTTTGCACGATGGTGACGACAAGACGAAGGGGAAACTTTTCAGCTATCTTGTCGGCGAGAGTGGCAGAGAACTGCTGGACACACTGATGGGTGAGGTGGATAAAGATGAATGGAAAATTAAGGACATTGTCGAAAAATGTAATGCTCACTGCGATCCTTGTGTCAATGAAACTGTAGAACGTTATCGTTTTTTCTCAAGAAATCAAGGCTTGAGTGAAACTATTGACTTTTATGTGACGGAACTGAAAGTGTTAGCGAAAACGTGCAACTTTGGAACGTTGAGAGACTCGCTCATTCGTGACCGTATCGTGTGTGGGAGCAACAACACTAGCATGAGAGAACGACTTCTACGCGAGAAGAAGTTGACGCTCGACTCCTGCATACAGTTGTGCAGGGCCGCGGAACTGTCACGGGAGAACGTGAAGGCTATCTCCGGAGTCAAAGTGGAGGAGGTACACGCAGTGCAAGGGCCGTCGCACCGCAGACAGCCTGAGAACATAATTGACTGTAAATTTTGTGGAAAATCACATGAGAGGAACAAGCAGAAATGCCCGGCATATGGTAAGAAGTGCAAAAAATGTGGTAAAGACAATCATTTTGCAACGAAATGTAAAACAAGTCAGCAGACAGCAGAAAAGAAAAGAAGACAAGTGCACAGTGTCGCTGAATGTGAAAGTGATAGTGAATTTGAAGAAATTCTCTGTGTTACTGCAGCGGAAAAGAGAATGTGAATGCAGTGGATACTGATAAATGGCACAACAAACAGCTTTTTGCTGTCATGCTCTTAGGAAAAAAGTCTGTCAAATTTCAAATAGACTGTGGTGCTACATGTAATGTAATTCCGATTAATCTGCTTGATCCGAACACAAAGATGGAAGACACTAAGAGTGTATTAGTGATGTACAACAAAAGCAAACTGAAGCCACTGGGTAAATGCAAGCTGAAACTGAGGAACCCGAGGAACCAGAAACTGTACCAGCTGGAGTTCCAAGTGGTAGATAGTGGTGGTACTACTGTGCTACTGCTTGGCAAGAGAGCTAGTGAAGGCATGCAGCTGATAAAAGTGCATTATGAGAATATCCTAGCAATTGACAGCATGGTTACCGTTTTACCCGTAATGCAGAGTACCAGGGGACAATGGACCAGATAAAAGCAGAGTATGCAGATGTGTTCTCTGGAGATGGCTGCCTAGAAGGAGAATATCAACTGGAAATAGACAGCTCTGTAAAACCTGTGCAGTTGACAAAGCGCCGGGTGCCAGTCGCCATGATGAAACCACTGAAAGCCGAGCTACAAGACCTCCAACGCAGAGGAATCATCACACCAGTAGAATGCAGCACCGATTGGATTAATGGAATGGTTGTTGTGCAAAAGCAGAATGGGAAGCTACGGGTATGTATTGACCCAAGACCTTTGAACAAAGCGCTGAAGCGCAGTCACTTCCCACTGCAAACAATAGAGGACATTCTCCCCGACCTGTCCAAAGCCAAGGTGTTTACAGTCTGTGACGTCAAAAGCGGGTTCTGGCATGTGAAGTTAGATGAGGAGTCAAGCTTTCTTACTACATTCGCCACTCCATTTGGACGATACCGATGGTTGAGACTTCCCATGGGGATAAGTCCAGCACCTGAAGTGTTTCAGCGAAGACTCACACAAGCACTGGATGATCTGCCAGGTCTGTACATCATTGCAGATGATGTACTGATCACTGGACAAGGTGAGACTCAAGACATGGCACAGCGTGATCATGATGAGAAGTTGAGATTGTTTTTGGATAGATGCAAACAGAAAAACATCAAGCTCAATTCAGACAAGTTCAAACTCAGGCAAAAGGAGGCTACATACATAGGACACCTCCTGACTGCAGATGGATTAAAGATAGACCCGGAAAAGGTACGTGCCATCGGACACATGCCAAAACCAACAGATGTTAAAGGAGTTCAGAGGCTGTTGGGTATGGTAAACTACCTAGCTAAGTTTTGTCCTCATCTGTCTGACCACTGTCAGCCACTCCGGCAGCTCACGCACAAAGACTCCGAGTGGAAGTGGACAGAGCCACATGAGGAGGCATTTCGCAAATTGGAAGAGACTATTTCGAACACGCCTGTGCTCAAATACTACAGCCCAGAGGAGGAACTGACAGTACAGTGTCACGCATCGGACACCGGTTTGGGTGCAGCACTGGTGCAGAGAGGTAAGCCTGTGGCGTTTGCAAGCAGAGCACTCACACAGACAGAGAGGGGCTATGCCCAAATAGAAAAGGAATTCTTAGCAATGATTTTCAGTTTAGAGAAATTCCACCAGTACACATATGGCCGCAAGGTAACAGTGCAAAGTGATCACAAACCGTTAGAGAACATAGTGAGGAAACCATTACTGAGTGCACCCAAAAGACTTCAGAGAATGATGATGCGCATTCAGAAGTATGATGTGGATGTTGTGTACTTGCCAGGCAAAGACATGGTGCTAGCAGATACTTTGAGTCGAGCGTATCTGCCTGAATGTTCAGCATATGGCTCAGTAGAGGCTGAAATAGAGACTGTTAATATGTTGCACCATGTCCCCATCTCCACAGACAGCCTCAGTTTGATTTGTTCTGCCACAAAAGAGGATTCAACACTGCAGACTCTGATCGAAACCATACTACAGGGATGGCCAAATGACAAGACAAAGATTTCAAGCAACATTAGGCCATACTGCTCGTTCCAGGATGAACTAAGCTACCAAGATGGAATAGTGTTCCGGGGTGAACGGGTGGTCATCCCTGATGCCCTAAGAAGAGATATCACGTCCCGGTTGCACTCTTCTCATCTTGGAGTGGAAGGATGCCTACGGAGAGGCAGAGAGTGCGTCTACTGGCCCGGCATGAATGACCAGGTCAAGACATAGACTGTCTGCAGCTAACATTATGGTTAACCTGGCCAAATGTGAATTTGCTCAGGCTAGCATCAACTGTTTTGGTAAGGTAGTAGGAGGTGGACAAGTTCAACCAGTAGGTGCCAAAACTGAAGAAATATGCAATTTCCCAGCACCAGAAACCCATCGTGACCTCCGGAAGTTTCTAGGTATGGCAGGGTACTATAGAGCCTTTTGTAAAACTTTTGCCTCCGTAGTTGTGCCCTTGACTAACCTACTAAGCCCAAAGACTCCGTTTGAATTGTCACATGTCAAGAAGCCTTTAATAATGTGAAGTCTCTCCTTCCTTCTGCCCCTATTCTCTCCGCTCCGAACTTTGATTGCCCCTTCAGTGTTGCTGTCGACGCCATTGAGAGTGGTGCCGGTGCAGTACTGTTACAGTCGGGATCTAAAAAGTTTCTCTAAAAAGTTTAATCGCCATCAGCGAGTTTATTCTACAGTTGAGGGTGAATTCTAGCTCCGATCACAACCCGTTGATCTTTATAATCGGATGAAAAATCAGAGCCAACGCATTATGCGTTGGAGTTTGATTCTTCAACAGTATCCACTGAGAATAACGCACATTAACCCTCAAAGCGCCACCGTCGACAAGTCGACAAGATGCGGTACTGAATAAAACGGCCGAGTTGGTCAAATAGGGTGTCAAATTTCGTTCAAACTCCCTGCCACTAGTTGGCAGACATGTCATACTACGTCCCTGACTCAGAATGACATCATGCTTCTATACAAAATATTTGAGCAAGAGCACTTTAAATCAGTGCGAAATATCAGCTGAGCTAGTTTGCGTGTGAGCCATTGTATCAGAGCGGTCTTATGAACGTAAACGATTATTAGCATTAGATAATCGTCCAAACACATCAAAAAAGTTTACCAGAAATGAAATGTTGGGTCTTCTGTTCGCTGACAGTGATTCTGAAGGGAAATATCTGCCTTCAGAAGATGACGGGATTTTGTTTATTCACACGCGTCCCTGCCTAGCAATGAAACCATGAAACACTATGACCATTGGTTAACAGATTGGTGGTTAGCCTGCTTCTTTAAGCTAATTTTGGACAGGGGCTTCTTAATGTGTGTTTGCCTTGGATTTTGGCACAAGGGATTTTAAGATCTAATCCTGTGTATTAATGTAATACTACAAGAAGTGTCACCTTGATTCATTATCGCAACGGCAAAAGGCCTGCTACATAAATTCATAGCATCATCATCATTCCCATCATCTTGCTATTAGTAGCTTATGATTTACACTGTTGATGTACTATTTCCCTGACCATTCAGTATGGTACAATGTTTGTTCTTTTTGTGTTTTCATGTCTTAGTGATGTGTATGTTTGTCAGCAAAATAATAATAATAATAAAAAAAAATAACCGGATGGCCGCTACCATATGATGTCATAATATGCAAATTAGTTGGATACATTTAATCCCTACATAAAGTTTGGGCCATCCTTAAAGGAATTATCCGGAGTAAAATGCACTTTAGATCAATTTATGGATGATTGGGAGTACATACGTTGAGTTGACATCAAATCATGTCATTCGGATGTGTTTTGAGAGAGTTCGGTTTTATCGTTTTTAGCCAAAACTCGTTAGCCTGGAAGTGACTTGGGCATGTCCTTTCGCCGCTACAAAACGCTATTTTTATACGTCTTCTACGGTTCCAAACAACATTACACTTACGTGGTAGTGAGTAGAGGGTCCCTAAAGCCAAACCGAAGTATCACGAGGTCTTTATGTGGTCGGATAGAGCAGTGATTCCCAACCGGGGGTACGCGTACCCCTAGTGGTACGCGAGCACACTGCAGGGGGTACGTGGAAATTTCGAGGTGACAAGTAAATACAATAATCCCGTCAAAAAAGATACTGCGCCATTAGATTCCCTATAAGGAGACAACAGTCTGTGCCACAACCGCGCCAAAATCCCACAATCAAATCAGCTGCTACTTACCTGCAACCAGAAAAACGCCCAGTTAGAAACGCAAGAAAGAGGCCGAGCTGAAACCAAGGCAGCACCGCTAAATAGGCGCAAAGTTCTCACGCAGCAGCACTTGAATCCCATCCCGTGAAGTTCCAGTCGAATCTGGAAGTTAGGAGTTTTCAAGTGCTACGTGAGACCAGCAGTGCTTCGCCTGTGATGAGGCCGAATATAGTTCCAAGTAAATATCTGCCCAGGTAATAGCCTCGTTCGATTTTGCATTATGATTTGTACTCGTTCTGAACACACGTCTCCAAAGATATATTTAGAAAAAAATTAGATGTCTCGGTCACTTTTTTAGAGGACGTGCTACTGACACCCTTCATTTACAGCAACTGTGCTAAGCTAAAGCTAAAAACGCTGCTCCCAAAGCAGGACAATGCCCGGGTTTTTTCACTGTTCTAACTCTGGGGGTGACCGAGACTGGCTTAATTTCATTTTTGGGTGGCGTATTCCTTTAAAGTGACAATACACCATTTATAAGTCAAACACCATTTCTTCAGCATTTCAAAATTCATAAAACACACATAATGGTCTGTATATGACTTTTATCTTACATGGGTGTTTCTGTTTGAGTTCTAATGTAACAATTTAAGATTTTAAGATTCATCACAATCCAATCAACTTGAAACTCAAAAAGTTGAGAAAATGCCTGAGAAATAATATAAGTTGAGAAAATGCCTGAGAATTAAATCAAGTTATTTTCATTCAATAATCAGTTATGTTTTACTTTTGAAGAATCATCAGCACGTATGACTGAGGGGGTTCTCACGGAATTACACAAAGACTCCAGAATGAATTTCATCAAGCCAGTACCTTTCTGGAAATGTCGCTGTTGCAGCTGGGGAACATTTCAGCAACATTTCCGGAAAGGTATTGACTGAAGAAAAATGTTTGTTCAGTTTGTTCATGTTTGTTCAGTCTTTCAATCCAGTCAACCAAGTCTTTTGGGCAAAAATATAACTAATGACATTTAATTGTAACATTTCTCATCCCATTTAAAGTAGCAAAAAAAAAAAAAAAAATCTGCAGTATGGAAAATAAAACAAGATTAAGAACACAGGAGCAGGCTTGTGCACAATTCTGAATTTTAGAATTGGCCTTCATTCAATTCCTGAATTGGAATTTGAATTGAATTTGCTCCGCGCCACAAGAAGTTGAATTGGAATTTGAATTGGAAAGAAAGGAAGTGGAATTAAATTCATGGCCATTCAAAACAATTCCAAAGTCACATAACAGGAAGAATGTGTTGAATTGCACATACATTCAGTTTTGGTAAGGTTACTTTGGAAATGTAATCGGTTACTGCTGTCAATTATAAGTTGTGTGTTTGTTGCGATCATACATATGTTGTGAAACTTCATTGTTAAACACTACCCTTAAATTATGGACAGTATATGAATTTCATCGAATTTCATTAAATTCTACTTCCTTTAACTCAAATTCGAAATGTAATTCTAAATCTTGTTTTTAACCTCAATTCAAATTCAATTAAATTTCAAGAATTGAATTGGAATTTAGGAGTCCTTCTCAATTCAATTCTGAATTTTGCACAAGTCTGCACAGGAGTCAGAGGGTCACTTTCGGAGGCACTCTGTGCTCCGGCTGTCCGACTGATTGTATTTTATTTTTCCGATTAAGCATCAGCATCTTGACGATGGACACCTTGGTGGTGTTGCGGAAGGTGGGGGAGGAGAAGTAGAAGATGATGGGGTCCAAGCAGGTGTTGAAGGTGCTGAGCAGCAACGCGTAGTAGCGCCACTTGGGGCTACTGCCGGTCAGGAAGCCCACCACATGTGTCGTGTTGAAGGGCAGGAAGCAGATCAAGAAGACAGCCAGCGTGCCCGCGGCCATGCCGATGGCCTTGCGCTTGCGCTCCGGCGGGATGCGCGGCTTGCTGTAGAGGATGCGGATGCAGTTGCCGTAGCAGAAGATGCAGATGAGCAGCGGTATCACACACAGCACCACGAAGATCTCCAGACGCACAATCAAAAGCATGCGTAGCTGCTCGGAGCTGAAGTCCTCGTAACACTTGTCGCGCGGACGACTGCTGTTGCCGTCGTGCACTTCCTGCAGGTGCTCAGTCACGAAGATGAAGCTGCAGTTCCCAGAGCTGACCAGCCAGGCGAGCACGGCGGTGCAGATGGCGTAGCGTGGCTTGCGCAGCTGCCGGTAGCGGATGGGGAAGGCCACGCCCAGGAAACGGTCCACACTGACGGCGGTCAGCAGGAGCGCGCTGGTGTAGATGGTGGTGAAGAATATGAACTGCGTAAGAGAGCAGAGGAACTGCGGCAGGTACCAGTGAAGGCCCTGACCCGCCTCGTACATCTTCAGCGGCAAGAAGAAGAGGAAGAGGAGGTCAGACGAAGTCAGGTTGAGCAGCAGGATGTCCGTCGGCGTGGGGTTGTCGCGGGCCTTCTTGCTGAACGCATAAAATGCCAGGATGTTGGCAGGCAAGCCAATCAGAAATGTCACGATGTAAGAGGCAAGGAGGACATGGACGTTAATGAGAGCTGCTGCCATAATGACTTGGACGTTATAGGCGACACTGCAAAAAGGACAAGAGCAAGAGTCATTAACACCAGTGTGACCACACACTCCAAAACTAATACAACTTCAATTGTATTGATCATTAAAAAGAACAAATAGAGGTGGACATTTATGGTCAAACACGTACTGTATCTGTGTTCAAAAGGACCTGTATGACTGACATGGCGGAATCTGTCATTCATATCTTTTTAGTATTATGCAATTTGTGCTTTTCTGCTCAGTTTTAGTTCGCTTCATGTAACAGACTCTCCTACCATTATCAAAGTCTGTTCTCTACAATACAAGCAATGAGGAAGTCTAACTGTTTTTTCTTGTGGAGCTAACAATTAATCCCCAATATTCAAAACCCAATGCTATCATTTCACCATAAAGAACATTTGCTTTCAGTTCTCAAATAGAGAGCAAACCAGGGCATTATGATCAGATTACAGACATACAGTCCCCTCCATAAGTATTGGAACACATGCTAAAGTTGACTATAAAATCATCTTTTGGAAATTTATCTTAATGCCTTAGATAAAAGAAAATGAGGAAATATCCAACCTAAACCTATCCAACCCAAAAATAAATCTGCCTGCCTCTATGGGAATTTTAACACATTTAATAGGCGTTCCAACACTTATGACCCCTGTATTTTAAGGAAACATTTATTTATTTATTTATTTATTTATTTATTTATGATACGTTATTCATTTACAAAGAAAATTTGTGTTCTTAAAGGTTGGATATTTCCTCTTTTTTTCAGGCATTGAGATCAATTTTCAAAAGATGATTTTTTATATTCAACTTTAGCATGTGTTCCAAAACTTATGGAGGGGACTGTAACAACGTAATTATGATGACATAAACACATTCATTACAGTTAGGCCTATTGATGTATAGATATACATTTTTATTTGATCTGGATTTATTGCCATGAGGTTGTATCTGTGCCCTTGTTGGTTGAAAATCAATACTTGCTTGTATCAAGAACTGTAAAACTATAAAGCAACAAGCACCAGAAAATAAATAAATTATTACTCACCTCTAAAAACAAAATCAATCCTCTTTTGTTCAATGAAAGAGCAACGTGTTTATAAGGGAAATGAAGATGCCCAGGAGACTCCTTATGTGCAGCAGGCTCCACTGAGCGTGCTCATAGCCGAAATGAGAGAAACCCAAAGACTAGCTTAGGATGGAGGTTCTTCCTCCTCCAATTCAATTAGACCCACGTGGAGTATGAGAAGAGGACACTGCAGGGAGGCCAATGACAAGCAGAGCTTTATCGCTTCAGCAGTGCTGACGATTTACATGACTGTGTGCAGAAAGAGTGCTGCTCAAGAGAGGTGCAAGTGAGTCCACTGTTGTGATGGTGTAATGTCAGAGGCGTTTCGGTTTAACAGCTTCCTGAGCTGTACATCCCCCTGATGAGCGTCTGTTTTGTCCAAGTCACAAACAGGATCAGTTACCAGAGTAGCAGGCAGGTTCAGGCAAACAATCCAATTCAGAAGACAAGATAGATATCCAGGTCACAAGCAGGGTCAATAACCCAGAATAGCAAGCGGGTACAGGAAAACAGTAAGACTTTCTTACAGTGTGGAGTCAAACAAACCTCAGTAATCACTGAGGTGGAACTGCAGGGTTTAAAGCAACACCATGGAAGTTTTGCTCTCGGGGTCCCCCTACAGTTGGGAAACGGTAATTTCTTCTACTTCTGTCGTAAAATCTGTCACGGTTACACCAGAAGCAACCCAGAGAGCAAAACTACACTGGGCCGGAACTGGGCCGGGGTACTAAGACTTTTGGTCAATGGAGAGGGAGATAAATGCTTATTACCCTCTTTCAATGAAACAGCAGTCTGCTCAACTTACCACGGATATGCTTCATAAGTCACAAAAACGAACACAATGTTTAGGACAGTTTGCCGTTTTGACAAAATGACAGTTTGACATTTTTGACACCCCATTTTAGGGCAAGACGATCGTTTTTATTATCATTATTATTAGGGCCCGAGCACCGAGGTGCGGCCGCTGTAGCAGCGGCTGCACCGTAGGTGCAAGGCCCTATTGTTTTTGCTCAGATTAAAAATTATCCTATTCATGGCTATAACCGTGATCCTCAACTAGGTTACAAGTTGATTGGCGAAGTCCTCCTCCTCGTCGCTTGCTTGCGCAGCCCCCTACCAGATGCGCAGGGCTTTCCCTCTTTGGAGACAGACGTTGCAGCTCAGCCTTTACGCACCCTCTTTGGATCAACCAAGAAATATCTTGCCGCTGCTTCTCCCGAATTTTGTTCGGCAAATTTGACAACTGTCAGCTTAGAGACCCTATGCAACTTTTTCATAGTCATAAAATCGCTTAGAAATCGTTGTTTTGCTTGACTGACCAGTTTTATCGAAAACAGTAATATTTCCTCCCGCCCCCAGTGTCCCTATCCGCTATTGCAACCTTGCAGTTTGTTCAGGAGACGATCGTTCCCTGTTTACATCTGGAAGGCTGAGATGCATAAAGAACAAGAAGAACCATGCTTGCAATTTATATATTTATATATAGCCTATATATGTATAAATATACACGCTAAAGCTGTCGGGGAAGGTCTGCAGAGTAATATGCAAGCATAAAACGAGCGCAAATAAAAACGAAACCGAAACTTAAGATGAAATCGCCAATCCTGCATAGTTTCTCTTTAAATGTCATTTAAATCAAATCATGTCTTTGTCTTTTTCTTTTTCGCCATGGTATTGAGAGAAACGCAGAGAAACGAGAGAAAGTGAAACTAAACACAGAAAGTTTGTGATAAAATAGGCTGTTGTCTAGTGCGCAAATGTAACAAAATGGTATTAAATAAATCATGCAGGACATAGCATAGGCTAATGTGGAAAAAAGTTAACCATTTGGAACTCTGGCTTTCACCTCCGCAGTCATGCAATTATAATTTTAGTGTGCGCAAACTGTACTATGCTGGCTTAAACAGACGATCTGGCGGGTATAAGAAGAATAATACAACCCGAAACAAAAAAAACAGACCAGGCTTCTGTTTGAGACTGGCCTTTAACCCAAATCTGTAGCCACACCAGGCGTTTAAAAGAGACATGCGTCTATTTGGGACTCGGCTATTGTTTGAAGTTTTACGGTACTATACGTTGTGGTTGCTAGGTAATGGTAGACAAACTAAAAGATCGTATTTCTTGACTTTGCTTACAAACGGACGGTTTTATCCGTTCACTGAACAAAGTTTATGGAAATTTAGCACCACTTTCCCATCTAAAATATTGTTTTAATAATTCTAACTTGTTAGAATTAGGACTTAGGTAGGCCATCTCCTGCCAAGATGGTCCCACTATGTTGGATAGCACACGCATTTCAGGTTTGGGTGCAAATAATCAATCCATGTTTTTGAAAGAATGCTTTCATCATACTGCCATGCGTGAAGTAAAAAATCGATTTCTGAGCAATCGATATCAACTAATTCAGCACCTTCATGGTGGACAGTGCCTTGTACGTCAGACGTAAGGAGCTTTTCGTAAGAAGGCTCCTAAGGGACAGTTCGGGAAGCACGACTATAAAGGTAAACAACTTTGGTAAGATATACCTTTGGAGTCCCCCCCCCCCCCCCCCCCCTCACAATATCCAACAGCCCAGTGTCAAATGTGGACTCATGAATTACTTTTTATTTACAGAGAAAAATAAAATTAAGCTCACAGCAAACCAAACAGAAGTATACAAATGCACAAACATGTGTTATCACGGGTCAGGCTGTCCTAAGGCTTCTGAGGAAGAAGGGTTCCAAACAAGGCGTACAAGTCCCGTGTCTCTCGCACCCTCCATCTCCTCACGTCTGAGCTGCAGTTTTTGAGCCATCTCTTGTTGCCGAAGCCGTTCCTCTAAAGCAGGGGTATTCAATTAAAATTCAAAGAGGTCCAGTTACTAAAATGTCCTCCCGGCAAAGGTCCGAATCTTAAATTGTCACTGAAAATAGTGTAGGCTACCCTGAAGTTAATAAAATCAATAACGCATGTACATTTCTAGGCCTATTTAATTTATTGTTACATTTCAAGTGTTTTCAAAGTAATATGCTTGTAACATACCAAAAAGTCTTAACTTGAATGGTACTTGAATGCAAAACAATACTGTAGGCTAGTTGTCTTTAGGCTACTAGGCCTACATTTCAAGAAAGACAGACAACAGACACTGAATTTATTCTGAATGGAATAAATATAAAGTGCAAAATAACTTTGAGCAGCCTGAACTTAGGGCCTATTTCAAGCAGCCTAGGCCTAATGTAAAACATTCCGAATCTTTTGAATAAAATAAAAGTGGATCTTTAAGAAAAGAAAAAAAGACCTTTGCATACTGCGTTCTAGTATCCTCTGCTAATAGTTCAGATGTTCTTGAATCTTGTTGTTGAAGCTGACAATGGGATCTGTAAAGTTTCTGCAGCCGCATTAAGCACTCATTCACAGCTGCTGTCCCATCGCTAAATGCTCTCTTGTGTTGCATCAAAATCCACGCAATCTTTAACGAACACTAATTTGCCTGTACATGCATGCGTGATCACACGAGTAGACCTGTCATAGTGTGCTTTCAATTTGATAATTAGGCCTATTATCCTACCTCCGCCGAGGAAAGTAATGTTTTCATCGGGGTTTGCGTTTGTTTGTCTGTTTGTTAGCTCTCGGAGTGCTGTTCAAGTTTTACTTGCCCTCACTGCGGACTTCTGCGTGTAGGCTACCTTTCCTCTAACGACCCGTGTTTGATCTCAGTGACGCACGCTAACGTCGCCACAGTTTCACAGCGCATATTTACAGCAACACGAACGTATTGGTCCGTCCGTCCATTCATCTTTAAAAGTTCGGTTTTCACCATCATTTTTGAGCAAGCCATTTTCTCTCATCTCCTCTCTCTCCCGCTAGGCCTATTCTCTGTTGCTGAAAGGTAAACAATCGAGTTGATTGGCTTGGCTACGGACGATGCTCTTTGATAATATTAGGCCGACAATTTCAACGGGTCCGGACAGCACCGTCACTGGGTCCGGACCCGGACCGCGGTCCGCCATTTGGTGATGCCTGCTCTAAAGGCTGGCTTACATTGTACGATTTGTACGATCTGTTTTATGAGTTGTATTGGAATCGCGGCGCGCTCCCGTCAACAAAATCGTTTAGTGTAAGGTACCAATCTTAGTGGTTTTAAGTCCGTCGGAGTCAGTCTTTTTATAGTTTTGTCGTTACGACAATATAGCGGAAGTCTTTTCAGTCGTGGCTCATGCAAATAGTGACGTGAACATTAAAGGTTGGGTACGGAATTCGCAAAACGGCCGGCAGATTTTGAACTCTCACTGGTGCTATATTCACACACACACACACACACACACACACTGACTCGACACAGTAATATCCTCACTCCAAAGTGAAACTGAAAGTGCAAGAGTGAGGATATTACTGCGCCGAGTCTAAGTGCTCCCAATTGTTATTCCGCCACACAATATAGTTATCCCTCTTACCTGCATAGAAATGCACCACGTTTTATTTTGTCTCACCATACTTGGTCGTTCGACTACTCATGTAACTGTATTTTAATGGGGAAAACATGGAGGTGTTTGGTCGCTTCTAACTTCATCTCTGTTTGGATCCTAATGAATGAACTGGGCTAGCTAAGTGCTATCAAAGCAGCACCGCGCATCAGAGCCAGTGAGTGCACTCATTGTAACCTGAGCGGTATGTATCAACTCGTCTTAGTTAAGGTAATAACATAGTTTAATATGAAAAAACGTTCCTTTAAGTGTTCCTTTAAGCTTTACGATCCACCAGGGCCATGTCCAATTGTCAAGGGCGCACGCTGAATAGTACCGTTTTTTCCAGTAGCGTCTCAGCTTGCTCCTCAGTATGCATCCCTACATTTGGACAGCACAAACTAGTTGGCGTCACCTGACTCGGGGAGGGGGTGTGTTGCTTCACGATTTGCATGACGTGTGGCGCTTGACCTGCATTGCGCAATGGAATATGGGATATCTGAGGCCAAAAAAGATGCATCGATGCACACTTGGAAATCACGCCAAACGAAGTACCCGTCTAGTGAGAGCGCTTGACTTTCGGACAGTCTATTCTGACGTAACATCCGGAAAATGCACGCTGCCCAGTGTGTGTACTTGTGATTCAGACACAGTCCAGGTCTCTCTCTGAAGAAGGCGTTGAAGTCTGTCCCCACCCCTTGCATGACTTCAATGACCATTACTCTCACGTTTTTTTTTTTTTAAAACAGCGTGTCCAGCCTCCTTGAAATGTAGTGCCATTGGATAGTTATGATTCACAGTTCTTATGGCGTATTTATGCTCTGCAAAACACTCCTTGATTCTACGCTTTGTGCATCCTGGTGGATTGTAAAAGCTTAAGGCCACCACCTTTTCTGGTCTAAATGATGTGGACTTTTCACCCTTCTTGTAGCTCTTTTTAGTATTGTTAATATATATGTTCTATTGCTCAAGAGTTTTAGTATGTCTTTGATATGTGTGCATACTGTTATTAAGTGCAGGAGGTAACTTTGTGTCCTCCCTCTAGTGAATCAAATATCTATGCACATTAGAAATTGTAATGCGCATTTCACATTTCTATCTTTTTCTTGAATAATTAAAAATGCTCATTAAAAAGTTGGATGGAAACACTAGTGTCAGTGTGTTCATGTGGCTGCAATGTAAGCTGTTCTTCACTGTAAGTGTGCATGCATTCTTTTGTTTACCTAATCCCATGTCAGTCGTTACAGCTGGACTCCTCTCCCCCAACTGCTCCACTACACAGTCCACATTTGTTCTCTAATTTGTACTCTCCCGCCCCCATCTTCAAGGCCAGAATTCTCCTCAGTTCTAGCACAGTTGGGTTAAACTCCGGGCAACAGGCCAAGAGCTCAGTTGAGAATTTATTCTCAGAGTTCCTTGGGTGGGGGGGGGGGGGGGGGGGGGGAGTGATCGCATCCTTGAAGTCCCTCTCAATCCATGGCCGATACTAAAAGCAATCTCCCCTCTGGCCTGCCCAACTCCACCATAGGCATTGAGGATACTCGGGGATTTAGGTGTACTCTCAGACGCCCCTCTTCCCCTTCTCTTGCAAAAGTGGAGAGGACTCGTTGATGAAGAAGGGTCGTCCTCCTCATCAGCTGAGAAATGTCCTCTGGAGTCATAGAATCGCCAAATGGTCATCAGTCTGCCATTGGACTGTTGATCTTTGTTTGTCTATCACCGCCTTGTGTGCTTTGGAGTCGGGGATAGTTGTTGTTGTTGTAACCTGTCACCATTGATATTAGCCTACCCCCTCAGGCAAGCTCTGTCTGCCTCTGTTGAATGTCTGTCTTTTGTGCTCAATAAATCGTTTATTACGGAATTCATGTCTCCTTATGCTTTAAAGAACCTATGCAGCTCTGTATAGTAAAGCATCTTCAATTACTGTATATTTACTGTCAAATATGAGGCAAATCAGTGCAGTGATCAAAACAGGGGTACAACTTGAAATTACAGAACAAAGGTGATTGGTGTTGCTTTCAAGTTAAGGGTGATCGTAATGCCGAAGAAATGGCAGTCATTGGCCTTGGGTGAAGTCATGATTGAACACCAAATCAATGCCATAATAGTGCTAAAGTCATTACATTAATACACAGGATTAGGTGTTATAATCCCTCGTGCCAAAATCCAAGGTAAAAACATGTTAAGAAGCCCCTGTCCAAATTAACTTAAAGAAGCACGCTAACCGCCAATCTGCCAACCAATGGTCACAAACACAAGACAAATGGCATCTAACATACAGTATGCAGCACGTCATTGGGGTTATCAAGTGGGCACCCTCATTCACCAATGTTTCGTTAAGTTAGGCCCACGACACCTCATGAAGGCTTAACAGTGAAACCAGCATCCTGGAGACACTCCCCTCCATGCTGCCTCCATAATACCACATTGCAATATCCAATATCATGTATTTGTGAGGCTATTATACATCAGAATGCCATTTTTTTGTCTTATGATATGAAAATGCTCATGGTGGACAGTAATTTCCTGCATATTAAGCCGCATTGTGTATAAGCCGCAGGACAGTGTTTTATGCAAGTTAAAAGAAACAAAACCATATTAACACCATATTAACTGCCCCCCTGTATTAACCTCTTATCGGAAGAAATTTAGCAAAATCAATGTATAAGCTGCGGCTTATAATCAGGAAATGACGGTAGGCCCACTGTCCGGTTCCACTGAAGGCCTGGTGCACACACTGGTCTCACAGCAGCCATTCCTCCACACCAGACTGACCACTCCCCAGATGTTTCCCTGAAAGGTGGAGGATGAGAAGTAGAAGATTATCGGGTCGATGATGGCGTTAGTCGCCGTCAGGAGCAAAACCTCGTCCCTCCACGTCATCGAGACCCCCTGGATGTAGCCCAGAACGTGCGAGAGGTTGTACGGCAGGAAGCAGACGACGAACACCAGCAGCGTGCCCAGCGCCATTCCAATCGCTCTCGTCCGCTTCCCGGGCTCCAGATGCGAAACCCGGCTGAGGACGAGGACGAACCGGAGGTAGCAGAAGCTGGAGACCAGCAGTGGCAGGACGAAGAAGACCACAAACAGCTCCAGTCGGATGGGCTGAACTAGTGCCAGCTGGGCCTCGGAGAAGTTGCTGTAACAGACCGACGAGTTGTTAGGCATGATCTCAATCACGTAGAGGTACGTGAAGTGAGACAAGCTCAGAGTCCAGATGACGATGCTGGCCAGAATACCATGCAGGGGCCTAACATGCTGCCTGTACCAGATGGCGTATTCCACACACAGGTTGCGGTCCACACTGACTGCCATGAGCAGGCCGGAGCTGTTGTAGATGGTGGAGTAGTAGATGAAGGTCGAGAACTGGCAGAGGGCCTCAGGGAGGTGCCAGCGCATGTCCCATGCCGCCTCAAGCATCTTCAGCGGCAGGCAGAGCAGGAAAAGGAGGTCGGAGATGGTCAAGTTGAGCAGGAGGATGTCAGTGGGCGACGCCTTGGTGTGGATCTTGCGGCTGAAGGCGTAGAGAGCCAGGAGATTTGCAGGAAGCCCGAGTATGAAGATTGTTATGTAGTAGGCCAGAATTAATGTGTCCATTATCACTGCTGTAGAAAAAAAAAATATATATAATATATCAAGAACACATTGTGGGCTTTCCTTGACTAACAAAATATGAATAGATTTCTTATGTTCTTCTGGCACGGGACCACTGTCAAACGTACTTTTTCAATTTAATCAATTCCATTGATTCCATTCCATCATTTCCTCATATAAACCCTGAAGAGCTCTGGACTACATTAAGGATTTAATAGTGCCACACTGGCCATCAAGAACTCTTCAATCCCAGAAGGCAGGCTTTCTCATGTCATTATGTCATGGTACAGGGCTCTCTGTCCCTTGCCTCGACTACTGTGACACTCGTCAAATAGGTTTGCACAGTGAGACCTTTATAGATGGAGCAGAGTGTGGGGACTGGTGCTGTTCATTGAGCTTCACTGTCTACAGCCACCTGCTTCAAATTCAAATCACGAACACTTGCCTTCAAAACACTTATAAAAAACATAACGGGGCGATTGCTCTGTCGCTAGTTTGGAGTTTAACACGGTTTTACTCCAACTCCAGATTAAAACCGTGTTAAACTCCAAACTAGCAGAGCAATTGCTCTAACATTACTATCTCTCTTGATTACTTCATCTGGTTTGTAACTTCATTATTAATCTGGTTATAATTTACACGTCTGTACTGTTCCTCTGGTGATCTTGTATTGTTTGTAAAGGTATTGCATTTTGCATCTCGAATGTCAGACCTCATTTGTATGTCGCTTTGCATATAAACGTCAGCAAAATTAATATGGTGTCATAAATCACAATAGGAGGCTTCTCCTGCCCATCCCTCCTCCTTTGGAATAATATGCCCTTCTTTTAGTGAGAGGTCGACACCCATGACACTCTACCTTGCTCCTCTTTTCTCTTTATCAATCTCTATAGTTACGAGTGGTAGCCAAAGGCCCATTGCATAACAAAGCCTCTAGGAGAAAAACATGAAAAAAGCCTTGCTACAGAATATGACGGAATATTCACACACATCACTATTCACATGAGAGGACTAGGATAACCTTAGGTAATCCCTCTGGATTCCGTTACAAGATGCTGGAATTTTGAATGACAGAAACACACACAGATATCACGCTCAGACAGCACTAAAATAAAAACACTGAAAAACCCTGTGTAAAACTAGAGCCCGTACACATAGAGCCTGAGAAAGTAAATAAATAATAAAAGGGACTTTTAAGTAATGTAATCTTACAGTTTTAACTAGTAATACTAGCTTATAATGAATTACGTTTTTCAGCAATTAACACAGCACACAAACATAGACAAAGAGATGGACCCAATTACTTACTTAACACAGTATTCTGTTCTTTTTTCTGAAGGATCACAGAACCACTTCCAAATGCTTTAACATTTCAAGGCAGTTTCCATTTGTCATGTAAGCCTCAGTGTGTCATTTCCACATTAATGTCAGACAGTCTTATTTGTTATGTTGCACTGATGTTTCTCCTCCCAAAGCACAAAATGACTTGATGTAGGCCATCAATCATCATCCACACTAACACATGTTTATCACTGGGATTTGCATGAGTGCCAAGGTAGCTCTTTTAAAAGAAACAGATCTCGTGCATATGGGTATACTTCAATCAGTATGATGATTGAGATCATGTGTTAGATATTAGTAGTAATGCTATACAATATGTTGTCATTCGTTGCAGAATAGCATATGTCCCAGAAAGGAATGTTTAGTTAGACATAACACATTACCTGAAAGTTGTTTGATTTTGTTGGTTTGTTTTTGTTATCCCTGTTGGAAATACACAGCAGTATTTGAGCAATGATGCTGTGGTTAATTAAAAAAAAAAAAAAAAAAAACTCACAAAAAGTCAAGGATGAACCTAAAATCCACTATAACCTTTACAGGTGAACTTAATGTGACCTTCTCTACATTTTGGAATGTGCATGTCCAACAGTTCAATGTTTCAGTACTTTCTAAGCTAGGTTAAATGTACTAGTGTTTCTGACTGACAAATGTGGGCTATGTATTTATTTTACATTATTACAGATACACATGCAGGCGAGGTATGACATTCCTATTAATGTAGGCAGGGCATTTTTACTGGAATGATTACAATATGCAAATATATGAATTTTACAATCAGTAACACGACAGTAAGCCTAATGAATTTGCTTATGTGCACAGTATAACCCCATGTCATGCCATCATAGGAGTCAAGGCTACAGTATGCATGGCAAAATGTTTCCCTTGTTTTTTTTTGTACAGCTTGCCTTTTGATTTTATATTAGGTCCTAGATTCGGAAAGAAAGTGCAAAAAGGTTTTTTAAGGGTATACCTCAGACCTCAAATTTTGGCACTAATAAAATATTGTATGTAAAGAAAAACATATTAATTGATACCAAAACATATCCATTGATACCAAAAGCATATAAAAGTTGGTTTTGTTGAAGTTGATGTTTGTCTTCCATCCTCAGGAATTTGGGCTGGCTATGAATAGTACTGTTCATGATATGAATGGCCAAGTTTTGAACAAAACAACAAGAGAGGTGAAGAAACATCAACCTCATCTGATTTGGGATATATTCCACTCAATATATGTCTACTTGACACTGTTATATACTGTATCTAATGATGCAGAGTACTATATTGATTTTTCACATTGTCCCCAAGTTCAGCTGTTCAAATAAATGTTCTCAGGACTGTCACCCATCGCGTCGTTTATGTATATATCCTCAATGTCTTCTTCCTGAAACACAATGCAGTATAGCATAAGATAACGTTGAATTAGTTTTGCTGTTATTAGGCAGACCTCAGTTTCTTGCTTCACATTTCCTCGACAGGTATTACAAAGCCAATTGATTCTCTCAGGAAGAAAAACGTAGTTTCACTGCTGTTGGTTAGAGATGGAGTTTTCAGAATTTTCTCAGGTTTGCTAACCTCTATTTGATTTGTTCAAGCCATGTGGCATTTCAGCATATGCAAATGTAATTTGAGAGGGAGAGAGTAGGGAGACAGTCTCCTCTGGTGAACCAGGTACCAGCTCTGCACCCTGGCCGCAATGCCAAAGAACCAGGCTGGTTTGCAGTTTGAGAAAAAAACTCAACAGTCTTGACCAGTCTTGAGCAAGGCGGCAGTAAAAATCAAGATCATTACTAAAAAGAACTGGGAAATTTTGCAAAGTGATCCCTCTTTGAGGGGTGTGTTTACAGAACCATCATTCTGTTCCAGAAGAGCACCATCTATACGGGACCGATTGGTTCGTAGTCACCTCACAGCTCCAGTAAAAAAACGTTTTCCCAAAGCCACAAGGAAATTACAGATGTGGCAGATGTAACCATTGTGATAACGTGGTTAAAACGAATACCTTTTTTGATGTTTTTTCAAACAAACAGTATTTTGTGAATGCTTTTGCAAACTGTAACACATGTTTTGTAGTTTACAGACTTGAATGCGAGTATGGCTGCTTCTATATCGGTAGGACAAAAAGACGTCTCAAGGATAGAGTGGCAGAACACAAGTATGCCATCCGGACCGAAAATCCAACCTATCAAATGGCTGTTCACTATCAAGACGCGGGACATCCCTCTTCCTCGTCTCTCAAAGTGATGGCTATCAAAGTGATCCCTAAGCCCCCAAGCCCCGACCAACTCAAGATCCTTTTACAACGAGAGACATTTTATGGGGTGCCATTTTATACTCAGTTCTTTGTCCTTTCTTCAAGCTTTATGCCCTGAAGAAGGCCCATGTGGCCGCAACGCGTCGCCATATGTTTTTAGTCCTTGCCATTTACAATTAAAGGCTTTATTTTTCCTCAACTGAGTTCCTTTGACCAACTTCTTTTTCTTACTTCAATTTTTGCCCGGCCTCAAAAGAGCAACAGTGTGGAATATACTACATTTTTTTACTACTCCTAGTAGCGCTCTCAGTACTTTCTTTTTTTGGTCTTACTGTGGATTTCTATTTTCTCTGTATGCATATACTGTATGTGTGCATTAGTGTGTTTGTGTTGGCATCCCTGTGTGTGTGTGTGTGTGTGTGTGTGTGTGTGTGTGTGTGTGTGTGTGTGTGTGTGTGTGTGTGTGTGTGTGTGTGTGTGTGTGTGTGTGTGTGTGTGTGTGTGCGTGTGTTTGTGTGTGCACTGCTAATGCATACTGTATGTGTTTGCATGGGACATGAGGAGTGTGAGTATAAACAAAAGATCTTCAACATGACGAAAAAAAGCAATACCTGACGAGGGTCATTATCATAGATGGGGTCCATTTCCATTCTACAAACATTGTTATCCATTTTGCTGTTGTTACACAGCTTGTCCTCAGGCTTCAGGGCCCTAGCCCTTCTTGCTCTTGCTTTAAGTTGTTCTTCCTTCGGTCTACAGAGGGAAATAGAGCAGGATTTACTCCTCAGGGAAATAGTCTAATAGTTTCATCTTCTTACTCCTCATACATGGATGCATCCCTATAGGGTTCTATAGTTTTACATTTTCTGCAAGTGACTTTCCCTTTGCAAATATATGAGCCAATATGGGAGACAAGATCACTTAATTACATGACAAAGATGACACTTAAGGTAATTTGTGTCTCTTATGTGTCTCACAAAGCCAAATATGGACATGCTGTTTTAGGTATCAGAAAATTAGGATATGAATTCATCATTCATGATTTTCCTCACCTCTGCTTGTTGATTTCAGATGATGTAGCTCCATCTGAGCTGTAATGTTTGTCAGTCAAAATAATATCAGTTATGTTCACATTAGTCAGTGTTCACAGTTATTTTGGATTTACATGTGAGATTAAACTTCAGGGACATTTTGCATATTAAAGCAATTTAGCAGAATATGTCTCCCAATCCTAGCATCTAATGTAAAAAAGAATAGTGCATATAATATATAAATGGGGGGGGGGGGGGGGGGGGTGCTGGTTGCTAATGTAAATCAGCTGAACTGAATCAGTGACTTGTATTGTAAACTACATTGTGATGCACTGTTTTTACACTTGCCAATGATTGGTTGTGTTCCTTATAAATCAAATCACAAAAAGGGCCATTATTGGAATATTGTCCACCTTAAAAAAATAGTATTAGGCAGGGATCACATTAGCCAGCGGTAAGCGGCAGCGGCAAGCGTAACGCAACGCTCAGACCATAATAATACATCCAAAACATTATATCTCGTTGCTAAGTTCAATCTTTGTTGCTACGTCCTTAGACGAATCTGATTGGTTAAAATACCTAAACATTCCAAAGCTGATTGTGACGAGCCGAGCGTTGCGCTTCAAAGTTGAACCAAGTTCAACTCACAGTTTGCTCAACGCTAGCGTTACGCCAGCGTTATCACCATTCCGCTGCCGAACCATAGAGAATAATAGGAAACCTGCCGCTTGCCGCTGGCTAGTGTGATCCCCACCTTATCCTTAAGAAGACTAGAATTATCCGAATTTCTAAAGACAATAGACTATTTATAACCAAGCTATAATAGCACTGTAGTAATATTTATGACACAACATGTCTATCACATTGTCTACACATTCTAAACAATACCTATTTTTTGTGTACCGGCAGAAACAGATCAGTCCACCACACAAACTAAAACATCCAAATGCACAACCCAAAATAATCCATGGAAAAGATGCTGGCAGGGAGACTATGGGACGAGAAAGAAAAATAGAGAAACACAAAGAGAGGGTGTGAAGTTTTAAGCTGTTGTCAAGTTCTCATGTTAACGTCTAGTTTGTTCAATTTTCTTCCCTGGTCATGAAAAAACACAACATACTCTTTGCATCCTGTAAGGTCATCTGGTGTGTCACAGTCCTGTGGGAGTTCGCTGCCACACACACAACAGGCCCATGCTCGGCTAGTTTCCCCTCCAATACGACTTCTGATGACTTCAAGTTGCCTGTCGTGGTGACAGCAGGGATTACGGATGCTAGGATGTTAGCGCTCCCATTGAACATCCATGTCACCGTAGATTCAGGTTGGGCCTCCACCTGACACACGCATCTCAACATCCCTCCTGTCTCTGAGCATGAGGAGTTTGGCACCATGATGTAGACAACTGTGACAGGAGACGTACAAGAGAAAATGGCTATATTTTCTAGCCATCAACATTTGACCAGACAGACACAGACATACAGTTTTTTACGATTGTTTACACACTAAAATAAAATTGTTCACACATTAGCAAAATTTTACTCCAATGAGCAAAACACCTCCACAGATTTGCTCAACATTACACACAATGTCTGCTTAACCCTTTTTGCAAAACATTACACACAGTGATTTGTAAAACTCTACACACATTTCCACACCTTAGACACAGATAAGGATTGTGAGGTTACTTCCTTGTCATTACAAAGCCCCAGATTGCCAATGACTACACTAATGAACAAATTGGATAATCACATCCACCAGGTGTGTAAGCACACATGTGCAAAATTGAAAACGCAGCACTCAGGTGTGCTATACAGTCTTGTTGCTTTTGCAGTAGTTGTTCTTCAGAGTCAAAGTGTATGTACCTTATGCAGTAGTTTTTGTTTGTCTACAGATTTTATTTGTTCAATTGATTTCATTGTTGGTTAATTACTGTAACTGATTATAGAAATATTATAAGTATTGAAAGAAATACTTGAAATATTCAGTCTACAGCAGTCTTCAGTGTTGTACAGTGCAAGTGCAAGTTTATAGACCTATATTTATGTGCATTTTCCCTATGTCGAACTAATCATGAAGAATGTTGTGGGTTTGTCACTATTTTTTGGACATCTAAATGATCCCTTACATAACAATGTCTGGGCAAAAATCTAGCACATGCTATTTCCTAATTTTTCTTTTTACAAATGTGTTTTGCATTTATCACTGCAGTGTGAAAGTGGCTGCAATAGTGTCTGATCATTGAGGACTGTGTTTGTTAAATAACAACTAATAGCATTTTTACAAATATGTGTATATGTTTTGACTGAAGTGTGTATGTTTTGACTGAAGTGTTTTATTTTGCAAAGAATCTAGGAATTATGCAAACTGAGTGTGGCGTTTGGATAGCTGTGTGTGTTTAAATTTTGCTAGAAAGAACTCGGTTTTAAAAATTGCGTGTAAGCAATTGAAAAAAACTGTAATAGGCTCGATCTGAAACGCTTGGTCACTGGTGCAAAGCTTAAAGATGTTTATGGGCGTGGCCAGCTAACATTCATCTTAATTTCGTTGGGCACATTGTTCAATCAGACCCGCCGTGTGCACTTGAACAACGGCGAATTGCTATTATAACGGCGCAGTTACCTAGCCTGACTCCGTCTGTCTAAGCACTTCCGCTCAATTTCTTTTCCCTTCAGTACTCCGACTGGAATACCTTGATAATGATTTTTGACTAGGTTTTTCTTGGTCTTGGTGACGTAATGATTTTTAGAGGGTGTAACAGGGGAGATAAACCAGGCGCGTAACTGAAGCTTTCCGTTCGCACCACGTAAAATCCATTTTAGAAGGATGGTCTATTTTTTTTTGTCTTGTGTAGCTACTTCAATTGATTATAGTGGTTATAAACTGCTGCAGCATACGCGTTTAGAACAGAACGCTTCAGTTACGTGCCTGGTGTTGCTCCCCTGTAAGATATAGATTTTTGGATCATGCGCCAGATCACACCTTCTACCGCTTCACTAGCCAAAAGGTTTAGTAAAAGTGAAGCACATGGCGCAAAATCTGCCACTGACTGGGTGTAAGATAAGAATATGTTTTGTGTTGCGCTTTGCACCACTTTGTGTCGCGTTTCTGATCGCCAAAATAGAGCTCAATTATGACAAATCTCTCTAAATGTGTGGCTTTCTGCTGTTTATAGTGAAGGGATATTGCCAGAATCAAATCCAGATATATCTTAGAAATGTCTCAAAGTACTGGTACTCACTCCATACTGATAATAGTATCAAGAGCAACAATGAAATCATTATTTACCTCCGCCAAGGAGGTATGTTTTCATCAGGGACCGGCGTTTGTCTGTTTGTCTGTTTGTTAGCAAGATAACTCAAAAAGTAATGGATGGACATGACCCAAAGAAGAAACGATAACATTTTGGGAGTGAGCCGTAATTCCATCGGGATTGCCGAGGCGTTTCTGTGTTTAGCTTAGTGGTGTAATGGCATGGTCTGGCCACGTGGTGGCGATCTGAATAGTTTAGGTTCAAATGTATGACAACCTAGGAAGAACAATGCAGGAGGTTGTCTGCACTCTCCGAGTGCTTTTCTAGTTCTAAAAGAAAAATGCTTACAGGCAACATCTACAGATGTTTCAGCTGACCGTCCAGCCCCAATGGCGTTGTGAGCGATGCAGGCAGCAGAGAAGCCCTTCTGAACATCTGTGATGGTTATAGTTTCGCTGCTTGTGTTCACCTGGAAATGACTCCCATTCGTGATTAGCCACTGATAAAGCTCAGGCCTTGGGTTGCTCTTGCTGTTACACTTCAGGTTGATGTTGCCGTGCTCTGCAATGATGGAACTCTCAGTGCTGGTCTTCACATCAATAGGCGCAACTGTCAATCACAATCACATACACAATGATGAGGACTTTTTCCCAAATCTATTCAGATTTAGTTCAGTTTGAATTGCTTGTCTTACACTGAAAGGCCTGCTTATCTAACAAAATCTATTACTTTTATATCAAAAATGGTTTTGGTTATGGTTCTTCATAAGTCTTTTCATACTAAGATACCAAATAGATTTGTTTTATCCTAATATAAGATAGATTTTTTTTAGATTGATTTATGACCAGGGTTGGGTAGTAATCTGAATTACATAATCAGAAAAGAAAAAACAAGTAACTATAATCCACCCAGATTACAATACAAAAAAAGTTTAGTCAGATTATAGTTACATTGTTGGGGGTTACTTTTTATCATGCAAACAATGTAATTTTTTTATGATAGCCTAATTGATGCTTTAATTTGACAAGCAGCCCATTCTGTGTTAGTTTCTTAGCAAGAAAAAGATTCAACTCAAAACCCAAGATGGCAGAGCCGTCGTCGTTGACTGATAGACCCGTTCCAGTTCAGTTCAGTATTTGGCAATATCGCCACAACTTGGAATTAAAGATTGTGGAGAAAAAGAATGTTGTGTGCAATTTGGGTAAAAAGTAATCCTAAAGTAATCAGATTACGTTACATTCAAAGGGTGTTTAAAAAGTTCACCTTTCCAAACATCACCTTTTTAATTAGTCAATGTATTTGAGCCATACTTATAAATACAACTCATTCATTAACTTTATATATTACGTCTATTGTCATTGTCTATAACTATCTGTATTCCTAATTCACAGTTGGGTGGTTTCTTGACCTACTCACATGTGATGTTCACAGTGAGAGATCTGCTCTCTGTTGACATATCACCGGTGCGGCAGTGGACCTTCTTGCCATGTTGAGAAGGCGCAGCAGTCACCGTCACCGTGGACACATCCACCCACAGGTTATCATTGCTCTCAGTGGACACCTCAGTGGTGTCCACCGTCAGGCCCCTCCACTCTATGGCTGGGGGAGAGGGGGGGCAAGAGTGCTGGACGCTGCAGCTGAGGCTGAAGACTTCGCCCTCCTTCACTGGGGACTCCGGGCCTCGTATCTCAGGGTGGGTTCTAGCTGTTGTTGAAGACAATTAAAACATTGTTTGATCCACACTACGTGGTGTGATCTGTGAATTGAATAATAACTATAACAAAATGCATACAAAAATGCTTAATATTTTGACAAATATTTTGACAAAAACAATGAATTCTGAGAAACTCCATATGAAAAACAACTATTTCACTATATCAACAACAACCAAACATTACATGTGTTATTCAGAAAACAACAAACATGAAAATGAGAGCAAATTCAACTAGAAATGCAATTCCAAGGAATTACCAGTGCATGAAAATGCAAAAAATTGTAGATATGGCTACTAAGGTGTAGCTAGGGTAAACATGGTGGTTGCATAGTTTAAAGAAAGTTGATAGTGTTAAGGTAGACATGTTAAAGCTTAAACATTCCTGTTCTAACTTAACTAATAATTTCTAACAGGTATTCTAAAATGTTAACTATGCTAACAATGCTAACCAGGTTGATAAGTTAACTTAGCTGATGATTTCTAGCAGTATTGTTAAAAATGCTAACTATGCTAACATTGCTAACTATGTTAACAATGCTAACCACGTTGATTAGCTAACTTAGCTAATCATTTTAGCAGTTGTGCTAAAAATGCTAACTATGCTAACAATGCTAACTATGCTAACCATGTTAACCAGGTTGATTAGCTAACTTAGCTAATCATTTTTAGCAGTTATGCTAAAAATGATAACAATGCTAACAATGCTAACTATGCTAACCATGCTAACAATGCTAACTTGCTAGTGAGGACTTTTATTTTGAAACAGTAGTTGCTAGGGTATCCATGGTGCCCACTATCAGGAATAAAGAAGTTACTGTAGTATAATCATGTTGGTTGCTATGGAAACTGTCAAAAACGTTTCATTTTAATGGTTGCTATGTTGGTTGCTAGGTACATGGAGGTTTCATTTAGTTGACTGGAGGCATAGTTGATGATAACTGACAGTTGGAATGGTTGAACAGTTAAATAGTTGAGTAGTGTCAGTGGTTAAATGATTCAATAGTGTATTATTGCAGTGAGGACTTTTATTTTGAAACAGTTGTGGAAAGATGAAACAGTTTAACAGGATATGTAGTCTTCACAGAGAGATTGTATGCTTTAAGCCTGAGAGAGAGAGGACTGCTGCAGGTGGGGCTGGCCACCTGGCATAAGATTCTAATTGCTCAACGACCTGATTGTGATGTCATAGAGGCCAATGTTAAGTCTATGGGGAAATTTTTAATAGTTTTTAATTTATAGTTTTACAAAGTTGAAAAATACATAGCACGGGTGTCCTAAGCAAGACCTACGCAGCAAAATTTGAATGAAGTTTCTACGTCAAACGGTTGAAGCTGCATTAAATACGTTAGAAGAAGAAGAATAAGAAGAAGAAGCCTAGGAAGAACAGTACAGTGCATTTTCATGCACTGTAATAAGTGACATAATTCACAGCAATGTCAATGATCTGTAGAATTAAATGGGCAAATGTCTAATTTTTCCTTACTTTATCTTAGTATAATAATCTTAACATGTCTAACGAGGTAAGATACCTTGGACATTTTATTGAAGAGCAAATGACAGTGTAGGTGATGATGATTACGTCTAAGTGGTGTAGACGGAGTGAAGATACCTGTGTTCCGAGCATACTGAACTCAACTCTATACTGCCCACTTGTGGTCAAACTACAGAAGTTTACAAAGACTCCAACTACAGATGGCATGACACCAAGATGGTGTAGTGCAGGTAAACTAAATAGTTGGCAGCTTCAGGAATCAAACTGTGTGAATAAGAAAAGGCTTACTGACTTACTGAAAATTAAATGATTATCTTAGCTTATCAAACCAATCCCATCTGTGATGAAAACTGGTACAATTGTAGGACACTAATTTACTGTACACAATAATGTCCTGTACCACATAATATCAGATTAAAGATTATTTGAAATATATTTTGCCCAAATTCACTCTTGTCATGTTTTGGAAAATCATTGTTGAACTCACCCTGAGTCTTTATCTGGATAGTTGGTTTGTAGTATTTGTTAGACTCTGGGTTGATGTAGGGAAACAGCTTGATGCCATCAGACATCTTGACGTTGTTGATCCTGAGGGTGCAGTTCCCTTCTGAAGAACGCCCCAGTACTGTAGTCCGTCCTTTGAATTCACCAATAACATTACCAGGGTTGTTCCTATCATAAATGGCAGGCCAGCCGCTACTCTGATATTTGTACCAGACGACCCTGGTATGGGGTTGTGTTTGGCAGGGGACCAGAATGCAGCTGCCCTCCACCGCCCTCACTGAGTCTGGCATCTGTATATGAAAGCCCTGTGCTGTGGTCAGTAGACAGGCTGCTGGAGAGAAACACACACATTTGTAATTACATATAGTGGTGGAGGAAATAAGTATTGAATGTGTCAACATTTTTTAGTAAGAAAATTTCCACTGAGGCAATCCAAATGAGATGTTCACCAGACATTAGTATTTACTCAAGAAATCCACACGCATAAATCCAAACATTAGTCCATATTAAGCTTTTGTTTGTAACAGCTTCAGCTAATAGCTGGTTTCATTCTCATTGAGCTCAATGCAAGTCAAACCAGCTAATAGGCTAACTGAAATAAAACCATGCCAATGTAGGTGAAGGGTATGTGATGATGTGGGGTTATTTTAATTCCAAAGGCCAAGGGGACTTTATCAGGGTGCATAGTGTCCTGGATCCATGAAATAACTGCCATTTAAAAAACATTTAACACATAGGTTCACATAGGCGTTCCAATACTTGTGACCCTTGTAATTTATTTATGTACAATACATTATTCATTCACAAAGAAAATGTATGTCCTTAAAGGTTGGATATTTCCTCATTTTTTATTTAAGGCATTAAGATCAATTTCCAAAAGATGATTTTATGTTTCTCTTCTTTAGCATGTGTTTCCGTATTGGAGGGCACTGTGTGGATTTACTAATGCTAATGTCTGGTAGCTTTCTCAAATGAGACGTGGTCTGGCAACCAGACGTTCATTTTCCTGTATTTGAAAAAATGCCCAGATCCATTCATTGGGCGCCACGGATGTCTATCAAATACGTCTGTGCTTAGCTCATCATTGTCTTGCTGTGATTGGTCCCTTATCTCAGGCAAAAATTAGAGCGGTAGTTTCCAGACTACCTTAGCAGCGTGAATGAAATCATCGTGCAAGGCAGGATGGGAACACCCAGGCTAAATGTCTGGTGAAAATGTAATGAACAGTGTCAGGAAATATTGGAAATACTGTACTTACTGAACATTTTTTGATGTATTACTTAAATTAAACAGAAGTGCCGTCGCACACTCGGAACTTCAAAATGTGTTTCTTTATTCGACCAACATTTCAGCTTACACCTTCATCAGGGTCATTTAAATACTACCCCTGCCACTGTACATCTATCAACTCTAGATCGTTTTCCCAAACCAATTATAACTATCTTCAACTTGTTTGAATAAACATGAAACATGGTTGTGTTACTATTTGGACCCTTCGTTTTGATGTTAAAAAATACATTTATATGGCTGTGTGTGTGTGTGTGTGTGTGTGTGTGTGTGTGTGTGTGTGTGTGTGTGTGTGTGTGTGTGTGTGTGTGTGTGTGTGTGTGTGTGTGTCTGTGTCTGTGTCTGTGTGTCTGTGTGTCTTTGTGTCTGTCTGTCTACACATTTATAGCAAAACACTTTGTAGATTAACTGTGTTATGCATAGACCACCGTATGAGTGTGCATAGACCACCTGCTACTGCCATCCATCTAGGCCACCCTGCTGTGGTTAATGTACGTCCTTGGTCTCACCACAGAGCAACAGCAAACAAAGCATTAAAGCAACACACAACATATTTACAGAGAAATTGTGTCAGTGCAGATACCAGTGAAAGAGACGGCAAAGAGTCCAAGGAGCCTCCAACAGTCCATCACAAGCCCAGTGTAGCCCTGCATGTCACGAGAAAAGCTTCACTGAGTGGCCTGCGGTAGTGCAAATAATTTGCAAAGCCACAAGCTGTAACAAACACATACTTATACTTTTACTGTCAAGTTCTGAGAAGGCGACGCCTGCACAGCAGACAATGCGTCTGTGATGGGTTTTTTTAAAAAGTTGTGGCAACAAATAGCATACAGAACTTTTTTATACGTCTTAAAATAGCACACCGATAACCGCTTGTTTCACATACGCACACTTTTGCACTTTCATGCTCTGATAAACAAACATTTCACTTCAATAACATATTTTCCTATGTGTGGGGAAGTTCAGTAGACCGTCATGGAACCCTGCACATTAAGAAATTGTAAGGTTTATCCAAGTTCTTACATTGCACTGCTTTAAAGGAAAACTTCACCGTTTTTTCATATTAAACTATGTTATTCCCTTAACTAAGACGAGTTGATACATACTGTATCTCTCATGTTTCAATGCGTGCTCTCATTGGCTCTGGCGCGCTGTGCAACTTTGATAGCACTTAGCTAGCCCAATGCATTCATTAGGATGAGATCCAAACAGAGATGAAGTTAGAAGTGACCAAACACCTCCATGTTTTCCCATTAATACAGTTACACGAGTAGTCACGACCAAGTATGGTGAGACAAAATAAAACGTGGTGCATTTCTAAGCAGGTAAAAGGTATAACTATATTGTGTGGCGGAATAATATTGGGAGCACTTAGACTCTGCGCAGTAATATCCTCACTCCAAAGTGAAACTGAAAGTGCAAGAGTGAGGATATTACTGCTAAATCTGGGACTTCTCAATAGGAGATGTATTTCAGAAGGCGGGGCCTTGTAAAAAAGTCCTTGTATGTGATTGATAAAACACTTGTCCGTTATCTTGAATGACGTGCTACTTCAAGCTCTTGCCACCCAGTCGAAGAGTGAAAGAAGGAAGAAGAAGAGTGAAAACATCCTTGCAACCAATAAATGCCTTCAAAACCGTTCTCGGTTCATCTTTTAAAGAATGAATATTCGATAGATTCGACAAAACCGTTGAAATAGCAGAATCAATGTCATCACATGACTCTTCGCTGTGTGCTGTGTGTATCTTTCAAACAGTCGCTTCAGCGCTACGTCACATCTATGAAATCCCGCCCGGCAATCCTGATTGGTTAATTATTTTTTGGTAACTTTGAAGGTGTTGGCATTGCCCTCGGTCCCAGATCCTGGTGTGGAGCTCCGAGCTCAGCGAAACGCCTCTGGTGGAGCATGGTGGAACTACAAGGATCTGGCGAGAGTCAGGTTATAAATTTCCAACTCATGGGAGTTGTAGGATGGCAATCTTAGCGGTTCTAGTTTTGCTGTCACAGCAATATCAAACATGTTTTCGCAAGTCTTTGCAAAATCAGTCTGTGACTAGTTTGTGACTTAAACTCTGACTTGACCTTAGATGTGAGAGGGTGTGAGACTGATAGTCTTTTCCAAATTTTTGCAATCAGTCTGTCAGTATAAGGAGGCAATGAAATAGCAAAGAAAATCCGAAAGACATCAAGCATCAGATGATCAGCTCCAGAGAGATCAAAGATCTTCATATACCTGTGAGTACTTCAACTATCAGGAGACGCCATTGGCAAGAAACCCTCGTAAAGTACCACTGCTGAAAAAAAGACATGTATTGAAAAGGCCACAGTTTGCCGTAGAACACATTGACTGGCCGAAAGAGAAGTGCCGCAATGCAATGTTCTGTGGACAGATGAGAGCAGGCTCGCCTGCAGGCGTACGTTCGTAGTACGCACTGTGTGTACCATGAGGCTACTCATCAAGGAGAGAAAATTGCCCTTGTGCATGTGAATTCACACAAAATTGGGGGGGGGGGGGGGGGGGCGCGCCCCTGGATGAGAGCAAGGTTGTTCTTATTGGGTCTAAGGGCCACAGACAGTTTGTAAGACGACCCCCACACACGGAATGCAAGCCACAGTAAACTGTGAAGGCTGCAATGGAGGTGTGAGCGTAATGGTTTGGGGATGTTTCTCGCATAACAGGCACCAGTTTCAGTACCTTAAAATACTGAAAGAGGTCATGTTGCCTTATGATGAGATAGAAATGCCCTTAAAACACACAAACCACAAACACACCAGCAAGCGTGTAACATCCTGTTGCAGACCAGCACAATTGATGACATGAAGTGACCAGCCTAATCCCCGGACCACGATCTGATTGAGAATTTGTGGAGTGACCTCAAAAATTCTGTTTTTAATGCAAAACCCAAGAATGCAGATCTGTGGAATGTAGTCAGCTTGGGCTGCAATTTCTGTTTGTAGGTGTCAAATGTTAGTTGACTCTAAGCCACACAGATAAAGCAGTGATCAGAAATAATGGTTATACAACTAAATATTAGTTCGGTGCTTAAAGAAAAAGCTAAATCTTCATTTGATTTTCAGTTTTACAGTTATAAATATTCCACTTTGTAAATGAGAATGCAGATACTGGTTAAAAAAAATGTAACAACCTTATGTCTTTTGCTTCCTTTTCAGTAAAAAAAATATATATATACTGTGTGTATATATATATATATATATATATATATATATATATATATATGTGTGTATATGTATATATATTTATATATATACATATATATATTTGGAATGCAATAGAATATGTGCTGCTCCTAGTGCCTTTGAATGTATGGAAATAAGTGCTAGGAACATGGAACTTGTTCTCTGTTGTTTTAAACACACTGCTATTATGTTGCACATACTGTACAGTACCTGTGTCTTTGAGTAGAGCACCTTGTCATTTGACCTATAGCTTGCTTAACAATAAAGACAACAAGGAACTTGAAACATTTTTACTGCAGCATTGCTACTTTAAAACACAAACTTCCATTGTTTACTTTTATTCAAGTAAGTCCAGCATGATAGCAGTATCAGTATCAATATCAATCATCTTTCAAGGTGGGCTTCAATGACTGAATAAATAAATAACAGAGATTCCAAATGCCCTACCTTAGAGAACATCCTTTTAACCATCAGTCAACTGCTGTCCTCTCAGTCTCTATTGCAACAGGAAATAGTCACTCTTGTACCCAGTAAGACCAGAAGTGAGTTCTGCTTTATGTACACCCCTCCCATTCACACATGTCACATCTGTCATAGTTTCAGATACAGAATGCAGATGCAGCTTTCAGCTTTCAGTTCAACAGAAACAAAAAAAAAGGACTTGAGGAACTAACAGATTGCAGATTCAGAATGACAGAGAATCAAGTGTCAGAAAATCTTAAGTGCACATGCAATGATCAGATGACACAAGAGCAGGAAAGGTCGGAGGACTACAGTGAAGACTAGTCCCATATGGTGGTCAAGCAGGTGCCTGTTGGTCAATGGTAGTGGCAGACCCTCCTGTGAGGACCATATTGCTATGTTTCAAGTTTTATTGTCACATATACTCTGCAATATAGTGAAATTCTTGTGCCACAGTTGCAATAGTTTAAGGAGGGGTAAATAAACAGTAGGGTATAGGAGGGGGGCCTTAAATAAGGGCAGTTGAAATAGGATTGTACAGTACCACACATAGCCAAACTATCCATATGTACACATTATACAGTCATTCAAGGCAACATTCAAGTTGTGTAGGGCACTTTCAACAATCCACAGCTACTGTATGTGTGGTTTTGCTGTGAACCTGCTGTGAACACTTTACATGTCTAGTACATTCTGGAAAATGTAGTTCACTTCCAGGTTGGGTATGGAATTCGCAAAACGGCCGACAGATTTCGAACATACACAACCCAAGTCCCTCCCGCCATGGACGCGCATTCATGCACGAGCGAGAGAATTCTGATGTGCGAGAGCGAGCTTGGTGGTCCTCCTATACTAGGTTAAATACAATGCTTCCATGCTATCCTTGTGGAGCTATAGTACATGCCCACCAAGTTTCATGCACCCCGGTTTTCCCGTGTCCCTGGAATCCTTGGCGAAATAACTCATGCGAAAACAAAAAACCTGACTGAATTGCTGTGTGCCAGTCATAATAACACTATTACACCCAGATCTTGAACCCAGGTCTCTGGCATGGTAGACCAGGAGCAATTCCTTGAACTACCAGGAATTGAGTGAAGTCCAACCCCCCCCCAGAAGATATTGTACCAAACTCCTAAAACAAAAATTCAGTTCTTAAATCCTCAGAAAAGGCTGAATAGTTCAGGCAGATAATACAAAGGGTAATCAAAAATCAGGGGGAAAAGACAGGCAGGGTTGGCAACAAGAACAATCTAAGGCAAACAAATACACAGGCAATCCAAAAAGGTACCGAGAAGAAACAGTCCAGGGTTAAAGAACAAACAAGGCAATCAGAGTTGAAGTCACAGCAGTAAAAAAAAAAAAACCTAAAAGTTACCCACAGGTTCACTGAAGACTCAACAAAGACAAAGTGAAAAGACTGGCTTTAATGCTGTGAGAGAATTGGCTAACAAGTCACATGGCTGACAGAGAACAGGTGAGACAGTGGTTATGCTGTAGGAAAACCACAGCAAAGGGAAGATCAGATTTGGCGACCTCTGGGGGTGAATAGACAAAAAGTCAAAAATCATGGCAGCAGCAACAGTTTTCAGCAGAAACGTGAGAATCTGTCTAAACAAATCACATACTGCACATCTTCCCGTAGGCTAAAGTTTTTAAAACAACTAATGGTTTTACAATATTTCAGTCAAGCTTGAATTGATTTAGATAAAACGGAACATATGCAAAATGGATAGCTTACTGTTTAAACTTTTATATTTTTAAACATTAATGCACATTGTCAACATTGTAAAACTAGTCTACATTTGAAAAAAAAATATTGAAGGGAATCAGGGGTAGCCGTAACCTACAGTACTGTACTGTTTAAACTTTGATTTCCTGTGCTACTGGACATTAATGCACATTGTCAACCTGTGAAGTATTAAAATGATTGTAAAACTAGTCTACATTTGAAAAAATATTAAACAATATTGAAGGGAATCAGGGGTAGCCAGTCCAGTAACCTACAGTACATGTCTTTGACAAGTAGCCTATACAGACACAGATGAAGAACAGTCATAAGCCAGTACTAGCACTCAGCCACTCAGTCCTGCACATTCTCTCCGCAAAAATGTATTGCACTTGTAAATGTTTCCATCTCCTACTCTATTCTTCTACTGCAACTTTCTTGCATAAATGAGTGTGTGCAGATGTGCACTTGCTCTTGTACTTGTATATGTGTGCTTCTCTGTCTGTGAGTTTTCGCTTGTGAGTGTGTGTGGTGGGGGTAATGGGGTGTGTGTCTGTGAGAGAGAGAAATAAATTGACAAGCATGATTTATTTTTGCGGAGAGAATGTGCAAGACTGAGAGGTGGTACTTGTGATACTATCATATCACACTTATGAGTCGTAATTTGGTGTGTGGTGGGGGTAATGGGGTGTGTGTCTGTGAGAGAGAGAAACAAATTGACAAGCATGATTTATTTTTGCGGAGAGAATGTGCAGGACTGAGAGGTGGTCATTTTTTGTACCGCTTTGCGGTAATCCTAGTTTTTCTTTCTCCTCGTCGTTTATGGGACACAAATATAGAAGCCTGTTTCCAGCACTTGGAGGGGTGATACTTGTGATACTATCATATCTTATGAGTCGTAATTTGGAGAATTGAAGTCAGAATTTGGAGATTTAAAGTCTCAATTTTGAGATTTGATTCTCATATGAGATAAAAGTTCACAATTATGAGATTGGAAAGGCAAAATTCTGAGATAAAAAGTCAGAATTGAGACAAAACCTCAAACTCTCTGTATCATAATTTCGACTTTCTAGTATCTCATAATTATGAGATGGTATCATAATGACCTTGAGGCTATCAGAGGTCATATGTTCAGCACCCCAATAATTACCAACAAGACCATTTGTTAACTTAAAGGGATAGTTCGGATTTTAAGACACGAAGTTGTATGGGTTCCCTGTCAGCAACGTAGTGCATCAGCACTGACTTACCCCCGACAGCGTCCTGTGAGCCGAGATCCAGCCGGTTTTAGATCGTTTTTGATGCTGAAGAAAGTAGTCCGGCAAGTTTCTGGGGTCACGAAAGTAAAGTGTTTTTCTTCTCAAAACCATATGCGTTCAACAGAGTGATATATTTGCACCACAAAAACGTTGTCCAGGAAAAATTCAAACCTCGTTATCACTTACTTATTTTTCGCGATTCCTATCACTGCGCGCTACTGACAGCTGGACAACGTTTTTGTGGTGCAAATATATCACTCTGTTGAACGCATATGGTTTTGAGAAGAAAAACACTTTACTTTCGTGACCCCAGAAACTTGCTGAAGAAAATAGTCCGGCATCAAAAACGATCAAAAACCGGCTGGATCTCGGCTCACAGGACGCTGTCGGGGGTAAGTCAGTGCTGATGCACTACGTTGCTGACAGGGAACCCATACAACTTCGTGTCTTAAAATCCGAACTATCCCTTTAATTCATCATTTTAGTACACTTCATTGCTTATGACGCTGAGAACTGGGCTCAGCTGGGACGCTTATAGCCCCAAAGTTCAATGACCTCTAGAGGTCACCAGAGGTCAGATAGAGCTTGTCATATTCCAGATTTGAATTCAGCACACCCAAATTGACAAAGTAAGACTGGTTGACAACTTTGTCTCAAAAATGCCTTGGGCTTCCTAAATAAGCCCTTTTTTTCAATTTTGGCACCAGTCTATAGGCAGAACATCATGTTCACTTAACAATCTTGTTCACTAAGGTTACGAAAGTGTTTTGCTCTCATCATATTCCTGTTTTTGTTTCTCTTCCTGTTTTGCTTCGGCCATTTTGACTTTGTGTGCTCCTTCAGGTCTTCATGTGTTGCATACTGGTGCGTATGCGTCATCCCATCAGCATCTGAGCTGAGCAGCAAACTTGCTTCTTGCAAACTATGGTCCATCGTCTGATACCAGTTTACATGGGACACCATGTCTGGCAAAGACTGTTCTCAAGAATGAAATGATGGCTTTGCTTGATGTTGTCTGTAGTGTTACAACTTCTGCATAGTTTGAGAAGTAACCTGTCATAACTAGAGTATATGGCTCTCATTACACTAACAAATCTGCCTTCACTCTGTGGAATGGTCTATCACAGTGGTCCCCAAATGGCGGCCCGCGGGCCAGATCCGGCCCGCGCACAGCATTTTTTTGGCCCGCGACGTAATGACTGAACAAGGTAAATAGACATGCGCTATCTACATGCATGATTAGCGATCTCTCCACTTCAGTGTTACATAGGCCTACATCTCTGATAGTCATTCACAGAGTTAAATGTTATCTACAGTATAACAGTCTCATCAGATCATGAAGTATAGCCTACAAAAAAACGTAACGTTGATGGCTGTTTTAGAGTGCCGTTTTAAAACTGTTCGCAATATCTCCGACGTCCATGTCAGATCCATTCCACTTGAATACAAATGCTACAATGAAACTCCATCTCATTCTCGGGTTTTCATTGCTACCTGCTCCTCACAACACGCATATGCGCACACCAGTGTTGGGAAGGTTACTTTATAAATGTAATGTGTTACAGTTACAAGTTACTCTGTTTAAAATGTAATAGTAGTGTAACTATTTGAATTACTTTTTCTGAGTAACTTAACTAATTACTTTTGATTACTTTTTGATTACTTTTCCGATTTTTTAATGATATTTATAGTCCCCAAATCCATCCAAGATTTCGGCCTTGGTCTACAGGCTGCCGAGCAGTTCTGTACAAGCGCACAAGGCAGCAAGGGCATTCAATACATGAATTAGCATCACATTTTTTGTGAGGATAATATAATGATAATCATAACACGTTTACAGGCAGGCATGTAGGCCTACACTGATGGCGCTGTAGACGTGATAGAGCCTATCAGAAGGTCCCGTATCAAACTATGGCTGTGGAGGGAAACAGTTCTTTTTACATACAATATTATTTGCAAAGTTTTGCTGACAATATTGAGATGTAATTCAAATTGTAATTTTGAAAAATTTCAAAAGTACCTGTAATTGAATTACATTTTTTTCTACAGTAACTGTAATATATTACTGTTACATTTATTTTGTAATTAAATTACGTAACTCAATTACATGTACTGTAATGCGTTACTCCCCAACACTGGCGCACACACACAGATGAATGATCGGTCAAATTCAACCGCTGGAAGAGTCAAAACACTCGCAAAATCTTGTTTTCGTTACGTTAAATAAAATAAAACACTGCTAATATTAATTAACAGTTTTTGTGAGCGCTATGATAGCCTACTTTATTAATATTTGTGAAACTGATAAAGGGTGACTGAAGGATAGGCTACTGCTGAGGTGTCACGACGACACAGCAAATGAGCTTCAGAAACAATCTTGAAGCTCATGACATTCAGACTAGCCCAAAACGTTAACGAATCCTCCCGAAGCCTGCATTCAAAACATTAAAGAAATTAATTTAACAGATATTGCAACTGCATGCAAGATTAGGCCCATCATGAGGTTATTAAAGCTGGTTCCGAATTAGTCATTATAGTCACTTTGTTAGATAGAAGTAGCCTATCTAACAACCAGTGTAGATGTAGGCTACCAGAATCGAGGAAATTGTGTCTAGCTCATAGGACCCCCACTGACCTGTCCCAAACACTTTCAAAAAGCCTGTGGGTGGATGGTATTGTCCAGTTTGCCTCTGTTCACATCAGCCACTTAGATAAAGTGTGCCAGCTGATAATGCTAGTTATAATGGGGGCGGCCCTCAGCCTCACTTGCTGTACATAATTTGGCCCTCGGGGAAAAATAATTGGGGACCACTGGTCTATCAGGTATGAAATGAGTGCCTGTCTATGCTGTATAGCAATGTTAGGTGAGTGACTGGCTTCATAAAAGTTGTATAAAGGAATAGTTTGGACGTTTGGACATAGCACCTCATGTCCAACTTAGCCAGTGTGATACAGGTCATGAAGACCGTTTTCACCACATTTCATTGAGTGATTCTAGTTGCAGAGCTCGCTGGTGCTAGGCTAGCACAAAACAATGGTATGTGCTAGCCTGCCACTAAAAACACTTTACCCACTCCACCCGAGGCAAATAAATTATAACACTAGACTATCGATATAGATGTCCGCGTTGATAGAATAATGATAGAAATAGATAGACCTAAATGGAAGTCTATGTAAAATCTTTCCACATTTTTGTTTCATTTAGGTATTTATTTAAAGGAACACTTCACTGTTTTTTCATATTAAACTACGTTATTCCCTTAACTAAGACGAGTTGATACATACCTCTCACGTTTCAACGCGTGCACTCACTGGCTCTGGCATGTGGCACAACTTTGATAGCACTTAGCTAGCCCAATGCATTCATTAGGATCCAAACAGAGATGAAGTTAGAAGCGACCAAACACCTCCATTTTTTAAGTCTTTTAAAAAAAAATCTATTTATTTCATAATGTATGCATGAAAGGAATAAAAAGACCAACTCAGTATTTTACAATATTTCTGAAGGTAATACAAAGAACAAAAAGAAAAGACATTGGCCAATTTTTTTTGTCAAGTGCTCAATGTTTTTGCACATTTTGCAACATGTGCAGGTGCTAACTGCTTGACAGAGAGTCATTACACTGTACTCTCCAGCATCCTGAGTTTGATAGTGGCCCATTCCACTACAGCAGTCACTCAAACCCAGAACAGTCCGTAGGACGTCAGCACTCTTTTCTTGGTGGGCAGAGAGACACAGTGTTACATTGCAATATACACTGCTTAAGACACAGCAGCATCAACAAATGATATGACTTGAAACAGGAAAGGGATTGATAATGTAATTTTAGGATTGTTTCCCAATGTAACAGTGTGACTGACAGTTGCAATGCACTTCGTGTTTATAAAAGCAGGTTTATTGTATGTCTGCATGTTTGCAAACAAGGACATTCATTGTGCGTGCGTGCTTGCGTGCGATAGATAGATAGATAGATAGATAGATAGATAGATAGAGAGAGAGATACTTTATTGATCCCAAAGGGGAAATTCAAGAATTGTGCGAAAGAAAGTGTGTGTGTGTGTGTGTGTGTGTGTGTGTGTGTGTGTGTGTATAGTGTGTGCATGCAAGTATATTTATTAAATGTGTGTGTGTGTGTGTGTGTGCATACATATGTCTGAATACAATGATTTTTATTAAATGTGTCTGTGTATCAGTACCTGTGGAATTGAGTTTGCAGAACATCGTCATTGTCATAGACGTCTTCTGTTTCCGTTGCACACTCACGCTCATCTGTTTTGCAGTTGTTGTAAAGCGATTCACTCTGTTCAGGCTCCTGAACCATTGCGCTGTTCATATCCAACTCTGACTGTGGTCTAGAGAAGAAATCGCTATTCATTTTACAGAGAGATAATGACATTTCTCCTCCCTCTCCAATTTCCTTTTTTTCTCTCTCCTCTGTCTCCAATTTCCACCACAACTGTTTTTGACACTCACTACCTAAGGCCCCATTCCGACTGCAAACCTGGCAACTGCGTGTCAGCTGCGTTACCTGTCCATTTTCGTTTCGGTGCCCATGTAGACAGGTTAGACCAGCGGTGTCCAAACTGCGGCCCGCCACGCACTTTAATGCGGCCCGCCGAGCATGTATTAGTTTAGCATAGATATGGCCCGCCACACTTATCATTGGCTGTTCGCTATTTCTTTCCAGCAACGACGTTGTGGTTAACATTACTGCAAACTGCTTTACACTCTTCTTACAGAACGTTTACAATGTCAATATCAAAACAGCATGTAACATAGAGATGATACTCTTTGAAATCTCTATTGCAGCAAATCTAATTTGCGTTGTTACATACTCATAACGTTACTCATAACGTAGGCTAATTGGGAACGCGTTTGAGCGCGCACGAAAGGGAGAGAGCGCGCCAGTTGGCTTGTCATTGTTGATAACTGATATCTCCTTTTTATAAGAAACGTTTAAAAGAAAAGCGCGAAGACAACAGTAATTTCATTACTGAGCAACGGTGAGAGGGCACAGACATTAGGGACAGTAGCCACTGAGTGGCGCCGGCAAGAGTCTTAAAGTGACAGTACACCATTTATAAATGAATATCATATTAACCGTATTTCTTTACAAATTTATTTTCTACAACAAAATAACTTATCATTATTATCATTTGAATAATTATACGTTATGTATACTGCATTGTGTACATGTCCAAGGGGGGGGGGGGGGGGGGGGGGGGTTATAGCCCACCGGCCAATTTCCAAAACCCAATGTGGCCCTTGGGCCAAAAAGTTTGGACACCCCTGGGTTAGACCATACACACTACAGTACCTGCAAGACACACACGTCTCAGGTGTGGCTTGAGCCGCACTGAAAATGCGTGCATGCCAGAAATAGGACCAGCGCCTGTTTTTCACGCGACACACAAGCGTGTTGGAAGCTTTTGCATTTGAGAGTGAAAGTGAAGAGATGTCTTTACAGGCAGACTGACCACAGCAGCGCCGCATCAGAGACGCTTCTGGTATGAATGTACAAATCAAACGGAACACAGCAGCCAGGGGAACAGTCAACACCACGTCGGCAGTCTGACAGGGCCTAAATGTGTAAAGTTAAATTTGCTTAGATTGTCCATGTGTTTCCACTTAGAGCACATAGTGTATTCCTGTTGATGTGCTATTTTGTGATTGTACTCTGTGTGTGTGTGTGTGTGTGTGTGTGTGTGTGTGTGTGTGTGTGTGTGTGTGTGTGTGTATATACACGTGTACTGTACTGCATGTGTCCATGCAAGGACATTTCAATGTGTCTCTCCCTCTGTGTGTGTGTGTGTGTGTGTGTGTGTGTGTGAATGTGTACTGTTTGTCTGCATGTGTACATGTGTACTGTATGTCGGAATGCAAGGTATTTATTAAATGTGTTTGTGTGTCAGTACCTGGGATATTGAGTTTGTAAAAAATCGTCATTTAGGTAGATGTCTTCTGTTTCCGTACACACACTCTGATCTGTTTTGCTTCTGTGAAGCCATTCTTTCTCCTCGGGCTTCTGGACCATAGGGCTCACATAGTTCACATCCAACTCTCTCTTTGGTCTAGAGAAGAAATCATTATTCATTTTACAGAGAGATTATGACATACCTCCTCCCTCTCCAATTTCCACCTCACATGTTTTTGACACTCCCTACTTTAGAATGCATTGGAGGTGGAAAAAATCATGTCGGTGTGAATGCTGCCTTAGGGCTTAGTCAGACCGCCAACATTACGAGTGGATTGCATGTCTGTTCCTTGGCTACTGCATTGCGTTTTATATGTGCATCTATATCAGAAACATCTCTCATACAGCGTTGGCTGCTGCCGCCAGTCAGCTTTTAAAACACCTCTTAAAGAGACCCTATGCAACTTTTTCATAGTCATTAAATCGCTCAGAAATCGTTGTTTTGCTTGACTGACCAGTTTCATCGAAAACAGTAATATTTCCTCCCGCCCCCAGTGTCCCTATCCGCTATTGCAACCTTGCAGTTTCTGCAGTAGACGATCGCTCCTTGTTTACATCTGGAAGTCAGAAACGCGTAAGGAACAAGAAGAACCACGCTTGCAATTTATATACTTATATATAGCCCATATATGTATAAATATACACGCTAAAGCTGTCGGGGAAGCTCTGCAGAGAAATATGCAAGCATAAAACGAGCGAAAACGAAAAACTAAACCGAAACCAGAGATGAAATCACCAATCCTGCATAGTTCCTCTTTAACTGTCTCTTTTGAATGGAAAAGTTTCCAAAAACTGTGAAAAATAGGCGCTAGTCCTATTTCTAGCACACACATGAAAACTGACGGGTGAGGCAGCTGACATGCAGTTGCCACAGATGCGGTCTGAATGAGGCCTAAGGCAACTGTGTGTCGGCTGCATCACCTGTCCGTTTTCATTTCCGTGCCCATGTAACAGGTTAGACCATGCACACTGCCTGTGAGACAAGCACGTCTCAGGTGTGGCTCGAGCTCTGGTTGCCTTCAAGGCAACATTGCCTGGGGTTAGGGGTTAGGGGTTAGGGTAGGATTAGGTGTCTTTCTAGGGGGCTTAAAACACCATCGAGCAGCTTGAGTCTCACTGAAAGCGTGTGCATACTAGAAATAGGACCAGCGCCTATTTTTCACGCGATATGCAAGTGTGTTGGGAGCTTTTCTATTTGAAAGTGAAAGTGAAGAAGAGTATACACATAAAACGCGACACAGCAGCAAGCAACAACAGTCAACGCTCACACACCATGTCGGCAGTCTGACAGCGCCATTATTGTGTGTTGAATTCACTTAGAGAGTGAGAGAGTGAGTGAGTGAGTGAGTGAGTGAGTGAGTGAGTGAGTGAGTGTACTGTATGCTTGTGCACTGTATGTGTGCATGCAAGGACATTTAAATGTGTCTCTCCCTGTGTGTGTGCAAGGATATTTATGTGTGTGTGTGTGTGTGTGTGTGTGTGTGTGTGTGTGTGTGTGTGTGTGTGTGTGTGTGTGTGTGTGTGTGTGTGTGTGTGTGTGTGTGTGTGTGTGTGTGTGTGCGTGCGCGCGTGCGTGTGTACTGGTGTATTGTATGTCGGAATGCAAGGATATTATCAAATGTGTTTGTGTATCAGTACCTGTGTTGTTGAGTTCGTAGAAATTTTTCATTTTTATAGATATCTTCTTTTTCTGTTGCACAGACACTCTGTTTTGGTTCTTTTTTTCTTCTGTACTGATGCGTTTTGCTACTGTTAAGCAATTTGTTCTGTTCAGGCTTCTCGACCATAGTTAGCTTCACGCCCAACTCTGTCTGTGGTCTAGAGAAGAAACAGTATTCATTTTACAGAGAGAGTATGACATTTCTCTTCCCTTTCCCATAACTTGGACTATCAAATAGCACTCTATCCACTGAAATGTGTATCAATTCATGACTACTGAGCATTGGCCTCATATTGATTAACATCTAGAAACAAAAGTTAACAGTTTACAGTTGTTTTGTTCTGTCAGATCAGATGGTCTGTTCAGTCTAACACATCCAGAATCTCAATGCGACACACAACTTTCTTTTAGTTAATATTAGACTTACTGTAACATTTACAGCAATCTGAAGAATATCCATTACTTATTTCAGCAAGTTGATCCACAATATCAATTCAAATGTCAACAGAACAGCTAAGATGTATGTTTCTTATCAAATACAAGATTAGTTCAGCACCTTGAGGGGTTATCATCCACTGGCAGATCGGTATTACCAGAATTCCTAAAGACACACAAACTGTCAGTGCCAGCAGAACTTCTGATTTGTATTGTCATGCACTATAGCGAGGGCATTTGTGTTTGACATATAAACATATTAAATATAACTGCATTTTCACTTTCTTATTGAAATAATTGTTTTTCACCACCTTACGGGGAAATGATCTAGAGGCAGACCAGTATGATCTAAAGACCTAATAACGGAAGAATGGTACCGTTTTTCTCATTCACTTGCTGGTGCATTCCTGAAATCAGAATTGACATTCTCAAAACTGCTTGTTCAAACTCCATATCATCTTCTCACTTGTGCACATCATAAACAATTATAATTGCTTCCAACTATCAGCAAAGGCTACACCCATGCGTTTCATTGTGTACACATGTCTGCTGTGTTTGACATACTGTATTCCATGGCTAATGTCATTTTGGTCAAAATGCTCTACACTGGTTTCATGCTGAATAGTCCTACCACATAAAATAAATATATAATCGCTTGAGTCATTACATGCAAAAATGCTGAACTAGCCATCTTAACTTGTCAGAGTCTGTCAACCATGTGCATATACAGTATGTGACATGACAGACAAGAATGTCAGGATGTATTGAAAGATTATTTATAATCTGGTTTACAGTGGCACACAGCAATGACCACTGGGTGTTTTACTGTATACAGTATTTGTCAGGTTTCCTTTGCACAATGCTGTAAAAGCCTTTGTTTTCTTTATTCTGTCACAATGTCTGTCAACAGTAAAAAACTTCAACCACCGCCATACACAGTAATGTGTAGTTGTAGTTTTGAAATACAGTAGCTGTCACATAGAAAACAGTGCTACCTACAGTATATTGTTCATTAGAAAAATAGACAAAGCAGTTTGATTATCTTGTTCATAAACGATGGCATAAGGATTTGTCATTTTTGTTGCACTGACAGTTTCATTGATATGAATATTTGCTGCTGAGAAATAGACTTAGCATTTTGAGTAACATACATGCTTTTGCAGGTATCCACTACGTGGTGCAGTTTTCACTAACTGTTTTGAGAAATGCACCAACTGTTGCGTAAACTTTAATGTTGATTTGAGAAATACACCCAAGTAACTGAGAATAACCAAAAAATATCCAAAGTGTATAGTCCTTTGGGAATAAGATTTACTATACTGTAAGTGAATCACTATCACAACAATACCTTTTGCGCCGTGAGTAACAAATAATTCCACATAAACCAAGAAGTCCAAATACAGAGGCCAAAATAATCCATGGCAGGAGAGCTGTCAGATACATAAATAGATAGAAAGGAAGTTATTCATTGTTAACAGACAATTTGTCATATTTTTTCTTCTCTTGTGAAAAAAATGCTGCGTACTCTTTACACTCTGTAAAGTCATGTGGTGTGTCTCATTGCTGTAGGAGTTGTTTGCCACACACACCACCCCCTGCTCTGCTAGTGTCCTCTCCAGTTCCACCTCCGAGGACATCAAGGTGCCCACTGTGGCGATGTTGGGAATGACAGATGCTGGAAGTCCAGTTCCGCCAATGAGCATCCATGTCACTATAGGAACGGGGTATGCCTCCACCCAACATACACATCTCACCGTCCTTCCCCTCTCTGAGCATGAGGTGTTGGGTACCATGATGGAGAGAACTATAGCAGAAGGAGAAATGAAAAGATATTATACTGTAAGTGTGTTGTCTCGACTCTTTGTAATTAAGGCCACAAAGTAGAACGGTGCGCTGCATGACTGGTTTAATTTCTTTTCCGCTAATTACATTTTCTTGGAATTACTTCACAGTTGGGTGCTTCCTTGATCTACTCACATGCGATGTCCAGAGTGAGAGATTTGCTCTCTGTTGACATATCACCTGTGCGGCAGTGGACCATTTTGCCATGTTGAGAACGTGTAGCAGTCACCGTCACTGTGGACACATCTACCCACATGTCTGCAGCAGGCCTCCTAGTGGACACCTCAGTGGTGTTCCCCGTCAGGCCCCTCCACTCTATGGCTGGGGGAGAGGGGGGGCAGGAGTGCTGGACGCTGCAGCTGAGGCTGAAGACTTCACCCTCCTTCACTGGGGACTCCGGGCCTCGTAACTCAGGGCGGATTCTAGCTGTTGTTTAAGAGAACACAGGCCATAGACATACATAAGCTTCAGAGTGCAAATTTAAGCAATTATGAAATACATGTAGCCTATACAATAACAAATGAAAAGTATATTTATCAAATATATGATTGACTTAGTTTGACGTGATAGGGGGTTAATTCAGTTTCTAACTTCCCTCTAGGATACTGTTATGATTACCAGATACAGTATGCACTGTGACAGCCACACAAACTAACTCTTTAGCAGGCAGAAAAGGTCAAGGTGTGTTACCTATAGACCTGGATTTGATAGCCTGGCAACGCCCTCTTAGATCTCCTTTCAGGGAGACACTAGTGTGGAACACCATTATTCACTAACATTTCCATCAGAATGCTGATGACTGGCCAATCAGCGACGAGAGAGGATGCTGCTAGTTTTGAAATCAAACCTGGCTGTAGTGTAACAGAGGCCTGCAAACTGCCTTCAGATCTGGCTTTCATGACTATGCTACGCGACACGTGCCTGTCACAATGGGCTGTCAGATATAGGGTGCATTCATAAATTCAATCTGACACTGAAAGTAAAATAATGCAACGATAAAAAGTTTCAGATTGTGCTCGGAGCTATGATACCATGCTTGCATATAGTCTGGACATTGACCTTAACGCAAGAGACCTTATACCGAGGCTCTTTTAAAAAGAATGCGTATGATGGTTATATCACCTGATTGAGTCCTTACAATGCTGCTTATTGTTTGTCAACATATTTCACTGTGGTTTACAAATATGAAGTTGGATCTTAATGATAGTTAGCCTAGCAACGCAATATTTTGGATGGCCCGCAAAGACCCAAAGAAAACATGGGTAAAAAATGAGCTTCTGGTGTGCACCAGATAGTTTCTTGCGCTTTAGAGAAACTTTCCCGTGTGCAGCAGAAACTAGATAAAAAGTATTTTTGCACAAGACATGTCCCTTTAAGGACTTCGTACAATCCTGTCTAGTATTATCAAAAATATTCTTGAATATGCACGGCCTAATGTTCTGCTGTGCTTCTTTTTTTGTTTTGATTAATCACTGGGGAACTCACACTGAGTCTTTATCTTGACCATTGGTTTGTAGTATTTGTCAGACTCTGGGTTGATGTAGGGATACAGAGTGATGCCATCAGACATCTTGACATTGTCGATCTTGAGGGTGCAGTTCCCCTCTGAAGGATTCCCCGAAACTGTAGTCCGTCCTTTAAATTCACCAATAACTTTACCAGGGTTTTTCCCATCATAAATGGCGGGCCAGTCTCTGTTGTGGTATTTGTACCAGATGACCCTGGTATGGGGTCGGGTTTGGCAGGGGATCAGAACACAGCTGCCCTCCACAGCCCTCACAGAGTCTGGCATCTGTATATGAAAGCCCTGTGCTGTGGTCAGTAGACAGGCTGCTGGAGAGAAACATGCACATTTGTAGACAGTGTTTATAACTATGCATCATATTGCTGAATGTGAACAGGTTATTGTGTGTATATTGTTGAACAGCATCAATATTCACTATCAAATAATTAAGATGACTCAACAAGTAGGCCTATGTTATATCATGTGTGTGTGTGTGTGTGTGTGTGTCCATCGGTCTATCTGTTTTTATGTCAACATAAAAGGGCCACACAGTTGTAATTGCTGTTTCATTTCCATTGCTGTGCTAATGCTGTGTTTGTGAACTTTATTCTGTTATTCCGTGTTAGTGGTGGAAAGACCATGGGGCATCTAATTCTGAGAAGCAACACTTCTCTCCCTCCCAGGCCTTACCACACATGTAACTAGAGCAGAGTTTAGTAAGCAATGGTGCCAAGTACCAGTGAAGCAGATGCCAAAGAGTCTGAGAAGTCTCCGGATGTCCATCACAAGCCTAGTACAACCCTGTCAAGAGCAAGAAAGCAGAGTCATCTGATAATAATAGTTTCAACCACAAGATAAGGTCTAAACACCAGAGTTTTCTTTTTCTTTTTCTTTTTTTTTAATAAGAGGTGGACACTGACAGCGTGCATATTTCATATATGGTATCTTGACATTTAAAAAAAGACTGAGCTAAAATAGCAAGCTGAGTGCTGCAAACCTTAAGAACCATTTGAACTTTTCCATGCAAGCAGTCTTACAGTATAGTAATGTTTTTTGCATTAAGATATTCAATACATTGAACCACTGTATGGCCTCATGTATCTTATGCTATAGTTTTACTCTTTGGTGCATTTCTCTAATCATCATTAACATATGCACAACAGTTACTGCATTTCTCAAAACAAGTAGAGCAAACTGCACCACATGGTAGGTTACAGTACAAGCAAAAGCATATCTTGATCAAAATTCTTAGTCTATGTCTCAAAAGCAAGTACTGTATTTATACAAATGAAACCATCAGCACAATCAAACATCCTTACAGCATTCTTTATGACAAGATAGTCAAACTGTGTTGTCATGTTGTCAATATGACGGTTTACTCTGTATTACTCTGTGGCATAGCTATTTCAAAACTACAGAGTTACACATTATTGTGTGTAGAGGGGGTTGAGAGTGGATATGTTTCAAAGATTTTTTTTGTTGACAGACATTGTGACAGTATAAAAAAGGCAAAGGCTTTCATAATCATAGCATTGTGCAAATGAAACATTACCAATATGAAAACTCCTTTGGTCAGAGCTGTGAACCTCATCTATCTACAGGCTACATCATGATGTTCCTGTCTGTCAGATCACATAGAAAGACTATGACAATTATGGCAGCAATAAGTCTGCATGTAATGACTCAAGCTATGAAATAAGGCCAATTTGTTTTATAGGGTATACTATTCAGCATGAACCAGTAGAGTGAATTTGGCCAACATGACATTAGCATTTGAAAATGTGAAAAACAGCAGATATTTGTACAGAATCATGTGCATGGATGCTACTAAACTAAAGCATTACTGTTTGTTCAAGATGGGGAGACACTGCTTTAAGTAGGCTAAACGGACAGGTGATAAGATGATATAGAGTTTGAACAATCAGTTTTGAGAATTTCAATTCTGATCTGAGAAATGTGACAAAGCAACTGAAATAAATGTAATTATACATCCTATATAAGACAAAGTACCATAACAAACAGTCAGGGATATTCGGCTTTTGAGTGAAATTTCAGGATGAACCTAAAATCCAATAGCATTTACATGTGAATTTAATGTGACCTCTAAACTTTTGAATGTAGCCTACATATCCAACAGTTCAATGTTTCAGTACTTACTGTAACATTACATTTCACCTGAAAGCCAGATATCCCTAAATTGTGAGTAGCGCAAGTGTAAGTGCAGGATAAATAGCCTAGGTTTCCAGCAGTTGTGGTTCAAGTTCCCTTCTTTATTACAACAGGCCACTTGCTTAACAATAAAGAGAACAATAATCATCAGCAATGTCAATATTCAATGTCCAACTGGTAATGTTATGAATACAATTAAATATGTAAGTAATGATGCAAAAAAAAAGACCCCACCTTACAAAATGTTCCATCTGGTAATCTGTAACTTCTACAGTAGCTCTTCGCAGTTCCTCTGTGTCAGGAAGCAGCCTCCCACAGTCTCGCCCAGACCATCGCTGTTGTCCGCAGACTACCCTCCCACAGAAATAGATGTTCTGAATGACTCAGACAATACGGAATCGGTCATATTTGTCTCAAGTCATAAACGTACATATTCGCAGCATGATAGACTAAATTTGGATTGAATTAGTTGGCCTTTTTACTGCCTGTGTGCAGAGGTGTGGACTAGAGACACGTGACCTGGATTCGAGTCAGACTCTAGCCACGATTCTGATTACCGGTAGCCTACTTCAGACTCGACTTGACAAAATTAGAAATGACTTGCAACTCGACTTAGACTTCCATGCTATTAACTTTCAATTCAATTTTATTTATAGAGCGCCAAAACATTACACATGTCTCATGGCGCTTTACAGAGTGTTAAACCTTCAAAGAGAGCCCATGAGCAACAGGGGCAAGGAAAAACTCCCTAGAATTGGAGATACATAGGCCCTATAGGAAGAAACCTCAGACAGATCCACGACTCAAGGGCCCAACCCATCTGCCTAGGGTCAGTTAAGTAGAGTAAAGTCATTTGTAGTATATGGTTCAAACAGTCCAGTATAGGGAATAAATAGTCCATCAGTAATCCATTAGTAATTTTGGAGGGTATGGGTCGCTGGGATGCGTGGGCCGGGGGTCCTGGCAGGGAACCACAGAAGGTAATGGTAGGGCAGTCATAGGTATGATGATGGCAATGGCACTCAGGGGGATGGATGAACTTGAGAATTGACGCGGACTTTGCAGCGTAGGCTACCATAATGTCTTGCGGCATGGCCCAAATTAGCCAAAATATGTTCTGTCCATACCAACTTCAGCAGCCTCAAATTCATCGTTAACCTTACACTTGCAACTCAGCCTTATTTTGCACGGAATGCATGGTCTCTTATTCTAGTAGGCTGTGAAAAAGGAAAAGGAATGGATGATCATCCTCCCGTTATCGTCTGGTTAGTTAAGTGGATCATGACTATTGTGATGGATCCGCTCATCCGGATGTGGTCGAAAGCCTAAAGACTTTAATTTAGTCGAAACTTTACGGAGTCATCAGTGTCTGGTGGCATTTCAAATGTATACCCATATCAGCGTTTTGTTTTGCAAAATAAATTGCAAGATAGGCTATAGCTATGTGTTTATTCACCTGGTTTTGAGTAGCCTAGGACTTCATCCATTCAGTAGAGAAAACTACATAACATATCTATCTTTAGGCTGCTTGTCTTGGACAATATTCGAAATTGGAAATCATTTTAAGAGTGCAGTGCAAGGATTCAGAAATTACGGTGGTCTATGCGCGGTGTGAGCGCTCGCAGGGTGAAAACGGAGTATCAGTGCCAATGGTTTTCTATCGCTCAATTGCACGTCTAGTCAGTTATATTACAGCCTTCTGTGTGGGGAGTGGACACACTATTCTGTGCAGTGTGCTTGCTGCTGAGAAGGTCTCATGTACAGAGGTCGGAAGAAGAGTGAGCAGGGGATAGCTGTCTTCCTACTGCTGGAGCCTTTAATTGCTTCCAAAATAGGCCTACGTTCATAATATTTGTAAGAGCTCTGTAGTTACACACAGACATTATTTATGCACTCACACAGCCACACTCATTGTTTTCAATCGTTAGGCAATGTATTATGTAGGCCTGTTTAGATTAGAGCAAGTCAGATTGCTGTTAATTCAACCATCTCCCTGGTGAGAAATTTGACTTGACAGTTCCCCTTAGTGTTGACTTGAACACAACCACAACCTGCAAGAAGGGCCTGCAAAGATTGTGTCTTCTGAGGAGACTGAATGCATTCAATGTGGACAAAACTCTGATGGTTCTATTTTATAGATCATTTATTGAGTCTATTTTAACTTTCTGCCTCGTCTGCTGGTTTGGTAATCTCCCAGTGCAAAACAAAAATAATCTGTCCTCTATTGTAAACACAGCCAGTAAGATCAAGCATTCAACAGCTATCTTTGTCACAAATATGGGATAGACAGTTGCTGGGTAAGGCGAGGTGTATTTTATCATGCAATGACCATCCTCTATCGAATGAATTTGTTCTTCTCCCATCTGGACAGAGGTATAGGCTACCAAGGGCAAGGTGCGTGCAATAGATACAAGTTTTCTTTTGTCCCTAGTCTAGTGCAATTAACATACTTAACCAACACAAAATCACTCATGAGTCATGACACTTAAGTGCCACTCAAATGTAGGCCTACAGTATGTATCATACTCATCTCTGGTATTTATTATGCTATTACCTTAATAGTGTCTAGTGCTGAGGTTGGTTGTCTGTGAACACTTGCTCTATCTATGTTTTGTACTTTGTCTTATTATGTTTTTTTTTATTTTTTTTACTGTAACCACTGATGCAAACCAAATTTCCCCTTGATGGACAATAAATGTCTGAACTGAACTCTGAACTGAACCCTGTTCCTCTATCCCTGCTCAGTTTTTATTTTAGATTTTTTTGTGTGTAGGCCTACTGTATTCTAGTTTGCCATTGCATAATTTTCTGATATTAAGCATATATATATTTTCAATTGAAATATTAATTATAAATATGATGAATGGAAACATTATGACACACCGTAGAAGCTTCATTCACCCATCCAAATAGTCATCCACACACTTCACTCCCTAACTCACACACCTCACATAGCCTACCTCACCCCTCACTAAATTAAAGTTGTAGCATGTTTTGATTAGACATTTAAAACCAGTATTCATTTTTACTTTTGCTCAGTAAGAGAACAAGGATATTTTGGGCTCGTGATTTTAAGATTTTTAAGGCTCAGACTTGGCTTACTTGTGACTTGCTAAAGAGTGACTTTGTCCTACCTCTGGACTCTGAGGGTTAGCAATGTGGAACATAGCCTACCTTACATGAAAGTGGAACGATCTGTTCAGTCATTTACCTCAGTAAAACTGTTCACTGACTGTTGAGATTCAGAGAACTTGACCACCTCGATATTTAAAGACTGCAATGTCAAAGACATACCAGTAGATGGCAATGTACTCATGGTTTCCTTTGACCTTACTCCTGCGGTCTAGTAGGCCTATGTTCTCTGATCCATAGCCAAGGGGTCTGTCTGCATGTAGACATGTATTGAAGTTTTTATCAATTGCTTACACGCAAACATTTTGAAAAAGCACACACACAACAAAAGTCACCGACCAGATAACAGAGAATAAGGCTACAGATATTGTTCTTTTATCTGTGCATGTAATTCTTCGTATAGCATATATTCACTGGAAGTGAATTAGACCAGGTAGCCTATTGCTAGTCTTTATGCTATAGGTTATGATTACAATGATGATTTAATAGGCCTAGTAGCCTACTGATACCGTTTTACCAAGTCAGTAAAAGCAATGTTAGTAGCACTTTTCCTCTGTCGCATGCGCACTATTGTTTAACCAGCGAATAATGATGTCCACAGACAAGGTAGAGTTGCATGATTTTATGAAAGTGTTACTGTAAAAAGTGATCTGGTAAAGTTAAGCTAGGCCTACATAGTGTGGTTATAGCCGATAGAGGGCCGCGAAGTGAAAGCAGAAGTGCTGTTCACCCTGTTAGGAGTTGATGAACTGCTGAAATGATTTTGGAAACATTTTAAAGTATGAAAAATTCTTGTTATTAAAATTCTCTTTCACCTTAATCATACCCTGGTGTAGTATACCCAAATTAGTCAATTGTTTGTAGTGATATGTTATTGTGTTTCAATGGATAAGTTTACTCAAATGAGGACAATGTCAAAGTAAGACACAACCTTCGTGGTAATAATACTGTAGCTTGCAAAAGTCTGAGGCAGAAATTAAAAGTAACACTGTGTTTTTATTAGTGTCACAAGCAGTGGTGAGAGAGATGCAACTCATATCAGTCCAGGTCCTCACCACACACACCAAGCACATCTAAATCTAACACCGGCAGCAAAACCCTAAAGATGTGAAAATATCATTCTAAAATCTCACATAGTAACTGTTGCAAATATTACATTGTTGTATTTCCCATTTAAAAAGACTTACATTTTACAAAGCAAAGCAAAGCTTCTCCAATTGTGCTACAAAAAGAAATGGCTCGTTAGATGTCAATACTGTCTTCTCCACGCTTCCTAAGCATTCAATAGTTGATGAAGTTTTACTATCATACAACATAACTGTTAAGTAAACACACCCAATTTCACAAAATTCTGCGCGATTTCAGTCAGAGAATAGGGAATAGGGCCTACACTATGCTTAAAGCATGCATGCATGATCTGTTTGCATTTGCATAAAAAAGATTACTCATAAGGGAAATGGATATGGCTATAGGTTAGCCATATGACACTCCAAACACCTGCTTTTGTGAGCATTGTAGTATTGTGTGTATATTGCACTGTAGTTGCTATTGATCAGTCCATGGTCACCATCAGGTAGCCTGCAGGAGCTCAAGGATCTGAGCCTCCAGCTCCTTGGCTTTGATGGCGTTCTCTCCCTCTCCGTCGGTGTCGGCCACCCTGAGTCCTTTCAGGACCGACTGCAGGGCGTCAGCATTCTTCACTGCATTCATCTGGTCTGGGTCCTCTCGGATCTCCTGCACCCAGTCCAGATAGGCCTGCAGCAGCCCAAGGTCGTCCACAAAGTTGCCGATGATGCGCAGGCCGGGGCAGCGGCGTCTCAGCTCCTTGATCCTTGCCCTCCCAGCAGTTCCAATGTCATTGCCAGCAATCCTAGAAACAAAGACAGTAAGACGGGTTACTGTGTTTAACAACACTGAACATCTATCATGTATTTCTGAATAGATATTAGTAACATTATAACATTAGTAGTATGAATTTATTAACATTATTTTGAGAGGCCTCTATATGTTTATGGTTACTGTTATTATTTGAATATGTGCATTTTTTATATGATTTTACTTTAAACTGTTAATTCTAAAGTTAATGTAATGGTCATTGATGTTAGTAAGTTGCTTTGAGCAAAAGCATTTAAACACAAACTTTTCTATTTCTATATATTGAAGGAAAACACTGTGGAATTAGATTTATTTAAACATATTTGCATTGCAACGCCTGATGTGTTGTCTGTGTGTAACAATGCATAGTTTCACTACAGGACATGATGTGTTAACAAAGCAATGCTACTTGAACCAACTCATCAGAGAGATTTGCTTAGAAGAACTAATCTATCATCTTAATGAGCCTGTCTTGCTTTTTTCTCGTACGTAAGAGTCTTCAGGGAGGTGTTCTTGCTGAGGCAGTTGACGATGTTCTCCGTTCCTCTCTCTGTGATGCCTGTGATGTCCAGGTAGAGCTCCTCTATGGTGGTGTTCTGCTCCAGAGCTGACCACAGCTCCAACACCCCGTCTGGACCCAGGTTGTTCCCACACATACTTGAAGGGGGGGATGAAAATTAATTATGCCTTCAGGTCTTTACCCAAACACCACCATTCCTCTCACTATAATTGCAAATAAGTAGCCTACAACTAAGTATAGTACTTCTACAAATATTAGGATTAATGTTTATGACACCTTTTGTTGTCAACACTAATCCGAAGCGTAGAAATGTATTTATAAACAACAGGAATTAAGTCTGAAAATAACCTTTGAGAGCCATTGCCACTTACTAGAGTTTCTTCACCTGGCATTCTCTGGATTTCAAAACGGCAGACTCCAGAATAGCTGCAGTCTTGTCCAAACAGTTGTAACGTAAGCTAAAAAGGACAGGAAGCAGAGATCTCAGTTAGAACTGAAATTGGACAGATGTTATTTGCATATCCTTGGAACCAAAATGTAAATCAATGTGTGAAGTTTATGGTTAAATTATACAGTATTATGTCAAACTATAATAGTAACTGTAACTATTTGTAGTACTTAAAGTTAACCACTTTTAGTTAAACACTTAAAACACCCAGTGGATCTTTGAAATACAATTTCAAACCTGTAAGAGTAAGATATTTGGTATAGTTCTATAGTCACAGCATATTATGTTCCATGCAAGTCTACCTCAACAACAATATCTCCACCTGACTTATGTGCTCTGTGTCTATGTAACACTCATGAAGTGAAATAAATTGTGACATATTAGATACTGACTAAAGTGTTTCACATCGGTGTAGGATCGGCCCCAGGCGATCCAGCCCCCTGTTCCCAATGTTTGAGTAGCCCAAGTTGAGCTCCTCCAACGTGTGAGGGGAGAACTGCAGCACGTAGTGCAAGGCCGCACAGTCCACCACGCTCAGCTTCATCTTGAACAGGTGCAGCCTCTTGATCTCTGGCGCCGCCCTGCTGGTGGCCTCCTGAATGTGTAGCTCCATCAGGCAGTGGAACAGGTTCAGCGCGACTTCGTTGGACATCTGCCTGCCTCTGAGCTGGTCCTGGAACCACTGGCCCAGCTGGACAGGAAACACCTGACCTTCCTCTAGAAAGGGGTCCTGGGCGAGACCCTCGAGCTGACCCTCTAGCCGGGCACGGATTACTCCCATAAAAAAGCGGGTAAACATCTGCAGAGACTTCTCGAGTTTGCTGTCATTGTCTGTGTTCTTGTGGTCGAGCTGTTGATCGTGGCTTATGAGAGGTGGGTAGCTCGAAGGACTGGGAAGTTCCCCAAAGCACCAGAAGTTCAGAGCCTGAAGGATGTCCCCTTCTTTTGAGAGGTTTACTGCACAATAAAGAGCTGCAAGATATTCTTGCATGGTGAGATGGAAAAAGGAAAACATCTCTGTTTTCTCCTCCTTGATGACCACCAAGACTTGACAGAGGAAGGTGCTGTTTATCTCTTGAGGCTCAAGCCCAAACTTCTCCAAGTCTTTCCGCTCAAACAAGATGTTTCCCTTCAGGAGGTTCTCATAGGCCAATCTCCCCAGGGCTGTCAGCTGTCTCTTAGCCAGAGAAAGGACCTTCGATTTGGGGGTGCTACGGTCGGCTTTGCCTTTCAGCGCATGGTGCTTTACGGCAGTGACGAGATAGCAATAGTAGACCTCGCTAACTGTCCTGGGTGGGCTGATCTCAAGAGACCGTCTGCTGTCCCCCTCCTCTTCATTTGCAGAGAAGAACTCAGATAAGGCGGTGCAAATGATGTGGCAGTAGAGAGGGATGAAGGAGAGGACAAACAGACTGTCGTTCATAGCGATGTAGTTGTACACATTCTCGGCCACCTGTGGGTCACTGTAGTATTTTTGGGCGTACTGCCTCACTTGGGCCTCCTCAAAGCCCAGAACCACACAGCAACGTTGGAAGAACCTCTTGGGGGCATCTGAAGAGGGTCTGGTTGTCAGAATGACCGAGGACTCTGGTAAAAGGCTGCCTTTGATCAGTGTGACCATCAGCTCTGAAATAGGTACCTTGGTGTCAAAGCCAATGTCCTTATCAGTCCCATTCCAGTTAAGATGATGTTTAAACTCATCCAGTCCATCAAGGATAAAAAGCAGACTGCTGGGCGAGTCGAGAAGAACTGGAAGAACATCTCGCAGGTACTGGAACCTAGTCCCAAGAAGCTCCAGGAGGCTCATGGGAGCGTCGATCAGGTTCAGCTCACGGAAGCGGAGGCCAAAGACGCATGTGAACTCCCTCAGGTTCTTGCCCAGCGCCCATTCATACATGAGCCTCTGCACGGCCACGCTCTTCCCAATCCCTGCAATCCCCTTCACCTTGACACGTTTGGGAGGGCGCCCAGAGACCTCCTGGGGATCCAGCAGGTGCTGTGGCCGGATCTGGAGGCAGGACTGATGAGCGTAGATGCGTGCCCGGCGGGTCACGGCATTGAAGTATTCGTGTTGGCTGCTTTCCATGGAGTCCTCATCCTCTGTCACAAACAAGTCAGTGTAGCGTACCTCGATGTGAGAGCGTGAGTTAGAGACTTCGCCTCCCCCTTCGGAGTAGCAAATCATTCGCTCAGTCTGACTCAGCAGGGTGTTTTTATGTGTACTGATGGGAACTGCAGAAGTAAAGAGTTAGATTAGTCACAGCTGCTTATTACAATATATGTATTTAGTCCAATATGTCATTTAGATATCTTCTGATATCTTACCTCTTAGGTTTGGAGACTTCACATTTCGGAGTGGATGCATCTGATTTCCTGGTCAATAAGAAATATTTAATATTTAAAATCAATTTATACATGTATATCACTATATAGGTCACCTTCAATGTATATTGAACAAAATAGCTATATTGTGTGAGTGCATAATAGAGTACTCAATGAGAGTGCATGACTGTTGAGGGTGAATGAGAAGCTATATCAGAGAGAAAATGCAGCAAAATCAGCTCAGCAATACCTTTTGTCTCCTGAGTTACAGAGAACTCTTTCGATTTGCCCATGAAGAGTTTTGCAAGTGGGTTTTTCGACTTCTTTTTCTCTGTCAGAAGAAAGGGAGAAATAATAGGCCTAATGAATGCTAATCATAACATTTTCAATGAATCTGCACTTTTATCAATATCAGCATATAAAAGAACCTAGAGAGTTTGGCTGGACATGAAAGACAGACATTTTATTAATTAACCCCCCATAAAAGGATATGGCAAACATGTGAAACTTCATTGTACTTCGATCTTTTCTTGAGATGATTTCAGTTAGCTTCAGTTTGGCTAGTTTGACTTTTTCTTCTTAATTTGAATGCAATTTACCAGACTTCTAGCCTAGAAATCTAGCAACTCTTTGTTTGACTTGGGAGCTGAGCTCAGGCAGAAACCACCGAACCAATCACATTGTGTATAGAGTCGGTGGGTGGGCTTAACATAATGATGACTGACATGCGACCAGAAGTTAAGCATCGCGGGGTCAATGTTAAAAACAAGAAGATGATTCGTTTAGCGCTATCCTATTGGGTGGAGAGGGAATTTGAAAGACAACTGTTTATCCCACCCCTCCGATTGAGCCCTGCCTACGTTGAGTTCCCAGACCCTACATCTTGATGTGGGTCTGGCTGGTCAGGCTACCAGGCTTCCTCAATGCTGTCAAAACACCATACATATTTTGCAACCTGAACAAGGCAAGCAAACCATGGTAGTGTATATTACATTAGCCCCTACCCTGAACTTTGACCGGAGTTTTCTCCCGCACCACTTCATTTGTGCGGTCCGCCTTGCAGTTCCGTTGCACCCAGGCCTGCAGCTGGGCGCAGTAGTAGTCCTGCACCTCTCCCAGCACCTTCAGGAAGCCCTGGCTGCCCGCCGCACTCGTGCACACAATCTCCAGGGCAGCGGCCGTGGCATTGGCGGGCAGGCGCTCCAGCAGGGAGAGGTACTGGGCATGGGTCAACACCCCATCATCCCTCAGCCAGCGCAGCAGAGGGGCAGGGTTGGGGCTGAGCCACTGCAGGAGCTGGTCCCTTTGAGATTGCAGCAGCTGCTGGGCCGAGGCCATGCTGACCAACTCTGACTACCGCGAAAGGCTGTAATACAGACAGGCATTTGAGACAGGTTCAAATTGGCACTGGAAGTGAAACACATAGCAGACAATTTTCAAGTCATGATATCACTCACTAAAGAATATTGGAAATTGTCTGGTGCTTTCATCTTTCTTTCACTCTCTCTTTCTCTAATATGCTTATTTCAGACACACACACACAACACTTACACAGAGTCAAAACCTTTCTGGAATCGCTATTCACTTTGAATCAAACTGTGCCCTCAAAGCTCTTACCTCAGCACATTTGGCGTTCTGCTGGGTTTTGTCCCATTGACAGTTGTCACTTTGAAAACTCTGCTGCCGACTGCTGTGCTGAGCTGCCACAGTTGTTTATGGAGAGAGGGAGTGTTTCAGTTTATCACTTTGGAAAGAGAACATAGTCCAGAGTTCAAGGCAAGCCATCGCTCAAGACTTGAATGTGTTTTATCAGCATTGAGTTAGATGATCATTAAACAAGATGTAGACAGTACTTGTCTATTAAGGCTTCCATGACCAATAGCCCCAATCAAATTTAATCTAATCTAATGTCATTTTTTTTTTATTTGATTTGATTTATTTGACCAACTCATATTCAAAATATATATATTTATATTTGAAAACATTCCAAATGACAATGACAAGTCATTACAATCTCTTGTTTTAATCATCATTAAGTTGTAACACTCTGATGCACACTTTTGCCTTCCTTTGAGACAGAAATGTACAACAAATGATGGCGAAAATTCAGTAATAATTTCTATTTTGCTGTTTGAGGGTTTTTTATGTCTCATGTGGTTTTATAATAAGCAATGAGTGTTGAAAGCTTTTGTGTTTCCTTTTTTTTTTCATTACTGATGAACATGACTAATATTACACAACTTACAGTAGATTTCCATTAGTTTTGTCTCTTTGACTATCTATTGTCTTCCTCAGTCTGAAATGTCATCTTGGATAGACCCCTAAGGACACCCCTTCAGTCTATTAGGAAATGAAAGGCTTCTATTCACTGAATATGAGGGCAAAATTACACTGTCACCTACCACTGACAGCAGCTATAGCAGCAACCATTTCAAGAAGAGATTTGATCTCTCCCATGATTCAATTACATGAATGGAGTAATTGCATAATAAAGTGAAGAATCAGTTGCTAATAAGGGTACAAAGACATACTGAAATGGAAAGGGCCTTGAAAAGCTTGCTGAAGCTAAAGCATAGTGAGTTAAAGGAGGACTGAGATCTGAAAGAACAGAGAGAGAGTGAGAGAGAGAGAGAGAGAGAGAGAGAGAGAGAGAGAGAGAGAGAAAGAGCGAGGGGGTGGGGTTGGGGTGGAGGAAACGGACTAAAGCATGACAATGAATCACTCATAACCTCCACCATTTCTGCTGATGTCTCTTTTGTGCTATGCTGGAGAGCGTCCACATTGCGAGTAAACCAAACATCATAAATATGCCTGCAGCATTACCCATAGTCCATTTGGTGACCTTATTAATTAGGATATAATTCTTCACCAACACATCAGCGCTCAGTAATGTAGACGAATGTAGGGAATAGCATGGAACTGAAATTAGGCATGATAAATTATGTTTATGCTTACTGTTTATTTCATCACACACTGTAATCAAGTTTTAACTGCATTTACAGTTATGGATGTCTGTAATATGCATATATACACAAATATATATATAAATATATATATATATATTTTCAATTTGGCTAAAATCAATAAAGAGTCCATTAAAACAGTGTTTTTCAACCACTGTGCCGTGGCACACTAGTGTGCCGTGACACATTGCTAGGTGTGCCGTGGGAAATTATCCAATTTCATCTAAGTGGTCTAAAAAAGAGTGAATAGAAATAATTTTCTTTGTGTTCATTTGATTCCTATTCAAGACACTTTGACAAGAATGACTTGATATCATTAATGCGGGCTACAGATTTTTATTTAATTTAATTTTCCATAAAATTTCATTTTATTTAACATTTTCGGCTGGTGGTGTGCCTCAGGATTTTTTCAATGAAAAAAGTGTGCTTTGGCTCAAAAAAGGTTGAAAAACACTGCATTAAAAGACTAATACTGAATGAATCCAGATGAAGTCTTGCACTTACAGAACATTCTTATGGACTGATGCATGGGAATCCGTATGCAGGGAACAATTTCCATGACATAAAAAAACAAACACACACACACACACACACACACACACACACACTTCCCTTGTGACCAAAAAGCAGAATTCTATCACTTCTGTCTTTTGTTGTGACATCATTTTGTCCTATGTCTGTCTGTCTCTCACATGGTCATGGCTCTGAAGGAGTTGATTTGTTTCTTCTCTCTCGTAGTTGGTAAGTACTGTACATTAAACCATTACTATGTATTATTCATAGCTACCATAGGTGCCCTTAATGTATGCCGTTATTGCATTTTTTACAGTATGTGATGTTGGTGTAACTCATATGGTGTAATGCATGGCATAGCTTGCCCATGCATGTATTGTAACACCACAAGAAGTAATGTGAAAAACGTTACGAATATTCCTTAATCTTCATCTAACAAATTGTTTTTGTGCATCATGTTTTAGGGTAATTGAATGCTCAAATGGGTCTTTGTTAGAAAATAAGCAGTATAACTATTTTAAATGTGGAGTGTATGGTAAAAAAAAATCCAGTTAGGTCATATGAAGGGGTTTTGATGGACTTGCAATTCAAAATATGCCATTGGTTACAAGCATGTACAATGCAAGCTGTCTTGTTTTTAAAAGTTAAACAAAAGAATTTCCTTGAATTGTGTAAGCGCACTTAAATTAATAAAAATAAAAATGTGAAAGGTGTTTAGAGTGATTACAGCTCCGAGACCACTGCTCCATCTGAGCTGCCATCCACTTCCACTTTTCTTAATTTATCTGGAGTTGTGAAAGGGCCTTTAGTTTTTTTCCTCTCCTTTCTGTCAAATAAAACTTCTCGACCGGAACATTGCCTTTCAGAGTTTTAAAGGCCACTGTTCAAGGACCACTCTCTCTCTTTTTTGTATAACTTTGTGCAGTTTTCAGTAGTCATTTAGCAACTTACAGTACTTAGCACTTTACTGTTACTATAGCAACAGCTCTGCTTCCAACATGCCTATTCTCTCTTGACCAGTCTATGGACCGGGTGGCGTCCGCACCTTGACGCCGGTGATCCCGGCGAGGGTCTCGGCGCATGCGGGCTCCTGCGTGCTCATCCCATGTTCCTTCAGCCCGCCCCAGCGGCAGCGGCGGCCCGTGGAGGTGGAGGTGCGGTTGCAGTACCACTGGACCACCCCCATGGGGGCGCTCTTCCCCACACTCCCCCGCCTGGCGCTCAGCAGCAGCCGCGGCGGCGGCAGCGGTGGCAGCAGCGGCAGTGGCGAGGAAGATGACGCCTCCTCCTTGAGGGTCCACAAGGACTTTCGGGGTCGCGTGGCTTTGACGGGGGACATGTCCAAGGGAGACTGTTCGGTGACTGTGTCGGAGGTCAGACAGAAGGATGCCAGCAACTACGTGCTGGAGATGAGGAGGCGCGGAGACAAGAACTGGAGCAAGATGGCTTTTCAGTTGGACGTCTCCAGTAAGCTTTGTCCTGTCAAAAGTTGAAAGTGTTCAGAGGTTGTTCAGAAGTTCTTTGTTAGAGGAGAAATATGAATAATGTTAGCTGACCTCTTTTATGCCCCTATATTCCCATTCCTAAGGATATTCATTTTACCACTGGTAGCCTAGTTTTAAGGAATATTCCAATATGGAAAACATGTATTTAAGTTTAAACAAAACTTGCAGATGTTTTTGAAATAAGTTGCATGCTGAGCTGAGACATTTTATTCTACTCTCAGAAAGAGTGCAAATACAACAAAAACAATAGGTAACTACACAGAAAGGAAACCAATTGCCAATTGTTGAATTTGCACTTCCTCAATATGGCTGCTTTATTTACCTTTACCTCTATCTTTCTCTCTGTCTCTCTCTCTGTCTCCCTCCCTCCCTCTCTCCATGGATGCAGGTTTCCCGGAGCTGCCCAGGCTGACTGGCCCTGAGTCGGTGACAGATGGTCAGCAGGTGGTGCTGAACTGCTCCGTGAGCTTCCCCTGCCCCTCCCAGCCCCCCACGCTCCGCTGGAGGTGGGTTCGGGGGCGACCGGACAACAGCAGTGTGTTCGGGGAGCCCCGCGTGCTCCCGGGCCCAGACAAGAGGCCTCTCCTCTGGGCTTCCCTCTCCTTCACCGCCTCCTATCACCTCGTGCCCCGGATCAGCTGTGAGGTCGACTACCAGCAACATGCCACACCTGTGGTCATGACAAAGGACATTCATGTGAAATGTAAGACAGACATGATTGCTATACCGTACACAAATGTTTGATATGATAGGCGTTATATGAACCTTTGATATGACATGTGTCATGAAATTGTTAAATAATGTTCAGGTCATGAGTTAAGACAAACCCTAAACTCTAGGACTGAACATTGCTCTATTACAAATATTCAACCTATGAAGTTTTTGACTCCTGAATGTAACTGTCCTGCAGTCCCTCCTAAGGATGTGCACATCCGGCTTCACACCTTAGCTGTGCGGGAGGGGGGCAGTGCTCTGCTGGAATGTTCCTGTAAAGCTGACCCCCCCGTGGAGGAATACGACTGGTCATACACGCAACACGGCCGGACGCGCTTCTCACCGCTGCACGCGTTCACCATCCGCATCGAAAATGTGACCCGGCACACACGCGTCATCTGCACAGCCAAGAGCCGCCTCGGATGGACAGTATCACCCTCCACAGCCATCAACGTAGAATGTGAGCATGGACAGTATACCATTGGATTTAGAATAGGAGAGGAGGGCAGACATGTTTAATTTCTTCTGTTGATTTGAACTACAAACAAATACTCAATGCATAGTCTGTTTTTACATGTAAGCATTTGTAAATAGAAACTTTATCCACAACAGTGTGTTCCTGAGGCATACTGAGGCCTGAAGGCAACACTCTGTTATCAGTTCTGTATACCTCTTATCAACTCTTTCTGGATTCTAAGTCTCTCTCAGATCATATCTCTCTCCTATCTGTTTCCCAGACAAACCCCACATCTTGAGCAAATCCTCATGCACGTGGGATGGCACTGCAGTCCACTGCAGGTGTATTGCGGACTCAAACCCACGTGCCGCCATCACTTGGAGTGTGAATGGCAGCTCTCCGCCACACGGCTACAACACCTCCGTTTTCGTTCACAGCAACGGCACTGTGACTGCCAAGTTGGCTGGTGTGCCGGACATTCCTCCGACAGTGGTGTGCTATGCCAACAATGCCCATGGGAATGACTCTCGTCCTCTGTTGCAGGAAATGCATGGTAAGTTCTGCATGGAATGGGGGGGGGGATAGTATATTTAACTGAAAACAGTGTGTGTGTGTGTGTGTGTATGTGAGAGAGAGAGAGAGAGAGAGAGAGAGAGATGTATGATAAGTGTGTGTGCAGGTGTGCATATGTGTGTGTGTGTGTGTGTGTGTGTGTGTGTGTGTGTGAGAGAGAGAGAGAGAGAGAGAGAGAGAGAGAGAGAGTAATGTATGATAAGTGTGTGTGTATATGTGTGTGTGTGTGTGTGTGAGAGAGAGAGAGAGTAATGTATGATAAGTGTGTGTGCATGTGTGTGTGTGTGTGTGTGTGTGTGTGTGTGTGTATGTGTGTATGTGAGAGAGAGAGAGAGAGAGAGAGAGAGAGAGAGAGAGAGAGAGAGAGAGAGAGAGATGTATGTGCTTGTGGATGCATGTATGTGTGTTAGTCTCTATGTGTGAGGAATTGAACTACCTCTTATTCTGTTGGTAGTCTCTCTGCTGTGGATGCTGTTGGCAGCTCTTGGTGTGGCCGTCTCTGTCCTCCTCATCATTGCCACTGTGTTTCTTTGCTGCTGTCACAGGCAGGCAGGCAGGTAGAGAGCTTGTGATTTACATTCTAACGACTCTGAGATTAACATCAACAGAAAATGCAGGAATAATATCAGTGACCTCCTGCAGAGTACAGTTTATCCCCATGATATTGCTGAAACCTTTTTGATGTCTTTACAGAAGGAGCACCATGATAAACCATCGCACCCAGACTGTGTACCCGGGGGATGTGGGTATCTACCAGGAACATGCACCCCTGTATATCAACTGCACTGAAGTCACACATATCTACACGAATGGCAGCTACCAGCTCGTCTACCAGAACTGCACACCATGCTTTGTACGCACAAAACAGGTAGATAAAGCAACCATAATATGTGCCAATTAAAACGGAATTAAAGTAAACAATGCTGAATTGTAAATTGACCCATTTAATTATCAACGCATATTATGATTAATATATAATGCATATAATTATTAATACAGATAATATAATACAATACATTCATTTTGTCAATATTCTAGAGAATAACATCGCATATGTCACCTTTATGTATCATTTGCACCAGTTCACCTTGAATATGTTCAAATTGTAATAGATCATGTGCATATTGTCTGCTTCTTACCTAGACACACAAGAGAAGGCGACGAGCAGCATGGCGAGATCGAGCCCAAAGAGAGGCCGAGAGGTTGAGCGCAGCGGGGAGAGCTCATCCTGGGGCCTCCAATGCTGAGGCAGACACAGCCATTTACCTGGAGGTCCTCTGAGTGGTGGTGTAGGCTTATATGCATGGAGAGATATAGGCATGCACACAGAAGAAATATACATTGTATAAAGAGACTGAAAAACATGTAAAGGACATAGGCCTACAGTAAATGTCAGAATTATCCACTTCACCATGGGTGTTATATATGTGTGTGTGTGTGTGTGTGTGTGTGTGTGTGTGTGTGTGTGTGTGTGTGTGTGTGTGTGAACAGTGTGATGTATTGTCATGAAGCCTTCAGTCAGTGACAGAAATAAAATCAGCTGGATTTTCTATTATACTTTATATTTCTAATTCTATATCCACAAGTTACTAACCATTAGCACATGTATTCTGTAGCCTATTACATTCAAGAGCTACCACATATATCATTCTCACACAATCATATGTCCCTGCTATGACCTATTGGTATCGAAGTGACAGATGTTCATCGATCTTCTCAGTCTACGTACTGTATACATACACATAAGACAAACAGGCCAATACCACCAGCTTAAAAGACGTCCCTGGAGATGCCGGGGATTGAACCCGGGGCCTCATACATGCAAAGCATGCGCTCTACCACTGAGCTACATCCCCTGTATAACAAATATAGAAAATACTTCAAGTACCTATTACATTAAATTAAATTAAATTATGTTCTGACCGTATACCTCTATGATGATAATGCATAACATGCATGATTGCATCAGCCATCAGACAACTTCACTTCTGGGGGGAAAAAAGTGCCCAGATAGGCACCGGTGGGCTTACCATGCCCGGGGAATGTCAGGCGCCGTGGCTTAGATGGTTAAAGCGCCTGTCTAGTAAACAGGAGATCCTGAGTTCGAATCTCAGCGGAGCCTACAAAAGATGGAACTTTATTGCCAAAGGTATTTGCAAATAGAATTCCTCAGTTTTCATGGAGATATCCCAGAAGTAGCAGTCACATCCAAACATAACATACCTTTCTTAAATACAAATGTATAATGGAATGATATGCATTACAATTTCTTTTAAAAATCAACCTAACAACGCATTTTGATAAGAGTTTGTATGCAACTTTTCATTGGCTCGCAGACTATGACAATAGGAAGTTGCGTCATTTTGTGAAATGGGAGGGAGTTTAGTCTGGTTTAGTTTACACTTGGGTGTTTGAAGAATCAGTATTTGTAGAATACTTGCACTAGTAATTATTTCCCTGGAATTCTCTTGTAAAGAGCCTGTACAACTAGAAGATATTTGTGACAGGAAACCCTTGGCTAAGCATTCTTTAATTAGAAAACTTGAGCGATCAATTTCCCCACAAGCTGCATGCTAGCTAATGTTAGACAGAGCTTACTTGCATGGCTAAGGTTCATTGTTAGCTGGTATGATTAGCACACAAAGCAATTGAAGTGACATGAGCTTGATATAGGCAACAACAGGAGATGACAAGCGACAGCTGCATGGTTTGCAATACTGTTAGGGTCTGAAGTTAATGGATATTTGAATGGGCATATGTTTGTTTATTTCCTAAAGTAGTCAAGTGTACCGCTAGCAGCTAGCTGAGATTGATTAGCTGTTTGACTTGGCCAAGCTAGGTCGCTAACGTAGGCTAAGTAGTCTGCAGTTTCGTAAGCCGAGTTTACATCAGGGTGCTGGAGAAACTAGCTCAGGACAATTTAACACGTCTACAGTACTTGAAGACTTGTTTGTTGTGTTCAATGTTTTGCTAAATATCGCTTGTAGACACACCACGTCTATACGACAACATGCCAGAGATCAAATTGAAACACGTTGTGTCCTGCAGCACAGAAGACAATGTAAGTTTCCATTGTCCGCCAATATTGAACTCTAACATCAACTAGCAAACGAATGATTGAATTGGCAAGTTGGTTCGTTGTTTATATATAACTAACTATCCATTTCTTTTTGCCCACAGACACACAAGGCAGACAATTTGCTGAGTTCAGATACATACAGAAAGTGGAAAGCAGCACGACCAGGCGAGAAGCAAACCTCTGTTATCTTGCAGGTAGGCAGTCAAGAGACGGGGTTTTTGTCGTATCCATACTCTTTATGTAGGTTTCATTTTATTACTAAGCCATCATGGGAAAGGAAAAAGTGTAAATGCCTATTATATTCCCGTGTAGTGAGATGATGTCCTGAAGCATACACTGAGACCCATACATTTATTTAAATGTTATGCTTAAAAAAATAAAATCCTGCTTGCTTCAATTAATGAATGGCCTTTGATGTAATGTAGGCCTATCCAAATCATCATTTAATACAGTAACTACTATAAATTGCCAATTGACACAAGATTCTTGAATTATTCACTTTGTAAAACAAGTGTCTTCTTTACAGTCTGTCACGTTACTACCAGATGATTATGACCATAGAATCAATCACTGCGGTTATGTAAACTCTAGTCTAACAGAACACAAGTGTAAGCTTTGACATATCTGGAAATCAGTTTGTGATGAACCACATGATCATAGACTGCATGCCCTCACTGTTCCGGTACACCTCATATCAGCTCCTCCTGTTTTCTTTTTTTACAGTTTGAGAAGGAGGAGCAGATCCACAGCATCGACATTGGCAATGAGGGATCCGCTTTCATTGAGGTGCTTGTGGGTCACTCCACCTCGGTCAAGGATCAGGATTATGAGGTTGATAGATAATACCTCTCTGTTATATTCTCTATCTTTGAAAAATACTGTTTCTGCCACCATTTTTGCATATTAATATAAAATGCCTGTCAAAATACCAGCCAACTGTGGTAAAACTACCTTGGCCTAGTTGATTCGATCTGGTTATTAAAAAAAAAAAAAAATCCAAGTTCATCTTTCTGTGTAATGTGTACATTTCAATGGATGGATGTACTATTTGCAAAGGTTTTGGGGCAATTATGTGGTTGTGGCCTCACAGTGTAGTAATTTAGTAGGTGTGCAGTAGGATTTAAGATGGTAACCCTTGTCTTCTCCCTTATTGCCGTCGTTTCTTTTGAGGTTCTGTTGGTCACGTCCTCCTTCATGTCCCCGACGGAGAGCCGTGCCGGCTCCAACACCAACAGAGTTCGCTTCTTTGCTCCCAACCAGCTGGTGAAGGCCACAGCACAAGAGAAGTGGGACCGTGTGAAGATCGTCTGCTCTCAGCCCTACAGTAAAGTAGGTGTTGTGTCCTGTCTTAATGTTGTATGAGCCCGTTCACATGACGCAGACCACCTGTGCAACCCCGTATTTGGAGAGAGGGACATATGCACTTTTTGTCTATTGAACATCCTCCCATTATTTTAGCAGTTTGTTTCTGATCCTCCTTATGACATTATCAAATGTAAATGCAGGGTGCTTGTTCAGGTCTGTAAAAATATGGAATTATGAACTACTGTTTTCCACATAACATAGATATGCGCACCAAATCTTAAATGAAATATTATTTGGGAACTTCAAAAACGGGGTAGATCCTATTAGATCCTATGCGCTTCTGCTTCTGTGCACTGTTGCATCAGAAATTAAGTCTTATAAAACTTCTGTGTTGCTCCGGTATCCTTCATCATTATTTGGGAACTGTTGTTCATCTATCCTTTTTTTTTAACAGACTATCGCTTATGGATTGGCCTTTGTGAAGTTCCATTCACCACCTGACAACAGTGATCCGCCTGCCTCTTCTCCTGTAAGCACCTTTGGTTTTATACAACATCTGTTTACATACTGTATATTTTGTTAATGTTCCATGCTGTTTTGTTATGTCTAGAAGTAGAAAGTATTTCGAAATAGGACTGGGCCGTTAACCACAACGCCGCAGTCATGTGACGCCTACTGCGGTCACAGTCATAAAAAAAAACAATTCCCATGAAACATTGATCCGTACATAGTGGATAATGCGGGATGTGTTATGTGAGGGATCATCTTATGACATGGATTCAAGGTTTCTAAGCAGAACTTATCATGAAAAGATAGAGCAAACCTGACCTTTTGCATTTTGAGGAGGGCAGTGTTCCATGACGCATAATAACATTCCATTTGTGTTTGCTATTAGTCCTACAGTAATTTCCCGTATATAAGCCGCAGGACAGTGTTTTATGCAAGTTAAAAGAAACAAAACCATATTAACACCATATTAACTGCCCCTGAGCTGAAGAAATTTTTGCAAAATCAATGTATAAGCTGCGGCTAATAGTCGGGATATTACGGTATATGGGAGAGGTCTGTGTGATGTCCTGTCTAATGTTAAAGCGGTATGCTGCGATATTGCAGGAATTTGTTGCTTTTCAACTGTAGTAAGGAAAAATCCATGCATTCCCAGCCCTATTTGGAAATAATGAAACCTTCCACTTGACATTACAGCACTTAAAGGGACACTTCACCGATTAGCATTCAGCTTTGTATTTTTAGAAAACCAGTCATGTTTTTGAATGGTCGTGCATCATTCCCTTAGTTTGCCTTGAGATGGGAGAAATACGGATTTCATTGTTGGACTTCCTGCTTTCAATGATGTAAAAATCATCATTTTACATCATTGAAAGCAGGAAGTCCTATTCATGGGTTTCGTATTTCTCCCATCTCAAGGCAAACTGAGGGAATTATGCAAGACCATTCGAAAACATGACATGACATGGTTTTCTAAAAATACGAAGCTTAATGCTAATCGGTGAAGTGTCCCTTTATTTTCCATTGGATTCCAATTGGGAAGGTTCGACTAGCTAATAAGCATTGATCTCAGTCTTCATTTAAGGCCACAGGGTCATTCAGTGTCAAATCAGATAATGTTGCTTTAGCACCATCTAAGATTTATTGCAAACTCTTATTAATTTCATAAATAGGTTTCAAAATTTCATGAATATGTTTCAAAACCAAGGCTTATACAATATGTCTGTTAAAATCTTTAAATATCTTTAATTTTGTGGATCAAATATTTGCCCTCTTCCCAAAGAAGGAGAATGTTCTGGAAAGAACCTCTCTACTCTGCCTATAACACTATATTTACCTCCATATACTGTGCATCAGCAGAAACTCACCAAGCTGGGGCAGTTTCGAGTGAAGGAAGAGTCTCCCTCTAAAGGTCAGAGTCTCCAACCCGGCAGTCTGTTTTTCAACCGCGACACCTCTAAAGCCAGCAGTACCACTCCCAAAGGTAAGACATGCATGCAAACTTCGATTTTCTTTTCTTTTTTTTTCACTTTTATTGATTTATTTATTTTTTTGGACTACGTACAATTCTAAACATGAAAGTTGCCATTTGATGCATTGTACCAGAGTTACCCTTAGGCTAATTTACATGAGCAGATGGACAGCCAGGCTTTTTGTCGAAGAAAGCATTGTCCTGTTGTGATTCTTCTGCTCAGTAACAAAGCTATGACTTATTGATTTCATGGGGGTAACTCATAGATGGAGGGCGGTCGTTTAAAAAGATAGCTGGTTTGACATTTCAGATAACCTTATAGTTTTTTTTCCATTCTTTCTGTTGTCCGATCAATCATTTCCAATTAGTTCTTACAACTAAAATTGGGTTTGGGTTATCTGAGGCTCAGCCTCAACACATTCACTCTTAAATATCAAAATGCTCCGTAATGTTTGGTCTTTATCATTAAAACATGGACTAAAATACTTTACATTTTGCGGTTAATGTTACCCAAACTTGGTTTAAGTCATTTAACTGTAGACATTTGTTTTTATGAGACTGGTCCATGAGTAAGTGAACATATGAATTGTTTGCATACCATCTTGTTAAGCTCTTGGCTGAGATGGGTAGATTTAGAAGCTCATAGTTCTTAATGCTTCATTGTTACTATTTATGAGAAGATAGGGGTGTGCAATTAATCGGATTTTAAATTCACAAAAACAATGTACATGTAGTTAAGAAAAAAGAAATATTTTGTCACATTCTGTTAAAGCAATGTAGACTCCGGTGCCTACGGTGTGTCGGTCATTTGCCACGCACATGGCAAACCCTGGATGAACAATGGACTTTATGGGGCGGTGCAGACTAAATAGAATTATTTTTAGTAACTCTGACACATGCTATTGTTTTATCTTTTAGTATGCTAATACGTTTGGGGTTGTTCATTGTCTTGCCATGATGGCAACGCATCAAAAATTAGCTGAATGAAAATACCATTTTCATATCCAGGTTGTGTTTTGGGTCATAAGCTCTCTAATAACACGTTGGAAATATTGAGATGAAAGGCCTTGATTTGTGGAACAAGCTTAACATGAATCTAGTGTTCACAGCCAAGTCAAAGTCATTCCAGCTATGACCATATCTCAATATTGTTCTCTGGGCAGTTCTCATACACTGCTTTTTGTTGTAAATACATGCATGTTTTCAGTTTTAGACTAAAATTGAAGGTGGAGCTTACTATATGTATACTGTCACCCCTCTTCTTTGCATCTATGACTGTGTTTGTGATTTTCTCTGTTTTCTGTTTGTGTGTGTGTGTGTGTGTAGTCTCCCCTCAGAATGACAAGTTGAGTTACGCTGCAGCGACTCTGAAGTCGGAGTCTGCTGCTCCTACGTCCTCAAGCTCTGCGTCGTCCCAGGTACGTCTACAAATCTCTCTCTCTCTAGATTGTTTTTAAAACTTAATTAGAATGTTATTATTCGTACTTTACAGATTTCAAATCGTTGCCTTCCTTACCGAGTAGGCTCAGGATCCCGTTTCAGGGTCCCACTTCTCTCGTGGGAGATGAACCCTCTTGCATGTATTAGTGTCACAATGAGGGGAAAATCCAACCTGGAAGCAAAGCATTTCTTCGCCTCACTTTCCCTTTGTTGTGTACCCCTTTAGTGTATTGAATTATGTATTCTCTCGCCTTTTCACGTGTTGAAGAATGACTTGCCCCTTATGGAATGCCTCTCGTCCAATCAGATGTGAAATAGTTGTATAATTTTCGCATAATTTAATATTCTGAGGTCACCGATAATGGCTTTCAATGAGCGTACTTTCCATGAGAAGAGGTGAACTGCATGCACCCTTTCTGTTTCCATGGTGATTTGTCACACTTCACACATAGTGATGGAGATGTTCCTGTTCCTGTACATCACGCTGAATAGTGTCCAGCGAGTCTGTGTTGTGATGTTCACCAGGCACGGCATTGTGCTCCCTCAGAAAACGGGCCTGTTGCGTCTGCACTGGCTCATCAGGCCACTGACGGAGGTGATTGCACCTCTCCTTCCCCAATCACTCTGGGCCAGAGGCCTTAGAGAGGGTTGGCCATAGATGCTGTGCTTGGACTGGTTCAAATTGAATCCTCCATTGCGCTCCATACTTTTCTTGATGACTGCCTTTGACAACTCAGCCATTGTTATCAAAGAATGGGGGGGGGGGATGAATGAAGGAATCCACAGAAGTGATGGCTCCATGTCTTTAGCACAGGCGATCGCTATTGTCTAAATCTCGGCAACTGCAAGATCGCTGATCCTTTGTTGTTCTGCGACTCAATGATGAGCTCTTTCTCCAATGCCCAAATGAAGAGAAGACTTACGATAAAGGAAAGGAGAAAAAAGCCCTGTAAAACTAGATTGTGTCTTATGCCTTGGTGTAGACATTTAATCTTGCGTAGTCCATTCTGCTCTGGGTAATTGCGGAGGATGCGTCACCATGATGACTAAGAACGATGTCTTTGTTAGCTGCACAAATCATGAACACGATCCTCATCTTGTCATCAGTGACCTAATAAGTCCAATCACTGACTACTCAGTGACTAAATGAACTAAATGAACCATTGCAGGTATTCCAGCACCAGTTAAGTTCAGTATCAGTCATGTTTTGTTGCGCTTGTGTAACACACTCTCTATCTCTCTCTCTCTCTCTCATGTTCTCTCTATCTCTGTCTCTCTCTCTCTCTCTCACCCCTTGTCTTGTCCTTTCTGTCTGTCTCTCTCTTTTTTTCTGTCTCCCTGTTTCTCTCTGTCTTGCGCTCTCCTGTTTCTGTGTCCTAGGTTCCGCTGAAGAGGAAGTTTGAGTTCAGCAAAGAGAGACAGGAGGCCCCTCCGCCTAAGAAGCCCAGTCCAGCAGGCTCCCCAGAGGCCAAGAGCAGCACCCCTAAACCCAAAGCCAGACCCAGCACAGCAACGCCCAGCCCCAAGGGTGAGGCACATGGTGGCCTGTTATGAGCACACACACATACACACACACACACACACACTCACTCATCCACACACTCAGCCCCTCCATCTTACACTCATGTGTACTCGTTTATTCTTAATTTGATTATATTATTTATGCACTGCTCACTGACATCTTGACCTGTGAGTGTGTAGCCCTGAACTGAACTGAACGTGCTATTGAAGTGTGCCACACTGCAATACCTTGTTTGTTGTCTGTTGTCTGTATTGTCAAATGGAACAAACGTGAAACCTTCCGCTTACTTATTCCTCAGCCTCGTCAGCCCAGAAGGCCTCAGACAAGAGGGAGAGCTCAGGCAAAGCCGAACACAAGCCCAAACCTGAACCCAAAGCCCAGGCCAAGCCTAAGCCCGCGCCCAAAGTCCAGCCCTCTACCCCTGTGCCCTTCAACCGCCTCCTGGAGGGCGTCGTGTTCGTCCTCAGCGGCTTCCAGAACCCGTTCCGTGGCGACCTGAGGGACAAGGCTCTGGCCATGGGCGCCAAGTACCGTCCTGACTGGACTCCGGACGCCACACATCTCATGTGAGTGTGTCGCCACTCGCAACGTTGCACTCCACTAGACATCATACCTGCTCACGTCATCATAACCACGTTCTGCATGTTATGTGTAACCTGAAGTCTGTCAGTACCGTACACACACTGAACATGGTGTTTTTGTTTGTTTGGTTTTTTGTTGATTTGGGGCTTGACTATATGAAGAGTTCTGATGCAAAAACCCTCGAAATCAGTCTGACCACTGACCACCACATTTTGTTTTATTTTTAATTTTTTTATTTCAGGCATGTATAGATTTTTGTCTACAAATATATATTTCAGACCAGGAGAGTGGTATTTAGCGGGTTTTGAAGCCATATTATTTGATTAACATAATTATACTATGTGTGGAGAGCATTCACTCCCCCTCGTTATCTCATTCATGACTGCGGTGGCATTTACAGGCATTTGCATCTGAACTCTTCCTATCTAAATGAAAGGGTATGGAGTTTCTCCTTTCTATCGATTGTCAGATGTGGTGTCATTATCTCGGTTGAACTGTCACTTTGTGCCATCCCCATCCTCACCAAGGATATTTAAAACACACATGTACAGTACCCTCCAGAATTATTGGCACCCTTGGTAAAAGTTGACTAAAAATAGGTCTAAAAAATAATCTTTAGGTGATTTATTGTACTCTCACAATGAAAACAATGAGGAAAAATACACCCTGCAAGGGAAGCAAATTTATTCTGAGAAAAAGGAAAATCTCATAAAGAAATAAATGTTTTTAATAAAAACACGTCACTCACAATTATTGGCACCCCTACTTGTAATACCTTCTTAAACCTCCCTTTGTCAATAAAACAGTATGTAATATTCTTCTCTGACACCCCATAAAGATTGAGAATACAAAGTAAGGGATTTAAGACCATTCATCTTTACAAAACCTCCCCAGATCGTCCAGATTGCTAGGTCCACACTTGTGCATTCTTCTCGTTGACTCATCCCACTGTTTTTCTATGGAGTTTAGATCAGGGGACTGCTGTGGCAATGTCTGAAGCTTGATTTTGTGTTCAGTAAACCATATTTGTTTTGATCTGTGCATTTGTTTTGGTTCATTGACCTGATGAATGATCCAATCATGACCAACTTTTAGGGCCTTGGCAGAGACTGTTTGATTTCCTTTGAAAATTTTCAGGTTTTTCTTGGTGTTCATGATGCCATGCACCTTAATTAGGTTCCCAAGGCCTTTGGGAATTAAAACAGCCCCACAATAGCACAGCCCCTCCACCATAATTCTGATTAGGCATGGGGTTCTTTTTAGTATAGTCATTCTTCTATGTACGCCAAAGACACCTTAAGTGTTTTTAGCAAAAGAGCATAATTTTATTTTCATCTGACAATAGACCACACTCCCAGACATGTCATGGTACCATTCAGTAACTCCTGCCATTTACATTGTTCATTAAATGACTCTACTGGCTTTAACCTGACATGCTAAATAAATAATCTATTAGCAGTGAGGTCACTTTTGAGGATTTTTGAGGGGGACTTGGTGACCCCAAGATGATAGCTTTGTCTGTAACTCTCAACAGTGGTTCTTATGGATTTTTTTGCCTATCATACCATCCTCCATACTGTGCGTGGGAGCAAAATAGCCATGGGTCTTTGTCCAAGCATGTTTGCCACATTTCCAGATGATTAGAACCTTTTAGTCATAATTTTAACTGGAAATATAGGCATTTTCAACAAAATACCTAGTTTCCATAGACATTCTCTTACTTACAAATGTCAACACAATTTCTTTTTATTTCAATTTAGTGTATTCTCTTGTCTCTCCAATGTTGAAAAATGACTAGAGGATTTAGCCTCTGAGTGACTTCATTTTCATACCATAGTGAAAAAGAACGTCATGAACTACTTCTGAAAGTTCACAGACACTCTGATTTACTTTAAAACGTTGCATTTACATAGGAAAATGCTCCTGTTAAATGTTGTACATAATATGTTTCAGGGGTGCCAATAATTGTGAGCAAGCTGTTTTTGTTAAAAATATTTATTTCTTTATGAGATTTTCCTTTTTCTCAGAATAAATTTGCTTGCCTTGCAGGGTATATTTTTCCTCATTGTTTTCATTGTGGGAGTACAATAAATCACCTAAAAATTATTTTTTATACCTATTTTTAGTCAACTTTTACCAAGGGTGCCAATAATTCTGGAGGGTACTGTATATCACAGTGTATTTTTCTCTACTAGCATGTGTAGACTTTCAAGCATAATTTTGAATGCATTTTGGGTGTTGTTTATTGAGTCAGATGCTGTTCATTACATGGTGAAAGCATCTGCACATCACAACAAGCATACCTAAACATTTGCAAAATTTTGTATACAGTTAGGAACAAAAGTATTATTTTGAGACACAGGCAGATTACTGCAAAAAACATTGAAAATGTAGATCTTTGTTGGTGCTGTATGAAAGAAGAGAGGAGGCACTCAAAATGTGTCTCATTGTCTCTTTGTCAAGACAAGAAAGTTAAGTTAACATTATTATTTAAGTCAACAAATCATACCCGTACCCGCCTGTAACTTGTAACTTAAAATGTGGTTTTCTCAGCTTTTCAACTAGAAAAAGATATAAGGATATCATTTCAAAGCTCATTGTGTTCTCTCTCCATTGATACCAAAATCTCAATTTTCAATTTTGGGTCACAATGACTCATTTTACCAGTTCGGGTCGCAATTGTAGACCGCACCTTTTTAGAAGTAATTGGGTTTAGAGGCAGGAACGATTCTTTGCCATCATATCACTCTGGCCTTGTGCTCACTTTTTTATGCTTTGAGGTCTCGACTGGTGGTGGTTTCTAGTGGTTGTGTTTTTTTTCATTGTGTTTCTTTGTTGCGTTGTGTTTGCTGTTGTGTTAACTGTTTTGTATTTTGTTGTTTAGCTTTTATTTGGATTGTGTGTTTTCTAATATTGTCATGATTAACTGACCTAGCAAACATGCATTAACACACCCTTAACAACTGTGTGTTTGATGTGTTTTTTAGATGTGCCTTTGCAAACACACCCAAATACAGTCAGGTGAAGTCAGCCGGTGGACTGATTGTCCGAAAGGAGTGGGTGCTGGACTGCCACAGCAGAAAACAGAACGTCTCTTACAAACGGTATGGATGAGAGTTACAGAGGTACTAACTGGAGCAGGAGACTACCTGCTCTTTTGTTGTAGGATGTAGTAAACCAATATTTTGTTTCGCTTGATTTAATTTCTTCATTTCAAAGTAGTATACAAATTACCAAGGTCCCCAACTGCTTAGTGGTTGAATTCATGTTAAATAGTCGCTGCTTATTTCACTTTTTTTATATTAGTAGCTGCAATTTATGTATGGAAGCTTTGTCAGCAGCTGCAACTCCAACACCTGAGGTTGTCTATGGCAACAGAAATACATAACAAACACAAGCATATTGGTACAGATACAGTACAGTTTCAAAGCAAATAGGATTTGCTTCTTTCTTTCCTTCAGATTTGATCTATTTGCTATCTTGCACTGAAAGGGGAGAGGAGGGAGGGGGTTGATTTGTGATTGGTCGTTGTGCTTGAGCATTCAGGGGTCTGCTCCCATGAACGTGTCAGTGACCCCTGATTGTGCAGTTGTCTCAAACGTACTGTAAAGAGGGGTCCTGTGAAGCCTTAAAGACATGGTGACCCTGAAAATCATACAACACTTGACCAGTCCTGTAATCACAATCATCTCAGTAATCTCTCTCTCTCTCTCTCTCTCTCTTGTTTTTTTTCTCTATCTCTTTCTTTCCTACCTTGGTCATGTCTCTTGCTCCTTTCATCACTATCTCTTTCTCTCATACTTATGTCATGTCTCTCTCGATCAACTCGCTCTGGACATCTGAGAGTTTTACGTTGTTTAATTCATGCATTAGCGCTGACAGGCAGCGGAAAAGGAACAAAGAATCCATGTTGTTTGTTTTTCCGTCAGCAGTGATGCACAACATTCCTTTCTGTGTGCCTGCACTGATTTATTTGGCAGCTGCATTTATCCAGTGTAAACTGCAAATGAGCTGGAGGGAGCATAGACTAGACTACTACACACTACGGAAAAGTCAGAGAACTGTCTTGACAAGTGTAATGAGAAATATCTTGATGATATAACAAACAGATATACCAACAGATACAACTTCTTACATTCAATGACTAAATTAAGGAATACTTAGTCGGCCTGTACTCTGGCATCAGAAGCGTATTGTCATCTTCTTTTAAAGAAATCAAGCAAATTATCATTAAATTGTGATGAGCAACCTGTTTTGATTCTGCTCTTGACAACTCTAACTGTAAGTCTCGACAATTACAGGTACTGTAGAATACCGTAGGACCAGCTTCAAATAAATCTGAAAAGGCTGTTGCTCTTCTTTGAAAGATTAACTCTATGTGTTAGCCAAATGCTAATCACAAAAGTAAGGGCCTTTAATGATAATCTGTAGAGATCTGATTGGCGCTAAGCAGTGTCAGACTGCAAAGGATCAGCCTTGGTCATGTCAGTAAATCATTTTTGTCCGGCAGCTCCCATAGGGCTTCACTAATGAATTAAATTACTTACTGCTGCCTGATATCATGCCCCCACCCCTCCCTACACACACACACACACACACACACACACACACACACACACACACACACACACACACACACACACACACACACACACACACACACACACACACACACACACACACACACACACACGATGACTCCATCTCCATATTCCAATCACATTCTCAGCAGCTGCCATTGACTATCAATTCAATAGACATTTCCAGCAGATGAAGCAGTGCTTTCATCCTCCATGTCGATAGACCTCAGAATAACAAGGTTAGAAAAACGGACTAAATGTGAGCTTGTTCCAGCTCAACCGACACACGGGTCAGAAAAGCTTTAAGCCTGAATGTCAATGCACCATTGAAGTGAGGCATCCGTTTAGAGATGATGACTACAGCCAGTCATCTCCCGTCTCAACATATTTGCATAAATCAGAAGTCCTTTCCTTGTATGTTATGCACTGTGTGTTTCCAATGACCCAAAATGTAGGCTAGTATTTACGTCCAGCGGTGCGTATGTAATGAATGTATGTCAGGGATTATGAACGGCAAGATCACACAAGGTTGTGCCATTGTTTTGCTCTTTCGCATGTTTGTTCTGGTCTTGGTAGCACAATGTCGCATTAGGCCAGAGACGAGCATTGACTTGTCTTCATTAGGCTGCTGCTCAATACGCCAAGCTTCTTCTGTCTGCAGCCTCCTTTGTCTTCTGTTTTTCTTTTGCTCTCGTTTGTGAAGCCCCCCCGACCACACACGCTGGCCATCTCCGCATCCCCAACCCCCACCCACCACTTTCATCAGGCGCATAGCCCATCCTCTTTCTTGCACACTTTCTTTCTTTCTTTCTCTCTCTCTCCATCTACAACATGCTTGCTTGTTCTCATCTACACATTTTCAGCTCTCCTTAACATTCTGTATGCCTTTTGCTTGTCCTCTCTTCACCCCCACCCACACCTCCACCCTCCCCCCCACAAACCCCCTTTGTTCCGCTACTTGGAGTGTGTCGCTCTGATGATGATGTATTCCGTATTTAAAAGCGGCATCTGCTATGGGTAATTAAGCCTTCCACTTCCTTTGAACATGATCAGCATTTATTCATTCATGCAAGTACAGGCACACACACACAGTCACGCACACACACTTAATCACATTTACACAGACAGGCACTTGTTGCTGCATCTCGACTGACGTATGGTTTTTCTGTAGTATGTCTCTCTTTTTATTTTTACGAGTGGTATGTTGCTCTCATCTGCTAATCAACCCACTATCTTTCCAAATGCATAGAGGAGGAGCGATAACATGCCAAATGGAGCCCTGAGTGCAGTGGAGAAAGGGGAACGTAATGGGAACGTAATGGGAACGGCAGAGGAGCTGCGCGTTGGATAGTGCAGCAGATGCTGTCGCAGTTGTACACGCAGGCTGGAGTGCCGTCAGGCAGAGAGCCGCGTGAGCTTTTTAGGCCCTGACGACGGCACAAGGAGCAGCTGTGCAGCTCCGTCTCGTTTGTCCAGACATGTCGTGCAAGAGCTGGTACACACATACGCAACCCCTTCAACCCCCTCTCTCCCTCTCTCGCTCTCTCGCGCTCTCCCTCTGTTTATCCTTCTTTTCCCCTCATCTCTTCTGTGCTTCTGTTCCTTCCCTATTCCCCAGGTATCTGATGGATGGTGCCGAATCGAGCTCGGAAGGGAGTGACATGGAGGAGGACGAAGAGAGCGAGGAAGAGCCCGTTAAAGTGGTGAGACAGACCGAGAATTACAGCAAGCTTTCTTAGCTTAGAGGAGGGTGAACGGAGGAAAAGCTTAACAAGGGGTGGCAGGCATGTGTGTGTGTGTGTGTGTGTGTGTCTGTGTGTGTATGTATCTGTGTGTGTGTCTGTGTGCGCGTGTGGGCTGGAGGGTTGGGTGGTGGAGGGTTTAATGTCAAAGGGATTGGAAATGTACAAGCCCAGCTGCCAGTACCTTTTGTCTTCTCATCATCTCTGTGCTCTTTGGCCCGCCAGCGGAAGACTCCGGAAAAGAGGAACGCCACGCCACAGAAGCAGGCAGTAAAGGTGGAGGTGAAGGAGGAGGAGGAGGACGACGAGTACGGGGGCTCCACTGATGCCGATGAGCCAGGTGAAGCAATACAGTCAGGAACCACACACACACACACACACACACACGTACTCATAAAGCAGCCATGGCTGCATGTGATGCCAGTTCCTTTTTTTATGGCCCACCTGGTTGTGTTGAATTTGCACCACAAGCTGTCAGTGAACCAACCCCAGGCAGACACACATATGCGCGCACACACACACACACACACACACACACACACACACACACACACACACACACACACACACACACACACACACACACACACACACACACACACACACACACACACACACACACACACACACACACACACACACACACACACACACGTAAGATCTGACCTTAATAGGCTGCGGTGTAGAGTATAGTTTAATGCTAGTGCTTTAGGCTCTCCGAGAGAATTTTCATTCATGGCAGTGGGGGTTAGAGGCCTGACAAGTGGAAGAGCAGATCCACGGCGAGAACACAGCTTAAGAACCCTCCAGGAGTAGGGGCGGGAGAGCGGGAACCGGAGATGGCAGCAAGATGGGGTGCTCAAGCTGCGCTCTGTAATCAGTCAGAGGAGAAGGGGTGGAAATCCACGCTGTGCAGATGGGGCGCACTCGAGAGCAGAACGCACACTGGGATGGAGGGATGGAGGGATGCAGACAGGAGGAAAAGAGCAGGGGAAAGAGGGAGTGCATCTGCGCACTGCGAGATGAGAAGAAGAGGCTGCTAACTGCTGCAGCCTTCGTCTCTCATTTACCCCCATTGTCATCCTCATCCTCATCCCCAGGGGTAGCTGTTCCAGGGCGGCCGATTCACCCCCCCTCTGTGCTAGTCCGTGCTGTTCACTTGTTATTCATGGTGCCCGGAGCTGATTAGACAGCAGGACTCCTTCAGGTGCCGTACCTCTACGTGACCCCTGAGTGCATGGATTGTAGGACGTTCTGCAATGCGTTGCTTGTTTTGGTTTTCTTAAGGTGTGTGTGTGTGTGATTTGTTGTTGTTGTTGTTTGAGAGAGAGAGAGAGAGAGAGAGAGAGAGAGAGAGAGAGAGAGAGTAATCTTGTTCATTAGTGTGTGCTCATGTGTGTGAATGGTTGTCCACTGCTCCAGTCATAAGCAGGGTTAATGGGAGAGAACGCAAGGAGGAGGTGAGCATATACTTAATGCGGCAGATATAAACACACACTTGTTATGTAGCGTGGCACACTAAGGGCGACTAAAGACGAGGGCTGGCGGGGAGGGATTGGAGTGGAGCGTGTCTGTAGCAGGAACACGTGAGGGTCAGGAAACCGCTCATTCAAATCAATCAGCGAGGAAGGACTTGGGCATGTTTTTCATTTGTATGTAAATGAAAAGGTCCAAGGTGCACAATTATAAGTGTGTGTGTGTGTGTGTGTGTGTGTGTGTGTGTGTGTGTGTGTGTGTGTGTGTGTGTGTGTGTGTGTGTGTGTGTGTGTGTGTGTGTGTGTGTGTGTGTGTGTGTGTGTGTGTGTGAAAAAGCGCCGTACAGCCCTCAGGAAATGATGAGTCAGACTACCAGTTCCGGTTTTCAGAACACCAACTCTTTCATTTTTATTTTTGCATTGTACAACAGAACTCTGAACAAAAACACATGGGGTCATGTAGTAATAAAAAATAATAATAAGCTAAATGTGTTTTATTTTTGGATCTTCCGAGAAGCATTTGCTAAGATCACAGCATTTCACACTTTTGCCATTCTCTCAACCACCTTAAAGCAACATTAAAGAGTTTTTCATACCTTAAAATAATGTTTCCAAAATCATTACAGCGGTTCATCGACTCAACAGGGGGAATGGCACTTCTGCATTCACTTTGCGGCCCTCTATCGGCTATAACCGCACTATGTAACTTTACTACTGTAGATCGGGTAGTGTACCTGTAGTTTTATAAAATGAGACAAAAGAAACTACAAATTTGACTTGCTGTACCTTGCTGTACCTTGTCTTTGGACATCGTTATTTGCTGGATAAGCAAATAGCGTGCGTGCGATAGAGGAAAAGTGCTTTAGTGTTGCTTTAAGTTAGACACTGGGAAAGGCTGGAGCAGTTAGCTGCATTTCGTTCACTTTTCTTCTGTTTACTACCAGTATAAACGGCCACGTGTGTTATATCAGTTTTGTTCTATGTAAAAATAGTCAGAAAAAGAAAATACCACTTGTTGAATTTCTCCCATTTTATTTTGTTATATCACATCATAGCTCTTGGAAGCATATAGTTGCAGGCTGCAACTAGTAACAATTATTTTGATGGTCGATAAATCTGTTCATTATATTATTTGTTAATTAGGTAGTTGTTTACTTCATAAAAATGTGAACAAATGTTGCTGAGTCTTAACCAATGCCCACAAATGTTTTCAAATACCTACAGTATATCTCTCACCAAAGATATTTAGTTTAAGGAGGTGAATTTTTACATCGTTTTTAAAGAATTACCCAAACTAATTTGTTGACTGAACTGATGACTGAATTACCAAAATAGTTGTTTGTTAATTTGATAGGCAACAACTAATCGATTCATTATTGTAGCCCTACTATAGTCTAAATTGTATATTCCACAATCAAGCAGAAATAAAGATTTGCATCTCTTTTTGTTAGTTGTGCGGCACTAGTTGTTTGGCTGTTATTGATATTCTGTTATGTTTGTTTGTTTGCTTGTTTAGATAATGATGCTGAGTCTGGCATGGACACAGAGGATGAACTAAAGAGGTAATTGCATGTCCATAACCATACTCATAATACAGTCAATTAACCATAGCCATTACCATACAATACAGTCAATTAGATATTCTGTGGTGGCCTTTAACATGAGTTTGTTATCAAAAGGGGTACGGAAGACTGAATATAACTAGGGGTCTACATAGAGAGGATCCTTTGAACTAGATTGTTTTCCGAAGTCTAAAGATGGCATATAGATTACTGCTGTATGGATGTAGATTGAGTAATGTATAATGTGTGTGAATGTGTGAGTAAATTTGAGGCCTCACTCTGCTTTGAGTGCTTGCTTGGAGGAGAAAACCACTATTAATATATGTGTATGTGTGTATATATACACATATACATATATATGTACCATTATATATTCCATTATCTATTCCATTATCCTCTTATCAGCTCATTTTGTGTCTGTTTCATTTGCTGGTGTTCAGGGCGGAAACGGAGAGCCATCAGAAGAAGAAAAGGAAGGATGAGAAGCGCCAGGGTGGAGGACAGGAGGACCCTTACGGAGGATCAACAGACGAGAACACAGACGCAGAGGAGGAGGTGGACAAGCCCATCCCTGAGCTCCCAGGTCTGCTCCTCAAACATAATCAATACCGTTGTGTGAGCCTGCGTGCGTGTGCAATGGTTGTGTGTGTGTGTGTGTGTGTGTGTGTGTGTGTGTGTGTGTGTGTGTGTATCTGTCTGTCTGTCTGTCTTTCTGTCTTTAATTTTTTCTGAAAATTGAAAGCACAGATGTTGCCTTTTGAATTTTAAATTTGAATGTTCACAATTTATCCCAAGCCTTGGTGTGTCCTTGGGTGTGCGGTCAGTAATCGCCTGTCTTTCTGTCTCCTGTTGTCCTTCAGATTACCTGAAGGGGAGGTACCTCTACCTTTACGGCAAGTTCCCCCAGAACGAGAGACGCCTGCTCCAGCGCTACATCATTGCCTTCAATGGGTGAGTCTGTGACTGAGGCCCCTGCTGCCACCTAGACTGAAGCTCTTCACCCACAGTACTGATGGCTCAGCAGCCGTGCACCTGTGGTTATCAACCAGTAGCTACAATACAGGGCATCCTATGAGAGATACAACATCTTATTAGCATAGCGAGCTAGACACACATCAAGATGTAGGGTCCAGAAACTCACCATAGCAGGGCTCAATAGGAGGGGTGGGATAAACGGTTGTCTTTCAAATAGGCAATTCACGCAATAGGATAACGCTAAACGAATCATCTTCTTGTTCTCTAGTAGCAGGATGCTTAACGGTCGCAACTTCTGATTGCATGTCAGTCATCATCATTATTATATTAAGCCCGCCCACCGACTCTATACACGATGTGATTGGTTTGGTGATCGCTGCCAAAGCCCAGCTCCAAAGTCAACGAAGAGTTGCTAGACTACCCCGCAAATGAGATTTGCTGCCACTAGGGGCGTCTAGATTTCTAGGCTAGCATCTTATGGAAAGGGGAGAAAAATTTAACAATGATCACTGATGTTCTCTGTTTTTTTTCTTTGTTCTCTCTTTTTCTCTCTCTCTCTCACGCTCTTCTAGAACGCTCGAGGACTACATGAGTGAGAAGGTGCAATTTGTCATCACCAGTGAGGGCTGGCACGACTCTTTTGAGGACGTAAGTTTGCACAAGGACACCAGTACACAACTGAAGCGTTAAGTTTCACAGGTTACTCTTGATCACCATAATTCAGTAACATTTCCATCAGACCCCAAAAAGGTCAGGGCAATCAGCGACGAGAGGGAATGATGCTATAGTTTCAAAATCGAAAGTGCCTGTGGTAAACTGTAATTTCAACGCCTGCAAACAATTGCAGTCTGAAGAATATTCATTATTACAGCAAAGTTAGACCTACATAATTGTTTCCTGACTACAAACTGACAATAAACAGTATTGTCGGCAAAGTTTACACATAGGAAGTAACGATAGGAATACCTGATCAATGTGATTGTTTTCCAAGGAGTGTAACCAGCAGTGCAACTAATCTTAACAGATCACACAACTTTTTGGGGAAATTGACGTATTTGCTGTCGACCTTTGATAGCTAACCTACAGCTAAAACGGAGCATCAAACAGGCTAATAGGACGTGTCCAACATTCTATGGAATTGAGTATGCAACTGCATTCCAAAGCTTTATTTACAATAAAAATGTGTTTGGTGTACTTCAAAAGATAAATGTTTAATCAACCAATGTATTTTGCCATCTACCACAGAGTTCGATTAGAGATACAGTGGGGAGAATCAAGTATTTGAACCCGTGCTAAAGTTGACTAAAAAGAGGAATAGTTCGTAGCTCTGATTGGTTAGATCTATCTAATTGCGTGCAGAGGCATTTTATCCCTCTATCAGATGAAACACCCCAGAGTCAAATCCAAATGGACCAACACCAGACTCTGGCTATGCCAGGCTAGTTCACCCAGGCCCCATGTAGTGCTATTTCAGAACAAAAGGCCTCATTAGTGCAGCTTATTGTTTGTGTAACCTTCTAGTCCCAGCGATTATTACTGCTGGTTTGTAATTCTCATCTCTTTGGTTTCTTTCTTTCTTTCTTTCTCTATCTCTCTATCTCTCTATCTCTCTGTCTCTCTCTCATTCTTTTTCTCTCTCTCTCTCTCAGGCACTGATGGAGAATGCCAACTTGAGTTTTGTGAAGCCTAAATGGATCTTTGCCATTAACGACCGACAGAAGATGCTCCCTCATCAGCCTTACGCAGTGGTGCCAGTCTAGATCGGTCTAATGACCGCGCTAAACGACTGACCAACCGACCGACAGACACAGACCCCCACAATCCCCCAATCCTGTGCACTGGAGCTTTGCGCCTCTTCTCTCCACCAGCCCACTGATCCAGGGTCAGTTAGCCCGGTCCAACCAAAGCAGACCTCACCTGCATGGAAATTAATCTCAGTTCCATTTTGCCCACCCAAAGGTGACTGTAACCATTAACATTTAACTCAACAGTTAACAGTCAGCCTGCCTACCTATGCCTTGCTCAGGGTCTATGCAAAGAACAAGAATCCACTATTTCCTCAGTACATCAGATTTGGTTTAAACATTACTAAGTGCCAGTGACGTCGAAGAGAGACGGACATGCAAGAAGAAGTTTTGCCGCTCCACAATGCGACCTGTTTTTGGACCGATGGAGGTCCACAACTAGTGAGAATCTCAGGTTTATGAGCTCCTCCTCTTCAATGCAGCCCTGGGGGAAAAAACAACCTCTGATTCTTGAAACATGGAGCAGGGAGAACTGTCAACTACTTTTAACGTTGCATCTTGTATGGAACAATTTTTTTTTTATGTCCAAAACAAATTGTGATGTTATAGATATCTAGTTACTGGTAAAATGCTAGATAGTGTTATTGTAGATCAGATTGGCTAGAGGGCCTTTGAAGAATGGTCAGATGAATTTGTGTCATGTGAGCAGTTGCATTTTTCTGTTCTGTTTACAGATTATTCTTTTGAATGTTTATGCGGTCACAATAAAGCACCTAAAATTGAGATGCAGACTGTCACGTATTGTAATTCAGTTGGAAGTCAAACAAAGCACTCACATGCCATCTCCATCACATGTCTATGTCTGTATTGCCACCATATTCTATAATTTTTAATTGAATTTAATAATTTAGGCTTATTTAATGACAATAAAGGATGGGTTCAGGCTAGTGCTAATCTTTTGTCACTTTTCTGTCTGTTTAGTGTGAGGATGTTGTTTCTGTCTGTAGCAGCTGTGTGCTTACTGTAGTTTGTGTATTTGAAATATTTTTGCCACTGGTTTTAATATTAAAAAATGGTATTTTAAATTGCTTTGTTAGAGGTGTTCTTTGTAAGAGGTGTGCGAGATATTGTGTGTTCCTGTCTTCTTTTTTCTTTTAATATTCTCATGTTTAAATGTTTCTTTTTCCCCACTTTACCCAGCATGTACATTCTCTTGCAGTGCGCTCCAGAGGGACTAATAGCGATATAAAGAATACTAGCAGAGAAAGCCTTGTAAAACTAGGCTCATTCAGGTCGCTGAGATTCTACAGTAGGTGGGCGTGTTCAGGCGTGGAGAAAGGTATTGAATGCAGAATGGATTTATTGGTGATTCATTACCCTGTGAAATTGTTTTTCATAAGCTTCTTTGGCAATGTAGCAACTCTTTGAAATCTCGTTGTGAAATGAAGCGTACCCCCCCACTCCCCTCCCTCCAAATCAATGGACTCAAAAAAATGCACGCTTATTTTGAGCAACAAAGATAGGCTAATACAATTTAAGTGATTGCGAACTAATTGCTGCATTTTTTTTTTGTTTTCAACCTAGGGGAATGGCTTAAGCATATGAACATCCATGATAGGCACGGCATGGTGAACTCTCCGTTTCATCTTAGTCCGCGTCAATTCAGATTGGCTGCTTTGACAACTCGAGCTTGGGTATTGATAATAGCCACGAGCGCAAACGTTTTCGTTTGATTTTTTTCAACCGCCCAATTATTTAACCTCATTAAACCGCAAAAGGGGAGGAAGGTGGGCAGGTCAGATTTCCCCGGGAGACGGAGCGCGCCTTGAGTGGTGAACGAATTACAGGGGATTGGAGCGCATTTCATACCAGACCGGAGACAAGAGATGACTCGGGCTGCTTCAAACGTTTTGTCTGGAGAGGGGGCAGTTATGTGCCGGAACAGTGCGGCTCATTGCGCCAGGGTTTGAATCTGGATCGAAGAGTTCGTCTGTGGCTGTAAGTATAGGCTTTTCATGTGTCTTTATGGCAGTTAAGCTCATATGTTTTTGTGACGTGTGTCAGGTTGTTTTAATGTAAATATATGCCCATACACCTATATTGCTCTAGTTGCGTGCAAATCTATAGGCTATTTTCTAATCTTCAGCATGGCAGAATTCTGTTTACAAGTGCATTGAAAGACCTTACTGGTGTTAATAATGTTGTGATTTGTTTGTAAACATCACTTCATGTGATACTTTTTGTTGTATAATTGTGCGATTTTAATATTTGTATAATTAAATGCATTGGACCTAGATGTCTGAGTAGGCCTAAGCTTAAAATCAAATTGCTAATAATTTTGTAGGATCCTTTTACAATAATAGCCTACCTTCTGACTGTCAAATAATATTCCTACTATGAGTAATGTGATGGTGGGGGTGCTTCAGGTAGGCTAGTCATAGATGAAACCTCCTGACCTTATAGGGGAGACTCACCTTTTGTCAAAATAGATCAGACAGAACAGATTTGTGCAGATCCCTATTCTACTCTCTGCTTAGGTCATAGAGAGATGGGGAGTCAGTTCGGGAAATAACCGGTGGCCAAACTCGAACTTGGGTCCCCGTGGGTCTGCTTGTGGGCGATGTTGCCACTGCACTAACTGCCCCCCATTCTCACCTTTTTAACCCTTGCATGTTTGCCTGCCTGGTATTCTTATGGTGGAGGGATGAAAATCAGTGAAGTTGTGTGGAGATGAGGAATTCCGAGAACAACATGAGGTGGAGGACAGAGTAGCCTTAATGATGGTGAGGTTGATCGAGCCATGAACCCCATAAATATCACTCGAATCTTCAAGCAGACCACACCTAGATGTGCAAGAGATAGCCAAACATGTACAACAGACTGCTCAAGCCTATTATTCACGGCATGATATACATTACCGTAATTCAAAGGTATCTCAGTTTGAGCTGACCACTATTGCTGTGCTGCACAATTTGAACTCAAGCACTTGGTTTAGATTGCTCTTCTTAGATTTCCTGAGCCTTTCACAAGTAGCTCTGAAAATTATAGTCTAGACTGGAAACATAACGGCAAAAATCACCAGAAGCTTGTTGAAAAAAAATCGGTGCTTTTTTATTTATTTATCTATTTGTGTGTGGTGTGGATAGCTTATTGGGCAAGAGCTATCCACACCAGAGAGTCAGTTCTTGATCAGCATCAAGTGGCTTGACTCTTGTGCTTCAAAGCACAGCACACTGCTGGTAAAAGCTACCAGAGTGGATGTATTCTGCTAGAACTCAGCCAAGGTCCCAATGTTGGAGTGTCTTGGTCCTTTGAAAAAAAATATTCTAGGTGCTCCTCAGATGCGGACACTCCAAAAGTTGCCTCGGAGTACGCCCTCGAAAGCAAATCTAACCTGATTTGTGTTGCCTGTGCATCTCAACCCTGCACTCACCCAGACTCGAGCCTACAGCTCAACTCACAAGCACCTCCAGATTGGGAGGTGAGTGTGCCAGCAAGAGAGCTGAAACCCATGGATCCTATAGCTTCTAGATTTTTACACAATGTACATACTGCACAGGTGCACCAGCTGGGCACCAATACACAAGCACTGGGCTAGAAGGGTCAGCAGCAGTAAGTGCAGGAGTGCTCGGAGTCAGTGGGGAGATGGAAGTGCAGTCAGATACAATAGTGGAGATGAGGGGGGGGAGGGGGGGTCATCACAAACTCATCCACAATTAACCTTTAAGCTAACGATGACATGAGTAGTCATGAATGTACTAGATAAATAAATTATGTGTCTGAGAGACAATGCATTATAGGCAAGCTCAAGGAACAAAATCAAAATCAATCCCAGAGCAGAGGACCAACTGGATTGATCGTTGTTTGTGTGCGGATGAAAGGGGGAGAGAGAGCACAGAAAGACAAAACAAAAAACAAAAATGGACAATTGGAAAAGGGAGGAGGCGTTTAAGAATCATGTCTCGACCTTCCACTTCGCCACGGAGCTTTCTGTCTACCCCTCACATCCTCAGGCGTATTAGTTACACATGGATTTGAGTGCCGGCGGACATATTAGTCTCTGACATACAACCGCTGAAAATGTTAATATTCACGTTATGCATGGACTCCCACTGTCAGTCCAATCACGTATCGATTTCATATCAATGCTAGCAGGTGGGAGGTGTGTGGGTGTGGGAGCGGGAGGCAGTTATAAGGACCTGTCCAAGACTCTCAGTTCTGACAAGTCGACAGATATCATGTGGAGAACTATATTTGTACATGACAAGGGCATGACAAGTGCCAGTAATGAGGCTGTCCCTCTGTCTGGCCATCCAGGTGCTGATATCTGGGTGCATATTGCTGGTGTGCACTGCTGTCCACCTTCAAAGATCAAGTGCAGGTTGATGGTTTATGATGTGACACTACTGGAATCTGTGTGTTTGTTCTCCTCAGTGAAAATATGAGTTGGAAAACAGAAGTAAACTGTACATCAATACACACTGTACACTTTGTATGTGTGTCTACAGTCATTTCCTGTGTATTAGCCACATTATTTGTAAGCCACACACAGTGTTTTACGCAATAAGCTAAAAGAAACAAAACCATATTAATACCATATTAACTGCCCCCATGTATCAACTTCATAGCTGAGGACATTTTGCAAAATCAATGTATAAGGCTAATAGTTGGGAAATTACGGTACATGTTTCTGCACATGTTGGGTTACATCATATTCCATGCATCATTAGTGTTATTATTGCATGCTGATCACATCAACCAATGGCCTTGATTACTCCACTTCACACAACACTGGACATGCTGTCAGTTTAAGGGCTTGTGTTAATGAAATCAACCAGAATAATGTTGCCCACAGCAAGACTAAATTTGAGACCAGAGAGGAACAACTCACACACTGTCTGCCAGTCTGCCATATTAGGCCAGTCTTAAAAGACTTGTCCTTACTCCTGCCCCTGCCAACCTTACTGAGCTGCAAGCCAGTATTATTCCTTTGGTTTTACTTTTAACACTGAACGAATAAAAGCTCTCAAAGCACTCTTAACTCAAAGTTTCACCGGGGAACTACTCAAGGACACTGTGCCAGGCCACCATTTCTTTTGCTATTCTTTTTATTATTGTTATTTCCAATGTTTTTTGTTGCTTTGTCCTTGATGACTTTTATGACCATCTCACAAATGCCATGCACAACGTTGCTCTCTGAGCAGAGTCGTGATGATGTTGTTTTGTTTAAAGTGAAGTTTTCTCAGCAGGTCACACAAACTCACAGTTGCTGCTAATATTTGAAGCGACACACTGAGTGCCACGTGATCTGTCCGTTTTCAGACGAAAGCCCTGAAAAGGGCCTCTTGAGGGTTACCTTCGAGCCAGATTGCTTGTGCACTTAAAGAAAAGAATCGGTTGCATAATTCGCTCTGCCACGTGAAATTGACTTGATCGGTGAAAGCTCTGCTCTCTAAGTGCATTCCTGTGATTGCATGTTTTACTTGCTGCTTGTGCTTATTCACTCTCGTCATTTCAGTGGCAGTTGGTTTCATAGTTAATATGGCCTTCCAGTAGATCTACAGTAGGCTATGCATTTACAGTAGGTGTGGTCAAAAACACATAGAAGATGCCTCTTGGCTCCCACACCTGAATGCAGTGCACAAATCTTTGCAATTATTACATAGCAGTCAGTACCGGAGAGGTTTGCCATTAGTTTCAGATATTGGCTGACTTTCAATGATTGAAAATTGTTTCCTATGACGGTGTTGAATCATTTAACCCTTAGATGCATAAGTGGGGTCAAAAATGACCCCAGAGGTTGTTTTCTTGCAGTATCTCCTTAATTTTACATTTTTTTCATTTAACCTTCCATGTATTCCTCAAATAGGTTGTCTTTGACATGAGGCCATTTGGATTTGTGTCTAATTATTATATTTTTAAAGTAATTTCATGTTTTGTATCAATACCACCGATCCGCATACGTGGGGTCAAAAATGACCCCAAGCATTTTCTATGGAATTTCAAAAGTTAACCCTAGGATCTTTTGATTTTTATCAAGTGTGGCAGTAAGGTATACATTTACTGTTGATTATCACATCTCATGTCAGCAGTCTCACCATCCTGAAGGCTATTTTTACACAACAACATTTATCTAAGTATCATCATATAATGTGGCGGCCAAGCGTTCATAGCGACGTCGCTTTTTGATCCTTCGATGTCCACTCTTCCATTGTGAAGCAGAATTCACCAAGCGATATTTACAGAGGGATTTGTTGATATAGCGTTCTTGGCCTGATTTGTATGACTTTTTATGCCTAAAAATAGGGCGAAAATTCATTTTTTAAGCCAATTGGCAGTATTTTCTGATTTACTGGATAACAAAAGAAGATATTCATAATCACCTTTGTAAATGTTTTTTTATTTGATATATTAACACTACAAAAAAACAATTTTCAACCTGGCTTTTTCCATGGTCAGATTCTTCGCGTCAAAACATATATGCAAATGAGTGCATATTTAATTAGACATGACCTAATTAGCATATTTAAACATAAATACAGAAAACTTGCAATACGTTTTTTTCTCCTATTTATGTGAGTATTCAACTGGTAAAGTTTCATGAAGATATCTCTAAGTTAAAAATGTTACCCTATTCACCTATGTTGAGATCATTTAAGGATGTTTACCTTTTTTGCCTTTCTAAAAGCTGTTTTGTAATAAAATGTTAATAAAAAGTGAAACATCATATGTCCAACATGAAATAATATTTTTTTTGACAAATATATAATAAAAATCATCATCTTTAACCAAAATGAAAGACATTATTTGAGTTTAAAGCAAAAAACGCATGCATTCTAATTGGGGTCATTTTTGACCCCACTCATGGAAGAGTGTAGGTATTGGTAGCCTATGCATCTAAGGGTTAATCTGAGAAGGGAGCTTTGTATGAGCAGTGTATCGTTTAATGTTTATTTGTTTATGGTTATTATGATGTTGTTAGACACTTTGGATAAGAGTGTGTGCTAAGTAACCATAACAACCATATTTACTGTATGAAGATTGTTGCAGACCCATAGTCTTGCCATATGTTACTGAGCTACTGAGGAATCAAAACTAATATCGTTCATTTGTTTTGTTGGAATGAAAGACAATGGAAAAATTATGGTCCTTGGTGTCAATATTCAATGCCATTTAGCTCTAAAGTGGTACCCAGTTAGTGACTAAGAGGTCGCAATCCTTTCCTATCAATTACAATGCATAATTCAATATCGAGCATTCTAGGAGCATAGGATTGACAGTGTCTGAGGAGTCATTCTTCGTATTGTCATACTCTGTCAGACTTGCGTCAAAATGAACCTGAAGCCATTCATGTAAGGTGAAAGCACTGCACTGTAAGCACTCAGGTCATTTATCAAAGCATTTTATTTTACGAGAGAGATATTCATTCATTGTTGCAAATTGTCAATGGCTTTCTCTTCGGAGCATTTTGACGATGGAAGTTGTATCCTCTTTCTTTCTCTCCTTTCTGTCCTTTTGTCACCTTGAAATGAAAGCTCTGACAGTAATTGCTCCCAATAATCTTTGAAGGGAAATTCCCTTAGTGCCTTTGACTCACAAGTTGCACCAATAACATCCTTCTGTAGCTTTTCAGCAAAGCCAAGACATGGCTGTAGATTTGTATTATTGTTTATGCAGAGCACATTGAATAACTTGACTTGTACTTAGCTGGGTCTAAAATAAAAGGTGATTATAATGTAAACAAATTGTTTTGTGTTTATTATTTTGCATGGTATTAATATGAAAAATAGTATTGTTGCCATGTAAATACTTTCTGTAAAATCCCTCTCTGTTGTCTCTTTTTTATGGAGCCTTTTTGTGGGGGGGGGGGGGGTCTGTAACTAGCCTGTGCTGAACTGTGTTATACTCCCTTGTTCTTTAGGTCATTTTCCTCCCCTTCCTGTCCCCTCTGATGTCCAAGTAGTTGTAGCGTCGTCATGTCTCTTCTCAACCTCACGGGCAGTTCCCCTCTGACCGCCACCAACTGCTCCGTCCCTCTGGCGCCCGCCTCTCCTCCGTACAACTTCTACGCCGTGCTGCTGGTGCTGCTCATCTTCTGCGTGGTGTTCGGGAACGTGCTGGTGTGCGTGGCCGTGTCCAGGGAGCGCGCCCTGCAGACCACCACCAACTACCTCATCGTGTCGCTGGCCGTGTCCGACCTGCTGCTCTCCACCCTGGTCATGCCCTGGGGCGTCTACCTGGAGGTCTGGCTCCCTTAAAGGAACACTCCACCGCTTTTTCATATTAAGCTACGTTATTCCCAAAACTAAGACGACTTGATACATACCTCTCGCATTTCAATGCGTGCACTCACTGGCTCTGGTGCGCGGCTCTACTTTGAGAGCACTTAGCTGGCCCAGTTCATTCATTAGGATCCAAACAGAGATGAAGAAGAAGCGACCAAACACCTCCATGTTTTCCCTATTAAAATACAGTTGGGAGCACTTTGACTCGGCGCAGTAATATCCTCACTCCAAAGTGAAACTGAAAGTGCAAGAGTGATGATATTACTGCGCCGAGTCAAAGTGCTCCCAAGCTCCCACGTACTGGGACGCCATGAGTGCGCCCACAGTATCTGGCACTTGCCAACACACACCAGTGCCAACATTTTCAACCAACAAGCATTTGATAGACAATAGATTTTATTCAGTGGTGCCAATAGAGAAATAGAGCTCAATTGTGATCTACACAGCAGTGGCTAAAGGGTTCGGCGATGGTGTGTGGTTGGAATCTATGTAATTAAACATTGCAAGAGCGTTGCGCCACAGTCATGTCAGGACCAGAGTGTGGGAGCCTTATCATACCACTCGCCTTTGTGCTTTTAGATGCCTTCAATATGTCAGCACAGCATTATCTGTAGAATATTTGCTTTATCTTTCACTATTTCTCGATGTGTAAGGGAGGGATTGAAGATGATGAAGGTAGTCTACAGTGTGGAAAGAGAGATAAAGAGATGAGTTACAGTATGTGTGTGTTTTTATGGACGAGAGAAAAAGATTTTGTGTGAAGGGGGGACAGTGAAAGAGAAAGTGGACAAACATTTACGGATCATTAAATCATATGTGAGTCATTTGTAAATTATTGAGCAAAAAGATCGAGAGAAACAGTGAATCAAGTGAATGAAATGAAATAATAAAAAAAAAAACGAAAAGTCTAATCACTGTTGACATATGACCTCCGTACAGGTGGTGGGGGAGTGGCGCTTCAGCCGCCTGCACTGTGACATCCTCCTCACTCTGGACGTCATGATGTGCACAGCCAGCATCCTCAACCTGTGCGCCATCAGCATCGACAGGTAAAATACACCTTAAGGGACAGCCAATCACTCAGTGCTCTGTCACAACACATGCAGAAATAGCCCCTACCCCATGCAGGTGAGTTTAGTGATGAAGTAACATGTTGTTAGAATTGATATTTATACCCCTTGTTGTTGTTTTTGTGTTTTTTTTTTGGCATAGTGGGAGCCAATTTAGTACCCAGGCCTTACTCAATGCAATGGGCCATATTCCAGCAAGATGCAACAAAAGTTACACATTCAGTATCAGGCGTTCTGGGCACACATTGTCAGAGACTCCATTCTCTGTCAGTCAGCGTATCATCAAAAAGTTTGAAGCCATTATTTTTAAAGTTGGTTTAATTATCAGTTTTGTTTTGCCTATTTACAATATCAAAATGAAGTCAACCTATTTGCCTTGATATCTGACAAATGTATGTGCAAACCAAGGAGATTTTTTCTGCCCTGAGCAGTGTGCCGTATTCATAACAAGAGACTAATCAGACTGTTATTGTCTGATCTAACTCTGCTTGGCTCAGCTTGTATCCTTAGAGCTGAAGGAGCACTCAGCCTTGGAAGGACACACACACACACACACACACACACACACACACACAGAGAGACAGGCAGACACACACAAAGAAGTGGCACACATTAGTTATAATTGCCTTTCAGCTTTTGGGAGCTGCCCACTAATGAGAAGACGCTGTTAAAGGCTCCTTAATTTAACTTGGAAAAAGCAAGTCTTTCAATGTGTGTGTGAGATAGACGCCGAGAATGACTGTTGCTTATTGTTGTTGTGGCTCGACATCCTGTCAGAATCAACAGGGAGATGGCCTGCCCCAGAGTGTGTGTGTGTGTGTCTGTGTGTCTGTGTGTCTGTGTGTCTGTGTGTCTGTGTGTCTGTGTGTGTGTCTGTGTGCGTACGTGCTCCCAGAAGGCCCCCTACACTCTGAGACGAGTCCTTTCTCCATACGAAGCCTTTGATCAGTTCAGCGTTGTCCGCTAGCTCACAGCAGGCTTCCAACCAAGTCAGAGATGTCATCCTCCATCCCCATGCTCCCTTTTAATTACCCCTCATTTTGGGATTCTTTCCTGACCTCTTCATTATTCAAGCCATGGCGGAGTTCACACCCTGCTCGTTATATCACTGACAATCCGGTGCAGGCTGACAGTCAGAGTAGTTTTAACTGTCTCAAAGAACTGTCTTTAACAGTGTCTCTTCAAAGCTGCCTGCCAACTCTGTCCAGCAGCTGTAACCTGATTTGCACCTTTACCCCAAATATTAAAGTCCTACCCACATATACAGTGCCCTTCAAAATTATTGGAACACATGCTTAGAATAGAAAAGAATAGAATGTATACTTTTTTGATCCCGTGAGGGAAATTCGTTTCTCTGCATTTAACCCAATTTAACCGAATTAGTGAACACAGCACACACACACAGTGAGGTGAATCACACACTAACCCAGAGCAGTGAGCTGCCATGCCCAACCAGCGGCGCTCGGGGAGCAGTGAGGGGTTAGGTGCCTTGCTCAAGGGCACTTCAGCCGTGGTGGACTGGTCGGGGATCGAACCGGCGACCTTCCAGTCACAAGCCCGAAGCCCTAACCAGTACACCACGGCTGCCCCAACTTAAAGTTAAATATAAAATCATCTTTTGGAAATTGATCTTAATGCCTTACAGTTTTGTCTGATTGCTTAAGCAAATTTTTTGTAACTATTGGCTATTTTTGCAAAGCTCTACACACAAATAACAAAACCTTTCACCAAATTATCAAAATATTGTAGTTCTCTTGCAAAAGCGACAGCTTGATTAACTCTCCACACCTTCGTAAAAATGGTGTCTCTGTATCAAACAGTAAACTCAAGCCATCATTTACTAAGCACACAATGTGTCAACTACACACTGATGGTATGAATAAAAGACACATCTGGCTTTTGCTTTCTCTGTGCACAAGGTAGGCTGTCAGTTTGAGGTCATACTTTTGTCATAGTTCTGTAAACATACAGGGATACTTCAAGTATTGGTGTTCACACTCATCAAAATAAATACAAAGTCTAAACACAAAATAGTAATTTCACAGAGACAAAAAAAAAAAAAATCTGAAGTCTCTGGGTACAGCCACAAAATTCCATCTACATCGCATGTAATGTACTCCTGTCCAAGGCACCGGGTTCCTTTTCCTTGTCGTCCTCTCCCTCTCGCTCCTTCACCTCCTTGTCCTCTTCCTCCTCCTCTTTCTCCTACTTCTTCAACTCCACGTCCTCTTCCTAGGCCTCCTCTAATTATCACTCTTCCTGCTCCCTCCATTGTATTCCCCACGGATATCTTACCTGTGCCTTATTTACACTGCTTAGGCTGATTGCAAAGTGAACTTATTATCTAAAACAGTTTTCATGATGTGACCCAAACCGCTAAGGACACCAATTTTCTTTGTGATTGAAGAATATATCGTAAATAAATAAATGTTCTTCCTGACTTCCTTAAATGCTAGGGGGTACAAGTATTTGACACCTATATGTTAAATTCCCATAGGAGCAGGAAGATTTCTATTTTTAAAGGCCTGCTATTTCATGGATCCAGGATAGCATGCATCTTGATGAAGTTCTCTAGGCCTTTGGAATTAAAATAGCCCCACATCATGGTGTGCTTAGCGGTTTGATTTTTTCATTTTTGAATTAAGGCATTAAGATCAATTGTCAAAAAATTATTTTATATTCCTCTTTTTTAGTCAACTTTAGCATGGGTTCAAATACATGCTCCCCACTGTACATTTTAACTATTCAAATAAGAAATTCTAGAAACACTTGAAATGTGCATTCAATATTCTATTGCACTTAGAAATTTGATTTTATCACTGGAAGAGGGTATAATGTGATTATAGTTGATGGAAGCAATGTATTCGCATATATTTGCATTTGTTGCATTTCTACCAGCGCATCTCTGTGAATGTTGCCGACGACCTTACGTTACAATCCAGAGCTGATCAGACGTCTTCCCTAGATTAGAAGAATGTACTTTATTAACTCGCATAACACAGTGGATGGAGACTCATAATGTACATATTCTTGATCTAAATTTTCATAAATACACATAGAATATGCAAATGAGCAGAATGGAAATCCAGCTACTGACATCATGTGACGCTCTTTCAAGCCATAAATCTTAACCCCTGCTGAAGGTCATTCTGGCTTTAATGCTCTCATTTGCAAACAAATCGATGTTTATGCCTCCATTAAGGTTCTGTCACGAGCTTCTCTCTATCCCCGACTCTCTCTCTTATTTCTCATGGTGTGCACACAGATTAATCAAATAAAAATAGAGGACACCGTAGTAAGGATTTTAATTTGCCAATGTTTCAGCTGTGCAGCCTAGTCGTCGCTGCACAGCAGAAACATTGGCCAGTTTGGAAAAAGAAAAAAACAGGCACTGCATCTAAAATCAGAGTGTGCGGCTGGTGTCTCTTTTTATTTTAGAATCTCTGATGATCAGCACCTCCCTGAATGTTCTCTCGGTGTTCCCTCTCCACTACAAATATACAGATTTGCACTCACTAAAGACTGACATATACTGTCATACTGACATAGGCTGCTTATCAGTGGGTTGTCTTGTGACTTTAAAGGTGCTCTAAGCGATGTTGGGTAACGTAACTTCTGTTGAGGTTCAAACGAAACAGAAAGCTAGCTTGTTACTCCCTCCCCCTCCCTCCCATGCAATTGAAACTCTCCTAAATGCACATCTCGTAGGTGAACAGTTGGAACAGTTTATGTTTTTATGGTCCAGGCTGGACCAAGTGTTTGTTGCCGTTTTTGGAACCTTGGCTGTCCACAGAGACGTGGTCTTTTTCATTGTATTTATTGCACAGGCAGCTAGTGGATGGTGAGGTGATGGTTGCTGTATGTGACAAAAAATTTTTACAGTGTAAAAATTGCTTACTGCACCTTTAAAGTCTGGATATGGTCACTCGACTCTAGTGTCTGACCTGACCGACGTTGTCTGACTTGGTCTTCCTCTTAAAATGTTTTGTGTCCTATTTGTGTGTGTGTGTGTGTGTGTGTGTGTGTGTGTGTGTGTGTGTGTGTGTGTGTGTGTGTGTGTGTGTGTGCGTGCGCGTGTGCGTGTGCGTGTGCGTGTGCGTGTGCGTGTGTGTATCTGTGTGCAGGTACACAGCTGTGGCTATGCCTATGCTGTACAACACACGCTACAGCTCTAGACGTCGAGTGGCTCTGATGATCGCTGTGGTCTGGTTCCTGTCCTTCGCCATCTCCTGCCCCCTGCTGTTTGGCCTCAACAACACAGGTACCAACACCTCTCTCCTCCTCAATCCTGCCAATTTGCTTTATTCACGCAGCGGCCATTGTAAACCACAATGAGGCTACAGGGTACACACAGCATATTGTATTTAACACATTCGCCAATAGGTGGCGAAAATGAATTAATGAAAGGTCAATTCTGTCCTTCACAGTCATTTATGTCATTTACTGTACACACCATGGAGCCAGTTATGCGCGTTGGAAAGAGCTACTCCAAATTCTGGGCTTCATTTTGTATACAACTCTTGCGTTGTGCTTAAGCACTTTTCCAGCTAAGCACTTCTGAGGGCTGTATTAGGGTCGAGCGCCACTACACGGTGAAACAGAATATTGCTCAATGTCAGCAGGAGGCCTTGTTCTAAATACATGTAGGTTGCACAGAAAGTTTCAAATGAACATTACAGTATCATCATAGCCTAGCCTACAGTACTTCGTTCTAATTTGTCCTTTTCTTTCCAACTTGCCCGAAGTCATCCACACACTTGCGCAGACGCCTGTACTATTGTTAAGCAGCAACTATCGTTTATAAATTCTCCTGTCTCTGATTTGTTTGTAACAGAGTAGGTCAATGAGAAAGTCCCCACGTTTAATGAGGTTATGGATCAGGTTCTATTTTAAATAAATCATGAGTATATCACAAGGACACCTTGATAGTGAACTTGGGCAGAATCAGGAATGTGCATAACTGAAAAGTGCGTATCTGTTTTGGTTTACATAATGGCCGCTGCCACGTGAATAAGGTGAACAGAACTCATGCTGTGTTTTATTATTCTCTCCAAACCGACTTGGACGTCGGATATGACGTCACGTCCACACTTCAAGCGTATTTTCCAAACGGACTCGGACCTCAGTTGCCAGACGCCACGTGTTGCGGAAGCTCTGGCCGAGTAGGCCTACCAGGCGTGTTTACCTGACATCCCTAGCCACGTTTACCAACACCAGTTTGAAACAAGCCCTCATTCAATAATGCAATGATCACAACAACAACAATAGGCAGTGATACAGATGCAGTAAGGAGATTGAAATCCTCATTTAAACATTTTGGATGGTTCAAACACAAAGTGACACTGGGCCATCTTGGAATCTGTATCGGAATCCTTACTCTGTTAGTGCGTTCATGCAGCTCGGAACCTCGGAGGACCCGCCTTAAAAAAAGTCCCGACCTCCGAAAAAAGTGTGTTCATGAGATCAGGTCGGAAAATAAATACAGGAAACGAATACGTTATTACAACTGCTTAGTATGGTTGAGCAAGAAGGAAAACATATTGGGCGAGTGTTTCTATCTGTGTTGTTAATTTAGTGACAAATTACCTTGCCTATTCGTAATGACAGTGAAATTCACCTCTTGTGTTGTTGCAAGGGAGGCCGTCCTAGTTGGTTGGAGAATATGATAGTGACGTCAAGTTGGACACCTCGGGGCACAAAACTTCCGCACGAGTCTCCGAGCAAAAAATCCAACCCGACCTAGCGTTCATGTCATTTTTCCGCTATCGGAGGTCAGAAATTTCCGAAGGTCCGATGTGCATGAACGCACTATAAGTCCTCTGAGTTCAACGAGCAGGCAAGCTCACCGTCTGAGTAAAAGGGGCGTGTTAGTGCGTGTCGCTAGGCAACGTCCTGTGTTTCTCCTGGTTTCTCCTCGGACTTCTGAGATGGATGGATAATAAATCACACCAATAGCCTACTCTCCTCCTAATACATAGGCCTAATACCACCTCTCCATTATTTCTCATCCTGCTTTATGTATCACACAATTCTATCCTGTATCTAAATTCACACTGCCATAAAGCCATCATGGACACATACATACAATTTAGCCAATTTGTTACTTCATCATAGAAAGGGGTAGAAAAACTTCTAAATCAAAATCAATGTCAATACCCACCTACTCATGACGAAGGCATGTTTGTTGTCTGTAAGGTTTAAAGGGTCAGAGGCCAGTTCAGTGATTTTTTCCCAGTTACTGTTGATGTGTCCTGAGTGACATGGCTCAATAAAGCACAACAGCGTTGTGAATGCCATTCCAGCAGCTTCAAGAAGCTTCCATACCTTCTATACAGCTTCTTCTCCCTGCCATAGCATTTATCCTTCATGTGGATCCATTTCACAATCAGCTTACTTATTATTACAATTAGCTTAATTATTACCATTAATACAGCAATGAGTAAATGTGTTCCATTTTTATAATTACATTTTAGAAGACAAGGTTCTAAAGACCACTGGAACAGCTGGCAGAGGACAGTCTTTGTTTACACTCCAGGCTGGAGACGGGAGTCACTTTGCCCGTCTCTGGAGTCAAATAACAACCAAGATGCTCACCAATGATTCCACACTTACCACATAAACCCCCCCGTCTGAAGAGGGTACATTAATAAATAAATAATTCCATTTAATCTGGCCGGGATTTATTACAGCTCTCTTGAGCTCAAGTGGAAGGCTGTGGTCTGCTTGCCAGCATACCTAACCTTTACTTCCTTTACAAATGAACAGTACACCTTAGGCTAATGAGAGGCATTCATTTTGTATTCCTCTCACAGGGAGACAAGGGGAGAATAGGACAAAAGAATGCACCCCTCAATGGGTCTGTGTTACAAGGGCAGCCCTGAAGGCTTTTGCCTCTGATCTGGTCTGTGGAACGACAAGCTAATTGCAATGGATATGTGAAGAAATGATTTTCTGGTGGCAGTGTACTGATTGCATATAGCAGAGGAAGGTCTTTGGAAATCCTGACCTCGGTGCTAATGGTTGCACCATTGATTTAATGTCAGTTGTAGCACTGTTCTGTTGGACCATTTTATTTTTTGTATTTGTACAGTATGATCTTCTGCATCCCAATCCCAATCCTACATTTCAACTGCCTCTTCCTGATGTCCTTATCTCTCTTCTCACTCTCTTCCTTTCACTCTTTTCTCCTCCTCCTCATTTTCAATTCTCTCTTTCTCTCCCTCTCCCCCTCCCTCCCTCCCTCCCTCTCTCTCTCTCCCTCTCCCTCCCTCATGTGCATCAGCGAGTCAGGAGGGTCGTGACTGCAGCTTCGCCGACCCGGCGTTCGTGGTCTACTCCTCGGTGGCCTCCTTCTACGTGCCCTTCATCGTCACGCTGCTGGTGTATGCGCAGATCTGCGTGGTGCTGCGCCGGCGGGGCAGGCGCACGGCCCCCTCACGCCGACACGGCCTGCACGCAGACAGCGGCAACAGGCCGAGGAAGGTACAGGACACGAGTGTGTGCGCTCCCAATCCTCTCACTGGATTATAGCTGTAGCTGTGGCTTCCTCAGGCAGTATAATATACAGTCATACTTTTGAATGAAAGTAAAGTAAAAAATGAAGCTGTTTGCACTAGTGATATATATTTGTGTGTGTGTGTGTGTGTGTGTGTGAGAGTGTGGGTGTGAGTGTGTGGGTGTGGTGGGAGGTGGGATTTGTCATGGTGCTGAGATAATGGGGATAATCAGGTTATGAGATTTGTCTAGCAATCTGTAAAGTAGGAATTGGAAATTAAATGCGCACGTGGCTTCCGAGTGTAATTACTACAATTAAGTGGCAAACCTCCTCATACATATTCTCATATAAATGTAAGGTATACACAAATAAATATTTTCACCACTGTAAGCCTGATTTACATTACAGTGATTAATTGACTCATTCCTCTCTTTTTCCTCTCTTTCTATCACACACACACACACACACACACACACACACACAAACATATGTTCACCTTACATTGTTCCTCAGAATAAATGCACCCACCCAGAGGATGTGAAGCTGTGTACCCTTATTATGAAGCCCCCAGCCACAGCTCCCCAGCGCAAGAAGGTGGTGAGTGATTATAAAGACAGACACGATGTACAGTTCCCCTACTCATTTCTCCTCCATGGTCCCCCAGTGTAGGCTACTAACGCATCATTTAGATATACAGTGTTCCTTTCCTTTCCGATGTCCTTTTCATTCCTGTGTGGCCGTGTCTTTGGTCTGCCTGCATTAGTATTCCTGCCCTTGCTCTCCGTCTCTGCCCTTCAGCGTCTACAGTATCTCTCAGAGGCTGGGGCGGCTGCCAGATATGATAGGGCTGTAATGCGTCTGCTTCACGCCCAGACGGCTGAGTCCCGGCTCTGCACTCCTCTATCTCTTCTCCTTCTTTTCCCCTGTTCTTCTCTCTCCGCACCCTTCTTTTCCTCTGTTCTTCTCTCTCCGCACCTTTCCGTCTAATCCCTGCCATTCTACCGTATCTCCCGCAATTCCATCTGTGTCACGTTTTTAATCTCTCTCTCTCTCTCTCTCTCTCTTTTTGTTTGTCCTTCCCTGTGCTGTCTTTTCTCCTCGCCCTTATCTGTTCCCTCAACCTTCGACCTCTTTCCCTTTTCATTTCTCTTCTCTGTCCATCACTACCGCTCCCTTCCCCCATTTTTGTCTCATCCCGCTCGCTGTTCCACTCCTCCTTCAATATTTGCTCTATCTTCTCAATCTCCCATCTCTCTCGTTCACTCTCCTGGACTGTACATTCTCTCTTGTTCTCCTCTGGCTGTCTCTGTCTTTCTGATGTTTTTCTCTCCCTACATTCCCTTATCTTGATTACCTCCCACTCTTTGTCTCTCTGAACTCTGTGTTCAATCTTCCTCCCCGTGTTCAATCTGCCTCTCTTATCTCCTCTCTTTGTCTTCCTCACACACACACACACACACACACTCCTGATCTCTTTCTCTCTCGGTCTGTCTTGCTCTCTCTACCCTACTCTGCTCTACTCTTTCTGTCTCTCTCCTCTCTGTCTTACTCTCCTTCTCTCAACTCTTTCTGTATCTGTCTTTCCTGTTCTCTCTGCTGTACTCTTTCTCTCTTTCTCTTACACTCCTCCTTTCTCTCACCTTTTTCCTCCTCTGTCTCTCCTGCTCTCTCTCCACTCCACTCTTTCTCTCACTCTCTCTCTTACTGTCCTTTACTCTCCCCTCTTTTGCTCTTTCTGTCTCTCCTACTCACACTCTCTCTCTGTCCCTCCTCTCTCCTCTCTCTCTCTCTCAGACGTTGGTGAAGGAGGCTGTGGTTCACGCTCCAGAGGCGGACCCCATGCATTTCCTGCCTCAGAAGGAACCACAGCAGACGCAGCCCCAGCCCCAGCCCCAGCCCCAGGGCATCCAGCAGCCCGCCGCCTGCGCCCAGATCTCCCTCTCCGCCACCGTGGCCCCGGCCGCTCCAGCGCCCCCCGCGCCCCCCGCCATCCGCTCGGCCCTCGTCCCCCGGCGTGCCACCTTCCAGGCGGAGGTGCACGCCCGCGAGGGATGGAGGGAGAGGAGGCTGGAGAGGGAGAAAGGAGGGATGACAAAGGAGAGATTTCGGGGAAGGCTCTCGCAGCAGAAGGAGAGGAAGGCAACTCAGATGCTGGCCATTGTGTTAGGTGAGGAGAGGATGAGAAAAGGAGGATCGATACAGTATTTCTTCATTCTGATTCTACCACTGGATTGGAGAACTACTAATGGCATACAGTAATGACAGACTGACATTTATGTCCTATGATTCATTCAAATCACCTGCAATATGCCATTACTGTATAACCTTTTAGTACCGTTCTTATAATTGCAGTAGTGGTGGACTCTGAAATAAGGTACTCATGAAATGACGGGGCCATCATTCATGTTGTTTACTCTAAAGAAAGTGTGTGTGTGTGTGTGTGTGTGTGTGTGTGTGTGTGTGTGTGTGTGTGTGTGTGTGTGTGTGTGTGTGTGTGTGTGTGTGTGTGTGTGTGTGTGTGTGTGTGTGTGTGTGTGTGTGTGTGTGTGTGTGTGTGTGTCTGTCTGCATGTGTGCCGGTGTGTTTAGGAGTGTTCATCATCTGCTGGCTGCCCTTCTTCCTGACCCACGTGCTGAGGGCCCACTGTGGCAGCTGCTGCATCTCTCCGTCCCTGTACAGCGCCGTCACCTGGCTGGGCTACCTCAACAGCGCCGTCAACCCCATCATCTACACCACCTTCAACATCGAGTTCCGCAAGGCCTTCATCAAAATCCTCCACTGCTGAGGAAAAGGATGGAGGTTACACCACCTCAAACGTCAAGTTCCGCAAGACCTTCATCAAAATCCTCTACTGCCAAGGAAGAGGATGGAGAAAGATAAAGAGTATATGATGAAGAAAGAAAGGAAAAGTCAGAGGAACAAAATGAGAAGGGAACAGAAGTGAGCTATATTTTGGATGAGTGGAGTAAGAAGGTCAATGTGATGAAATTCAAAAACAAAAGATGATTAAAAAAAAAAAAAAATCTCGTGCAGAGCAGAACAAGAAACATGATGAACTGTCCTTTTGAAACTTTTTTCTTTTGAAGTTGGTGATTTCTCAGCCTTTTACTCAATCTTGACTCACAATGTCTGTCTTTTAAGTCTTTTCTAAATAATATCGGATGAGTGCATTGGAAGATGCTGCCAATCACGGACCTCAGTGATCAGAGACAAAGAAAGCTTTGTTTGAGTCAGAGCTTGTGATGAATGGTATGTTCATTGGAGCACTACTGTATGTTTAAGGGAGAGCTTGTGCTGAATGGTGTGTTCACGCCATGTTTAAGGGATCATGCCTCTGTTCATGGGTGTCAATTTACTTCCAGTGAGGACAAACACATTGAGAGCACAATGGAGGTCAGTATAGTGTGGGCTGTGAGTCTCTGATCTCTTTTTGCCTGTGATATGATAAGACCGGCGCTAGCTAGCACCCATGGGCGTTACTCTCCTAATGATCTCATAGTCCTCTTATGTCTAAGGTTGCAGGTTAGATCCCGATGCTGTATTTAGGCGTCATGTGATTTCATATCACGCACCACTTGATTAGAAACAATGGAAACAAACTCAATGGAGTTGGGCAAATGTTGATGACTGGACCTCAGTTTTGGCCTGGAGCCGTGGAAGGTCAGTAGCCTTGTAGATAACAGAGAACAGTGGACATTTGTGACTGGATTCAATGTATAAATTGTACATTTAAAGAACAGCTAATACCACAATGCAATGTCATACAAAGTCCTTCTGGAAATAATGTGAATTAAAGCTTTTCTCAAATATGTTCATGCCTATGAATGCTCAGAAAAAATAAATAAAACTGTAAAGCATATTATTTTGTTGACTGGGCTCATTTTCATACAGTTAAATCAATACAAATGTAAAATGAATTGGTTCATTGTATTGTTTAAGGTGTCATGCTAAAGGACTGTAGTTATCAAGCTCTTCTAAACAAAGGCTTGTGATTGTAATCAGTTCTTGGCACACACAAACCTAGACTCCAGTTCCTCTGCTACATGTTGTCTGCCAACACCTGACATTGTCTATTCAGGTAATATAAGACGCCTCTCAAAAGTGTGTCTCAAAGCATAGTCTCTCTCTCTCTCCTCTCTCTCTCTCTCCCTCTCTCTTCTTCATTCAACCACCTATAGGAACATATTTAGAACCCTGGTATCATGGTGTCAAGTGCTCATGCAATTTTGATTGATTATGTAGCTTGGAAAGATCTAAACTCATTCACAAAGTGAATAGAGTGTGGTGACTCGTTTGGGAAACGTTTCCAACACTTGCATTGAATTTTGAAATTATTGGTCCAGCCTAACCAATCACATTGATCAGAGATTCCTAGTGTTACGTCCTACTTCACCTAAACTTTGTAAACTGACGATAAACAGCATCAACAGTCTGGAAACAATGTGTGTTACTTTGTTTTAATACGTTATACTGACTTTTCTTATTGATGTAAATAAACACCATTTATATATAGAACTCTACAGTGTAGTTTCCCCTTTTTATGTCAGGTCTGCTGTGAGCCAAGCGGTCCTTCACACTGCGTCTGTTTTTCTTGTCTGTGGGTCAGGGTTATGAACTATGGTGTTCCAGACCTGATCTCCCTGAAAGAAGAGGTGGGCTGAGTGAGGCTAGTGATTATAGACCTCTTACCCTCCCATCATGACTCTGAATGTCATTCATATAGAGTGATATTCAACTCTCACAAAGACACAATCCAACAAACCCACCATTACTGTATTGTACACTGTAGGTCTATGTGTGTGTGTGCATGTTAGTGAATACAAATGTGTATGTTTGTGTTTGTGTGTGATTTCATGAGTGGGTGGAAGTCAACAGGGGCGCCCTGTGGAGAATGTTAGTCAAGCCGTATATGTTACCTGCCGTGTTAAACTCTGACCCAACTGTGCAATCGCCACCATACATCTTTCATGAGGTCCGCTGCCAGGAGCACAGGCGCGTATCGATTGCATCTGACCTCCCCGCCATCCTCATAACACAAGAATAGAGGGATTACCAGCAGGTGAAGAAGAGGGGGGGACTGAGCTGGAACAATGGAGACATGATTACACGACGGGCGAATTACTGAGGGACGCCGAGGTAGAGACAAGTGAGCAGGAGAGCAAAAAGGGTCAAAACAACTCTGAGAGACGGACAGAAAGAGGCACAGGGAAATAATAATAATAATAAAAAAAACAGACAGAAAAAAGGAAAACATGCGGAAGGACAAGTGGCCGTCTTTATGCGGTTCTCCCTGACAGGGCTTTTGTGTGTTATTTACAGCCAGGCTCTTGAGGCTACCCTTGGTGCTGGAGTGGACACGCTCTTTCACAAGCTACAACGCCGATGCTCTAGAGAAGGCACAACACTCACTTGTGCTCTTTCACTCCCTCGCTATGGCTCAATCTCAGGTAAGAGCTGCTGTGTGTGCGTTTTGTGTGAGTTTGTTCTGGCCAGGGAGATGTGGTTGGAACAGTAACTGCTTCTATGCCCATATAACAGTAACAGTGCCTGTTCAGGACAAATGTTTTCTTCTCAAATGCTCGAAAATGCTTTCAACATAATGGTAATAAGACTAAGAGCAATATGTTCAGTCATTTGCAAATTGTTACAAAGAATACCTTGGAAGAATATTGCTTTTATGATCAACATAAATATGAATTTTCAAAATATGTCAAAGGCTCTAGATGCAAATGGTGCTTATATGATCCCTGTATGCAGTAATGTAAAACGATCTGATAAAGTAGCCTACAATGGTGATGTTGGCAATTTGTGAAATTCTATCATAGCTCTCTCTCTCTTTCTCTCTCTCTCTCTCTCTCTCTCTCTCTCTCTCTCTCTCTCTCAATCTATCTAGGTCAAACTCACGCCTACAAACTATGTTTCTTCCCTTCTTATGTCATGCACCTGTGCAATAGGGTACTTCTTGCTCCACTTCAACAGAGGGCACCACTGTCCCCCAGTCTGGTGTCTCTCCACAGGAGCATCTCCCTTTCAGCCAAATGCATCCCTCAGTGACTCCGCCACTGTTCCATTACAGCCCGGAGCTCCTGTTACCTTCATCCGCTCAGCCAGCCATTTGCCTCACACCCCAAAACTCCATTTCCCAGCATCCTTCTGAAATACTGAGACTACCTCTGATCCTTCCGCTCACGGATCAAGGTGTGACAGGACTCATCCCCCTCTCAAATGTCCAGAGCACCGAAGCTCTGTCAAGGCCCCAGATGTTGGGGGTGTCACAGTTAGCCCCTTACACGCTTTCAGCCATGATGCCCCACATGGCACACCCCCTGTCCTCAACCCAACAGCCAACAGCAAACACACAGGACACCACAAACTGCTTCAGCCTTACAAGCACACAGCTGCCCCTCAGCTCTCAACTGTCCCTAACCAACCAGCCAGTACACAACACCACACTACCTTCAGCTGGTGACCTATCTGTAGACACACAAATAATTCATATTGCAACGGACACCAAACTACCATCAACAGAGCCACCAAGCTCAGCAATACATGCACCCCCATGCGACACATTATCAGAGACAAAAGAGCAACAACCCATTCAGAGCCAGCCAACGTCAACGTCAGAGGAACCAGATCATCAGCCAGCAACCGTGTCTTTGCCTCCAAGCCTGGCTCTAGCTGGTGTATCGGTACCTGTTGACCCACAACGGAAGCTCTCAGAGCAGGGTTCAGTTCTGGAAGAAGGTGAGGTGGGGCTCACCCTCCCCAAAGACGGATCAGAGAAGGACCCAGGTAAGGGATATGACTTTAGCCTGGTTAGTCTTAAGGGGGCTCCATCCTAGATTACAATGCAAAGGAGAGGTCATTGCAATATTTGCACTTAACCTCTATACCTAGCGCACACAAATGACACTGGAATGCTTCCCCATTAAGGTAGACTTTTCCATAGTGATGAGATTTTGTCTTATATCGTTGATTACATTTTCAGATATTATGCAATGAATCTCAATACCTTTAATCCTAGACTCGCTCTGTCTTGCCCGCCTCTGCTCCACAGATATTAGCTCCCCATGGACCAGACTATTCCTTACCTGCCCGCCCCGCCTGACTCTGACAATCACCTGCATTCCTATCGTCTTCACAGTCTTCATCTGCATCGCTATCATAGGTGACCACATGGACACTGTTTGTGGTTACATATCACATGCACTCTTTCATTTCCTTCCCAAGGACGTTATTATTGAAGCCTTCAATCATACAAAAGATTTTAAATGAATTGATCTAAATTTGGCTAAATATCCTCAGTTTCTCCATCTTAGTTATTGAAAAACTGATATTTTTCTTCACTGATTTCTAACTGCATATGGATTTCCCCCCCTGTGTTTTATTAGTGAAATTCCTGTGCTTCCCATCCAAAGTGCGTGATCTGTCGCTCCCCTGTGGTAGTAAGTGGAATTGCAGTGCTACGCCTAGCCCTCCTGCCTTTGCCAAACACCCTGCCAACCAAACAGCTAACGTCACGGAGGGTAAAAACCAGTCTCTCAGAGTCAGTCCTCTATAATCCCTTCTTCCTCTCTATCTATCCTCCCCTAACTAATGGATCTGATTCCACAGATCTAACTGGGCCACCCTTCCCCTTAGGTTGTCCGGACGGGGTGCAAGATGGGCAGGGTGTGCGCATCGTTGGGGGCACCCTGGCTGAGGAGGATAAGTGGGGCTGGCAGACGAGTCTGCACTGGAGGGGAAAGCACGTCTGTGGGGGGTCCATCATCAGCCCACGCTGGGTCATCACAGCTGCACACTGCTTCGTCCAGTAAGAAGATGTTCAATAGGATAACCACAATGCGTTCTGAGACAGGTTTAGTACCATTAGTTCTGTCACAACTTAACTCACATGGGAGTATTAGTAGATTTTTGGGGAAAGTAGTTCTCCAGCAACATTTCAAAGAAGGCTTTCAAAACATACATAGTACCACTATCAGTGTATCGGCAAGATGTGGGCACACTTCTTCACCAATGCAGAAACATCTCACACATTTGGCACAGCCGTTCTTACTATGACCACCGCTAACACACATTTACACTAAGTACACTAGGTATTTTTGGTCAATGATTCCTGCCGGGCCTCCGAAACACCGGGGAACATTTTTACAGAAATTGAGCATTTGATCCCCTGGAGCCACTCCACAAACAACACAAAGCAACAACATTCCTCTTCAATTGCCATTATCTCCAGTTAAGATGTTCTGAACTGCACCAAATGCCATGTGTATGATTACCATTACCCTGACAGCATCTGGCGGGGGCTCTGTGCACGTTTTCGCAGAAATTCATTCAACAACCAAGGGTAGAGCAAGAGAATGGCAGTTTATGAGGAGTTGCAGGAGTAGGGGATGAAGAGAAGTTGAGAAGTATGATTTATCTTCTTCGGATACCCCCACGAGGCAGACTATGTACCACTATACAGTGCATCTAATTTGTTCACTGTCACACATAAATGTAACACAGCCAGTATTTGTCAATGCCACACCTGTGGAAAGCACCTGTTGACTGATGAAAGTGTTTAAGATTAACCCTGATCTATTAATACATTTTGTACAGCCTGTAACTATGTCTGTTTCTCATCTGTCATCTGTCACTTTCCCAGGTACAACATGATGTACGAGTCTGACTGGCAGGTTGTAATTGACACCGTCCGCTTGTTCGACGCTTCGTTGGGGAAGAGGTACAGCGCCTTGGAGATTTACCCCCATCCAAACTTCTCTGAGGATAACAACGACTATGACCTGGGCCTCCTCCGCACCACCGCAGACATGGAGATGGGAGGTGAGGACGGGATGAGTAACATGCTGAGGAGAGGGGAGTGGAGAGAGACATTTTTATGTCATGAAAGACACGTAAGAGTTCAAATTGAGTTCTCTTGAGCTCACAACCTGTTCCAGCCAGATATGCTGTATTTGCCTTTGATGCCATGTATGGCTGTGCTTCATGATGCAAGCATTGGACTTGGCAAGCTCAACAGTGATCATTTGGACAAACAACACGTTGTTGTTTTGATGTGGCAGGGCGTTGGTGTTGTTGATATAGTGTGTAATGGTCATGACCTGTGCTACAGGTGGCGTGAGGCCGGTGTGCTTACCGAGTCGGAGGGAGTCATTCCCCGTCGGCTCCCCCTGCTGGGTTACCGGCTGGGGCTACACAGTGGAGGGCGGTGAGTCCACCTTCTCCTCCTCTTTGCTCTCTTCATATCACTTCATCTCTCTGTCTTTCATGGTGTGTCTTTCTACTCTTTTCTTCAATGACTTCCTGTACATCTCCTTCCTTTGTTGGTTGTTTAGACACAAACTGACTGAGATAACAACCAGCTGCCTGCCCTATCTGCTTACGTTAGGCTTGGTGTCATCAGAGATGAGGCAAGCCCTGGTGAAGGTGATCGACCAGTCCCTGTGCTCGCGGCCAAATGTGTACGGCTCCTACCTCACTCCCAGAATGCTTTGTGCTGGCTTCATGGAGGGAGGAGTGGACTCCTGCCAGGTAGTTATCTGCTGATGTTGTCAAAGCTGATTAACACCTGGTATAAAATACACACTTTTCCGTGTTACAGTATCAGAGTGGCTGAGTATGAGTACAGATATTACAGTGAAACTATATTTGCAGTTACCTGAAGTGTGTAGGGTTTTGTGTCTGATATTTCAGCAACCTTCACATGCATAGGCTACATGTCTCAGTTCCCTCTCTTGACAATAATCATTCCTTCATGGTAATGATTCATTGTCTGCCAAACTAATATTCAACAACAAGCCAGCAACTACAGCAAAATTGCTGAGTCAGTGTAACAACAGTGGCCTGATCATTTCACACACCAAGTTCACTTATACTGTAGTAGGCGTGAAAAACCACACAGATATGGAATGAATTCTAGCTTCTTAAGTCACACAGGCCATCACTGACCACATAGGGTGTGAATGCTCTCTGTGTAGCCTACATTCTGTGAGTCATGCCTGGGTGGCTCTGCTTGTGGTCAGGGAGACAGCGGAGGCCCCCTGGTGTGTGAGACAGCAGAGAGAGAGTGGAGACTAGCCGGTGTGGTGAGCTGGGGTGAGGGATGTGGCCGACGCAACAAGCCTGGGGTTTACACACGCGTCACCCACTTGTTACAATGGATGGAGCACTACATACAGGTAGTTTACTCACTCACCCATTCAAAAAGAGACACCATGGAGCCCAGCGGCTCAGGGCCTACTTGTTAACTTGCTTACTTGCTTTTATCTCTTGCAGGAGGAGGAAGAACTACACTCACCGGAAAATGAAAATGAATAAATAAATAAATAAATTATATATATATATATATATATTGTAAAACATGTATTTGTAAATAAAATAGAACATTGTACAGCCTTTGTTATTGCATGTTGTTTTTCAGATACATGTACTAATGCACAATGCACATTTAACAATAGGTTGCTGACTGGTGTCACGTAGACATGGCCTATAAAACTGCCAGTGTGGCGCAATAAAGTAGTCTGCATTTCCTCCTTGGCTTGAAGCCTCACACACCCAGCACTCCTGTGAACTCTGGTCCAATTTCCTTGGACGCCACCTGACCTCTTTATCTATCGTGTAGGCCTACGGTTAGACTGGAAAAAGGGGGCGTTATGTAGAGTTAGGTCAGGTTAATGTGTGGAACTGAGGCCACAAGTTTTTAACATGTTTGTCTTGGACGGACCGCGCCGCGGACAGGCAATATCAGCTGCACGAACGGATTACACGTGAATTTGGATTACGCATGACCGATCTACTGTATACATTTACCGATTTTCTGTTTGAGAGGATCATAGGCTACTTAATTGCGAACTGTCTGATTTAGGCCCTACTTAAAGTAGCCTAACATAACTTTATGCAGACGTCCAGATAGTAAACAGCAGTTGCTCTTGCCAGACACTGTAATCGCTGTATAGCACCTCAGTGTGACTCCTCGACGGTTGTTCGCAAGTTTGTGTTTGCAAACTGGACCAACCGGTCTAAGGAATTTTGACTAGGCGTGTCATTGGTGGGCACTGTACCTCGCAACCCATTAGAAAAAATGAATTCCGTCACACTTAGGTTCCAGCCAACTCTGGCCTGCGCGTGGAGAGTGAAAACAACCTCGAGCTCGCGTAGGATTCCAGCCTTGCAACTGCTCTGCTACGGCGTCTCAAGCACCGACCTTCAGTCGCCTGTCAAAACAAACATAAGATATTATTGCTCAAGGATGAACCAGGGGCAAGGGTTGTTGTTCAGACAGGTGAGTGATGCAAATGATTCCATAGTAAGCCCTTTCTTCTGTAGCAGGGCGTATTACACCCTGTGCCTGTGTTGACATGGTCCTTGCTAACTTAGCCTTGTTGACAGCTAACTTGGCAACGAACATGATTAGAACGAGACCGATTTACAGATGAAGTTTTTGTGGGCCAGTTTCATGTTTCGATTTTGTTTGTCAGGCCATGCTAGTGATAAGGTACAGTTACAATGTTCAAACTTAAACCAGGCCATCAGCAAAGCACGTTTCAGGCATAGACTGTAAAAACCAGGCTTGTTTACTAAAGTGCAACTATTACTTGGCGAAATGGGCTACGCCCATCGAGAACATGCAGTAGGCTAGCCCATGTAGAATTATTCGGATAATTATTATTTGATTAGATTCAACTTTATTGTCGTGGCAAAAGTAAGGACAACCAGTAGCCTGGAACTAAATGCAGGTTAACATCTAGCCAGTAGCCTACTGCAATCATTAAACATTGCTTGTTGTTTTCCTTATAGCAGTGCATACATTACAAAAAAAAAAAAAAAAACACGTAGCCAGTAGGCTATGATACATTATGAAAAAAATAAAGTGCATTGAGTGTAAGTAATCAGACAGTCCATAGTAGCCTACAAACAGAATGCAGTCATGTCCTGATCTAAAATCCTTATATTTTTTTAACTGATATGATATTCAGTCATATTTTTGAAATAGTAAGCTAGATATTAGTTGGCAAATGTCTGAAAGTGTTTTTGTTTTTAAAACTGTTTCACTGTTTCCCCATCATCTTTGAAGTTGTTCGAGTCCGTCAGTAGTACATACACGTACCTGCTGGCAGATACAGAAACCAAGGAAGCCGTGCTGATTGACCCCGTGCTGGAGACCGTGGACAGGGACCTCAAGCTGATAGATGAATTGGGCCTTTCACTGAAAATAGCAGGTATATGGCACGAGTTAGCCACTTTGTGTAATTAAACCTTCTCTTGTGGATTGTGTATTATGATGCTGGACTGTATTGTCTGCTACATCTGCGTGCTTTCCGAGTTAATCTGGACACGTTGCTTATGTTGTCCAGATTCTTTCATATATTGCACAATTGGAAAAGGGTGTGACTCTTGGGCTTATCTTTCCTCTCTCTATGACGCAGTGAACACCCACTGCCATGCAGACCACATCACAGGGACCGGTCTCCTGAAGAGAAAGCTGTTTGGAGTGAAGAGCGCCATTTCCAAACACAGCGGCGCCACTGCGGACATCCTGCTCTCTGAGGGCGACAGCATTAACTTTGGCAAACATGTAAGGCCTGCCGCATACAGATGAGGTGATTGAGCCTATATATAATACTTTAAAGAGTCAGCTGATAGTAGGCACAGTGCTCAAGTTCTTATCTGAATCACTCATGCAGAGACTGGTATATCTTACTCTCAGCGCATGAGATTGGCCGCTGAGGGCAGTGGCAGTGGTAGTGTAGTGACTAATGGATTGGGCTAACATGCAGTAGACAGACAAGTTGTGGGTTCAAGTCCCAACTGTTGTGCCCTTGAGCAAGGCACCTAACCTGGATTTGCTCTGAGGAGACTGGCCCTTGTCCTAATTGACATGTGTAAGTTGTTTTGGATAAAAGCGGCAGCCTAATGGATAAGTGTAAGCAGAGCCATTTGCGACAAATAGGGAATCTTGTTCTGTGCTATCCTGTTAGCGATTGGTTCCGAGGTGGTCATCTGTTTCATGGACGCTATGTTTCATCCCAACATTCAGCAGATCTCCATTGACATAGTACAGTGAACAGAGGAAAACATATTTAAATTATTTTATAAAAGCATTTTGTTTTTAAGCCAAACTGTTGCGGGTGAGACTGTAGAGCAAGACCGGGAGGTGTAAGACAGTTGCAAGGTGACCACTGCCATTTGAACTTGAGCTGTTTTCTCACCTCCTCTTGTGCTCTTTCTGCTTCTGTCCTCAGTGTCTGAATGTGAGAGAGACCCCCGGGCACACGGATGGCTGTATGACTTTGGTGACCGGTGACCAGACTATGGCCTTCACCGGAGACACTTTGCTTATCAGAGGCTGTGGAAGGACGGACTTCCAGCAAGGTGCCAAGATCCACACATTCCACGTTATGAACTATCATACAGTGATTAGGTTGCCATTGCACATATGACAGGGAAAAAAAAAAAAACTTATTTTGTATACAAAGAATAAATACAGTATACTGATAACATACAACCCTTATTAAGTAATTGGTGATAGTCATATAACATTGATCATATTTTATAATATTGACCTCAACCTGATGGGTATTTCACAAAAGCAGAATAAGAAATTCAAGATAAGATAAAGCCAGGTGTGAGCTAGCCTTGTCTAGTCATCCTAGCTCAACACGTTTTATGAACACCAAGCCAGGATGAGGAGTGAATAGGTCAAGCAAGGTGTAAGTAATTCAGGATAAGTGCATGTTCCGTATTTCCTCATTAGAGCTCACGGTTGAATTAAAACATAAACATAAAAATTAGAAAATGGTGTCATTCACATCAAGTGAACAAGAGCTTCTTTGTAGAATAACACGGAAGTGAAGGTTTTCCTTTTTGAATGGGGAAACACAGGCGTTTTGGTAAAACAGTGAGAGAAGGCGTGGAAGACCAACTGAATGCACATTCACATACAGTATTATCCCTCATGTGAGTGCTTCCTCATCTAGACACCGGAACAGTAATTAGACAGTGTGTGTTGCCTTCAGATTCTCTCCTTGTTGTAGCCTCTCTGTTCTCTTTAAAAGTTTGCAGTGCTTTGGTTTATCTGTAGGATACCCATGGACGCTACCGCCAAGTTGTTAGACTTTTTTTTATCTTTGTCAGTGGTTGAAGTGTTGAAAACAGTGATTTATTTTGACATGGCTGTGTGCCTGCTGCAGAACACTATAAACCATTTTGTTGCTAATGCAAAAAATGGTCAAGTTAAAAAATACTCAAAAATGATTTTTAACCAAAACCCACTCTCTGGAATGGGATCCTGCGGGGTATTCTAGAAAGTAGGTTGATCAACCCTGAGATGGGAAACTCTGATATTTTGGTTCCATTACAGTAGATATGTAACCTGGCTAATACTAGACCAAACTCATCTTTTGAGATTGAACATTAGTCTGGGGAGTCTACGCTGTATTTCTACTGCACAAGGGGCATACAGTAGTTCAAATGACTGTACGCTTGGATAGTCCTTATTCAACCCATCAGACTAAAAATCCGGGTGCATCAGGTGGATAAGACAGTTTGTGATTGGTCCCGGCAAATTTGGAATGGAAGCAGGATAGATAAATGCAGGTTTGCAGCCTGAGCTGCAGGGCTAGGTTTATGGGTTCGCTCAGTCTACACAGAGTTTGTTCGCTCCGAGTTCCGCGTGTACATGACTAGAAAAGCCATTATTAATGGAGCTCAGAAATGATGAGTCACTGTAGCAACTGGTTAGAAAATGTACCCCACTCTCACTTTCTATGTCACTCAATCAATCAATCAATCAATCAATCAATTTATTGTTTAAACCATGCAACATGGTCTCAATACACTTTGTAAATTTAAAATAAGATATAACATACAACCAACAAGTAAAAGAAAATATAATAACACAAATAATAATAATGATGATGATAATAATAATAATAATAATAATAATAATAATAATAATAATAATAATAGAAAGAGTCCAACATTGAACAATAAAACAATGCAAGAAAAATTATTGGAATTAAGCAAACATTTCCAGCCATATTACACCTCAGCTAGCCTACTTGAGTATTATGGGGGATTTAAGTTCAGGCCAAAATGTTTAGAAAAAAGATAAATGTTTAATCTAGATTTAAAAATGTCAACACTGCCTGCTTGCTCCCCTTACATTTAGTGGAAGGCCATTCCAAAGGTTTTGTGCACAGAAGGCAAATGCTGACCAGCTGATTTTTTATTAACCCGATAGAATGACCAACAGTCCCCAATTAAGAGAGCGAAGAGGGCTAATAAGCTTAGTTAAATAAAGTGTTGCAAGTCCATGTAAAGCCTTAAAAGTTAAAAGGAGAACCTTAAAATCAGCTCTGGCTTGAACTGGTAATCAGTGCATGCCACAGAGATTTATGGGGAAAATCGCTGGATTTTCCCTTAAAGTTTCTTACTAGAACAGGAAACGTGGAGTTTCCCCTCTTGTCAGGGTTAACAAACTCAGATTTGTATCAAAACCCACATTCTGGAATAGACCATGCGAAGTCCATACTAAAGTTTGTTTTTGTAGTACCACATAATGCCACTAGGTGCCAGTAGTGTTTTTCAGAGCTGATCTCATTAATCTTTCTTATTTTTTTGCACAGGGTGCTCAAAGAGGTTGTATAAGTCTGTCCATGAGAAGATTTTCACCCTTCCTGCCCACTGTCTGATCTATCCTGCTCATGATTACAAAGGCAGGTGTCAGATTTGGAGTATTCATTCATGTTAACATCAAATGAGGCATTTCTGAAATAAGCAGAAATGTTCTCACATGATGAGAAATGTAATTGTAGAGGAACGCTGTGTTTCATTTTTCTTTCCTTATATAACCCTTAACACACACTCAGGGTCCTATTAACTGACTGATAAACTATAAGGTGATCAATTAAACAATTACTTACAGGATAGAAAATATTCCTCTTTTATTTATTCCATTTGTTTGTTCCATTGTCTAAAAGTTGCTCATTAAATTCATATAAATGTAAATTCACTGTTGTGTCTATCTGCCCCATAGGTCAGACTGTGTCAACAGTGGACGAGGAGAAAAAGTTCAACCCACGCCTGACCAAAACCCTGGAGGAGTTTGTGGTTATCATGAAGAACCTCAACCTTTCCAGGCCTAATAAAATAGGTAGCTTTTCCAGCCACTGTGTCACCCTGCAGTCACACAAGCTGCACCTAATGCTGCCAGATCACTCCACATATATGATACCTCTGTGTTCTGTGTCTGGTTCACCTTTTCACATCTACATATTGTTTTCACAGAGTGTAAACTCTGTCTACTCACTTCTGTGCTGTACATATATTTGACTAACGTTTTATTTCTATATGTTTTCTCTGTCCCTCAGATATCGCAGTGCCTGCAAACCTGGTTTGTGGTCTACATGATGTATGAATACATTCAAATGACAGAAAAGGGGAATACCAACTACTATAACAATAGCAGGGCATTCAGTTAAACTTGAATAATTTTCATACAAGTCAACAAGAAATATACATTTATATACATATCCAAACCAAGCAAAATCATTGTATTTACTTGAGATTTCAGACATCTGTAAACAGGAGAAAACTGTCAAAACCAAGTTTATGTACAATGAAAACATTTAAAATGTAGGGTGTCTTATTAATGTGTAATTAAAACATGTATGATTTTTTAAGTTATGTGTTGTATTGAGTTGTTTGTTTTTCTGTCATGCTCTTTTATCAGGCAGTTAAAGAAAATATGCAGTGGTGTTTTTCACCCCCACGATTTTGCATATTCTGCTTGGGAAAAGACTAGTCATTTGCATGTAAAATCCAATGGCAGAAGTTCAGCCTTTCTGCTGAAGGTTTTTGTATGTGTGTTCGCTTGTCTTTTTCCATGTTCATTTCTGTGGAAGTGTATTCAACCTCAGATGATCAAACTGATTGTGATGTAATACAGAGTAAGCAAGAATGCTTGTCATGTCCTCCAGCTTGTTCAAGAAAAACAAGCTCTCTCTCTCGTGTCAATGAAGCAGCACTTGTAAGATGGACTAGTTTGCAACATAACAACTGCATTTCATGGAACTTTGGTACATCCACTCTAAGTAAGTCAAATACATTGAAGTTTCTCAAACCAAATGACCTGAACTTTTATTTACTTTATTTTATTATTTTTAAGTATATATTTGGGCTTTTTGCCTTTATTCGTAGAGGACAGTAGAGAGAGACAGGAAGCAAGCGGGAGAGAGAGATGGGGTGGGATCGGGAAATGACAGCAGGTCGTACTCAAACCTGGGTCCCCGTGGGCACTCGGACCCGTACATGTTGTGCCACAGTGCCCCCAATACTGTTGGATTTGCTTGTCAACAAACCAAACCAGGTGCCTTCTGTATGCACACACCCAACAAGTCTGTCAGCATAAAAATGAATCATCCTTTCTAGAGATGACAGATCTGGTGACAACCTGGTTCTGACTACTCACCAGAATGTCGGGTTTGTATAGAGACTTTAACTTGCTCAGACACTTAGTTCTGTGTTTGACTGTGTCAGTCATCACATTGTATTGGATCACATTTTGACCATTTATCAGCAGTCTCTTGTCTCTGTCTCCGTCACCCAACCTGTCTCACTTGCCCCCACCCTTGGTAGAGAGCCCACTTGAAACAGCATCACCGCATCATCCATCATGCGTGGGAACAAACCTCCCACCAACTCCACAGCAGACATCCACTTGACACAACACTGGGGCTTCCTTCTGAGAGCATCCCAAACAACAAACAGGATCAACCAGATATACTCATGAAAAGGGGAAGAAAGGTGCCGTTGAATGAGTTGTGCGAATCTGGCATGAGTCCACATACATGAGACACCCAACTCTCTGTCCCCTGCCTACCTGCGGTCCGTGTTGACACATAAGAATGAGGAAAGTTTCTGTTTCCCAACGCCTTTCATACCTGACAAGCACACACACACCTGCTTTGTTTGGACGTGAAGGGTGTGTCTCTGAGTGTATGTGTTTGAATTGTCCTCTGCTCATGCATGCACAATATGTTTATGTGGATGGCCAACCACCCTCTTATTCTGACCCTACGTTTTAGTTGCCAGCTGCTCCTTATTTCTATCGATGTTGCCCACCCCATCTGTTCTTTTTCCCAGCCGCCCTCTCTCTGTATAGGGCAGTACACGCCCATGATGTGCCACCCCACTCTGTCTGCTCTTTCTCTGTAGCACCCTGTTGGCACCGGTCAGGGGACAGACTGAGGAAATAATCTATGTTTACAGCGCCTGCTCATTCATAAGGGGCTGCTAGTTTGGCAGCCAGATAAAGGCCCTTGATGAGTGAGATACTGTGGAGGCCGTTGGTGGGAAATTTACGTACATGCTAATAGCACTTTCCATGAGCCTTTGGCAGAGGGAGGCAGGCAATGGGAGATTTATGGTGGTCACAGCAGAACGTCCATATGGCTTGTGTGGTAACTTTTCAAGCATTGGACTTCCCCACACAACACATAACAATGAAAAAAGTTCCCCTCCAGTGTCTGTTACAAAGGTTGTGGCTTTATTCCTCATGGCAAATGTAGCCCATTTACTTGGTATATGTATAAAGTTTAAGTCTATGTAATAAGACCTATAAAGAAACATAATTGTTTAGGCTACTGTCAACTCAGTCAACGTCAGATTTGAAACACATGTTCAATAAAACCGAGTATAGCCTACTCTCCGACAACAATACTCTCTGGTAGGCTGTTTGTGAAGTGTCCTCGAGGACCCCACAAAGTTTTCCAATTTTAGAGCCTGCCTTGTTTATCAAGTAACAGTTAACACTTAATTGGAAGTCACACTGTGCCTGGCAGCGACTGGAGACCGCAAGACTGATGGCATGAATAGATGTAACTCGCCTTATTGAGTTCACACTCACCACATCGTTTTCACACCAACCTTTTTTTCCTCCCTTTCTTGTTCCACCCGCCCCCTGCTCTCGTTCACATGCATTCCTCTCCACCTGTTGACACCGACACATTCAGCCGTGGTCTGTCATATTCTCGCCAGAGCGATAGAGATACTTCATTGAACCGCGAAGCAGAAAGAAAGGGGTGTGAAGATACGACGAGAAAGAGATACTGGTTAGAAAAGTCCCCGAACTTTTCTCATTCTAGTCGCGAAGCGAAAGCAGCCTACTATTTTGTCTCGAATTAGGCTACTCGTGGTTGGTGTTGTCAGTAAAAGGGATATCTTTTTGGATAACGGAACAAGTCTACTTCTTCATGTGTTATTACTGGAGCTGATAGAAAAGGAAGTTTTGAGCAGGTATGAAAGGTACGTGTAATGTGTTACATTTTAAAATAGTTTACGCATTGCCATGGGCTTTAAGTAGACAATGTTTAAAGTGTGACTTGTGTGTTTAAGTTGTAGCTGGGTTTTTTTGTTCAGATCTGGGCATTTTAAAACAATGAAAGTTTCGATGGTAGGTACGGTCAGCTGAGCTGTCTGACATTGCTACCACCGCTTATTGACTTATGTCGGCTCGTGATACATGACGCTATTGTGAGTTTATTGTTTGTTCTGTTGATTGAAGAAGGGGAAAAAACTATCAACTATTAATCGCTTGATTTAATTGTATCAGTGCTCTCTCACCTTTACAAACGTTCTCTCTCTCTCACTCACACACACACACACACACACACACACACACACACACACACACACACACACACACACACACACACACACACACACACACACACACACACACACATTCTCTCATTCAGCCCCGCGCGCATGTGTATTTGTGTGTTTGTGCTTGTAAGCTGTGCGTTTCACCGCGCGTGATTGTTAATGAATGGTGCCTATGTTTTTAGCAAGGCCATGGAGGCGTTAATGGAATTGAGTTGGTTTTGCATTCACTCAGCAGCAGGTTTTTCTTGTCCTTTATATTATTGCGCTTCTCCCAATTAATGTCCTAAACATTGTAGGCTGTTATTGTTGAACTAGCTCTATGTCCAAGGACTGTGACCATGCCACAAATGCATCACTACCCACGGTAGGAGAAAAGTCTCAGGGGACCATTGTAGCTCAGAGGCTGAAGCCTCCATTAGTACAGTTCCTCAGAGGACTCTCATGTGATATTTGTTGATAATGCTCCCATGTGCTTGTATAATATAAACAGAGATAGATACGAGGGAGAGAGCAGCAGTTATGGGAACAACGGTCTGTCAAACAGCACACACACACACACACACACACACACACACACACACACACACATACACACACACACACACACACACACACACACACACACACACACACACACACACACACACACACACACACACACACACACACACACACACACACACACACAGCATACTCGATAACATTTAACTCTGTCCTAACAGTGCATGGGAGTTACCCTCCCTTGACAATAGGCCACCAACTTCCACTGTCCATGCCAGTGTCTTTGGACTGCAGTTTTGAACGAGTGACCACTTATGTCTCGATAGAAGTCCCTGCCCAGTTATGTAGGATGCTTCCTGGCCTGTACGTTCAGACACCTCACTTTTCCAGTGGGTCAAATAGCACACAGACCATGGCAGAGGTCACCTGTTCCCTCTTCTCAGACCGCAGTTTTATGTTGACAGGTTCCTCGCTGTTCGCCGCATAGTCCAGATCACTGGTAGAGAGAGAGCTCCGAGATCAGCACTAGTGTGACCCAGGCACAGGCACGACCACTAGTCCACTCTCCCCTTGCCATCCCCCCTACCCCGACCCTCGGGCGTCTAGTGAATCTGGCAACCCCAACCCCCCTCCCACCCTCAGAGGTTATGGTGACGCCATGTCAGCAGAGACCAAATCAGGTCACACCATGTGAAAAGGTGTCTCACACGCACCATTATCACCAGGTATAATAATGTAGGGTAAAATAGTTAAAGTGCATGTGCTCAGGGCTATGAAAAGGATTCCGAGTGAAGGAAAATATGGGATCATTATTGTCAGGAGCTTTCGGAATTGTGTTAAAGGGGAACCAAACTAAAAGGTTAACGTCCGCACTCTCTGAAGAGTGAGGTCATATTTTGTTATTGGAAACAGGCTGTAAATAACAAACAGCATCCTGCTGAATGCGCCACAGGCTTACACTGCCCTTCAATACGTATTCTTCAGAAACACTTACTGTCTTTCTGACAGCATTAGCACAACAGGCAGTTAGCATGACATGCTTGGTCCAGCATTAGCCATACATTATGCAGTGATGATACATTGTAGAGACTTCAGGAAGGCCTTCAAGTATTGGGGCATGTGGTAATGTGTGACAGAGGAGCTTTTTGTTTTGTTTGTAGACAAAACCTGTTGTTATAGTGTTTAGACAGTGAGTTCACAACTTGGTATGTTGGTGGTGGAACGTTTAAATTGGAGACTCTCTGACAGTATGTCTCAAACTAGGGATATCTGGAGGGCTGACAGATGTATTTGAGACATGGTTAAAATTCTTGGCTCTTGTGCCTTGTTCACAATGTACTCCAAGAATGTGGCTTAATGGCCTTCTTCCTGTGTCATCAGCACGCCAAATATGCAATGTTTTTTGACCTTGCTGTCTATGCTGATTAGGCATTTCACAGAGGAATGAGTTTCATAATTTTCTGATGCGTAAAGGATAAGGATCTCCATCTCCTTGCCAGATGTTCATGCCTTTGTGATCGATTGAAATAGATTTATAATAAAAATGATAATGATAATAGTACACTTTATTTGCAAAGCACTTTTTATTCACAGAATGCAGCTCAAACTGCTTTAAATTTGGAGCATCAAACACAATAGAGAACACATTGTAAAAATACAAATACACAAACAAAACAATAAATAAAACATCAGAGATTTAGAGTTAAGTAAAAATGAGAATTCACAAGATGGTAAGGAGATAAATACAATAGTGCATACAATAAGTTACAACTAAAGCTGTGAAATAGGAAGAACCTGTGAATAGCCGCAGTAGAATGTAAAATAATGTGAAGAAATTGGCTACTACAAGATAAGTGAGTTAACTAAAAGCTCTCATATGTGTCTTTTAAAAAAGATATTTACAGAATGTGCCTGTGACGTACAGAGGCAGGGTGTTCCATAACTTTGGTAGCCTGGGTGTTCCCATGCTGCCTTGCGCGCAATTTCATTCACGCTGCTAAGGCAACTACCGCCCTATTTTTTGCCTGAGATAGGGGACCAATCACAGAACAGGGGGAAAGCAAAATTATGGTGAGCTATGCACAGACACATTTGATAGACATCCTTGGCGCCCACTGAACGGATCTGGAATTTTTTTCAAATACGAGAAAATGAAGGTCTGGTTGCCAGACCACGTCTCATTTGAGAAGTGGTAGGCGCTAGCCAGGCTATACAGTAGCTTTGGTGCATAATGGATAAAAACAGCACTTTGGGCATAATTAGAATATTACAGTTTTTTCCAATTGCTTACACACAAATTTTCAAACCGAGTTCTTTTTAACAAAATTTAAGCACAGGTATCCAAACGCCACACTCATTTTGCATAATTCCTAGATTCTTTGCAAAATGAAACACTTCAGTCAAAACAAACACACTTCAGTCAAAACAAACACACTTCAGTCAAAACATACACACTTCAGTCAAAACATTTACACATATTTGTAAAAATGCTATTAGTTGTCATTTAACAAACACAGTCCTCAATGATCAGACACTATTGCAGCCAGTTTCACACTGCAGTGATAAATGCAAAACGCATTTGTAAAAAGAAAAATGAGGAAATAGCATGTGCTATATTTTTGCCCAGACATTGTTATGTAAGGGATCATTTAGATGTCCAAAAAATAGTGACAAACCCACAACATTCTTCATGATTAGTTCGACATAGGGAAAGTGTATATAAATAGGTCTTTAAACTTGCACTTGCACTGTACAACACTGAAGACTGCTGTAGACTGAATATTTCAAGTATTTCTTTACTTTCTATACTTTCTATACTATATTTCTATACTTACAGTATTTCTAACCATAATCAGTTACAGTAATTAACCAACAATGAAATCAATTGAACAAATAAAATCTGTAGACAAACAAAAACTACTGCATAAAGTACATACACTTTGACTCTGAAGAGCAACTACTGCAAAAGCAACAAGACTGTATAGCGCACCTGAGTGATGCGTTTTCAATTTTGCTCATGTGTGCTTACACACCTGGTGGATGTGATGATCCAATTCGTTCATTAGTGTAGTCATTGGCAATCCGGGGCTTTGTAATGACAAGGAAGTAACCTCACAATCCTTATCTGTGTCTAAGGTGTGGAAATGTGTGTAGAGTTTTACAAATCACTGTGTGTAATGTTTTGCAAAAAGGGTGAAGCAGACATTGTGTGTAATGTTGTGCAAATCTGTGGAGGTGTTTTGCTCCTTGGAGTAAAATTTTGCTAATTGTGTGAAAAAAAATATTTTAGTGTGTAAACAATCGTAAAAAACTGTAACACCACACCACATGCGCACATGCACACACACGCACACACACACACGCACATGCACACACACACACACACACGCACACACGCACACACACACACGCACACACACACACACACACACACACACACACACTAGAAGAATAAAGATTGAGACTTTATACGTAAGTCAGTAGCAAGTCTGAGATCATTACGTAACTATTTGATTCATTGCTATTTCAGACAGAGATTATGAATGTGTCATTTTATAGATGCTTTAAAACAGTTCTTCAATAAGTTCTTACCCAAAACCATAGAGAATCTTTAAACATTCTATAGGCATAGGATAGTGGGTGTTTTGGAATCTTTCTCCTATAAATCAGTTTTAGATTATGTTTTATAAGATGCAGATTTGTCTTACCTTATTTGCCCTTCAAGGGTCAACCATAAAACATGGGTAAGCTACAATTACAGTCAGTGGAATGTTTATTTACTTACACTATATTCGTGTCAGCCGAAACCAAACACTTTTTTTTCAAAGCCAGGTCTTTCATAAGCCATATGTCATTGATAAGTTGCGTGCTGGTGCCCGCGAGCAGTTACTTTTGGATCGAGGTGGTGTTGGGTCAGGAGCGGGAATGTTTATGTCGGCTCATAATTACACAGTGCAGAGTGGAGAGGAGGACAGTGTGGGAGTGGAATCTCTGAGCAACAGCTGGACTGGATGACATTTTAATCACTGACCCGAGAAATGAACACAGATGGATAAAATATGTGTGTGTGTGTATGTATGTGTGTGTGTGTGTGTGTGTGTGTGTGTGTGTGTGTGTGTGTGTGTGTGTGTGTGTGTGTGTGTGTGTGTGTGTGTGTGTGTGTGTGTGTGTTAGTGTGTTTGTGTGTGTTTTTGTGTGTGTGTGTGTGTGTGTGTGTGTGTGTGTGTGTGTGTGTGTGTGTGCTGGGATAAGCTTAGTAAGGAAAGTAGGAGTATACACTGTATGTGTTGTATGTGTGTCTATGTTTACTGTGTATGTGTTGTGTATGGGGTGTCCTATTATGTGTTAGCACATGGCCTATAGTGCAGGCAGATGACCTGAGTGGAAATATTGGGGATGGGAGTTATTAGTGACGTGTTTGTTTACTCTCTGTCAGGTTTGTCTTTAGGGCTGTCTGTATCCTCAGGTGCTGGTGTTGAGGATTGAGGGTGACGTGTGGCGTGGTGTCAGCCACTGATTGTACATGCAGGAGGTTGTGTAACCCTTAACCCAGTAAACCCATGAGTGTGTGTTTACTTCTACTCTCCTAATCTCTGGGGCCACACCTCGCCAATTACTCCCTATTACCCTGGCATTTTTTTTTTTAAAGCAACAACATGTTTTATCATTTCCTTTTATCAAAACCTCACCCCTCACTCTCCTATTCTCTCTCTCTCTCTCTCTCTCTCTCTTTCCCTCTCACTTTCTCTCTCACACAGACAGACAGACACACACACACACATGTTTGCTGTCACCCACCACCCCCCTGCCTTTCACTTATGTTTAGTGTGTCCCCATCAGTCCTGGCCCTCCCTGTCCTGTTGTACTCCAAAGCTTCTCTGACCTGACATCGCTCTTGTTTGCTCAGTTGTTGCTTGTTATGCCCAACGAGGCTTTCTGTTGACAGTCCAGTGTGGACTTTACTCAGAGAAATGGCTCTGGCGGTGTCGATAGGCTATCTCTCAAGTGGACTTTAACTAAGGGTGTGTGGAGATAGCGCTCACCACCCACTCCTTTGGCCTCCCAGACCTCACCAACCCTAGCCGCCTCCGAATCGGCTGTGTCAACACACGCACGTGATCTCATCTGAGCTAATTAACTCAGATTATGCTGGGGGGGGACTCTGACTAAGCACAAAATAGATTACGACTCTCTATGTGTTCTGACGCTGATACTTTCTTTGGTCTCTGGATTAATGCCCGACAAAAGGCAGATTCACCCACAAAGGCCTTATTCAGGCAGCAGAGCCTGTTGGACACGTAGGGGGAAAACCGTCTATAAATACACCGGTGTCCTTTAAATGCATCATAATGACTTAGACTCATTCCACAATACATGATATGAAGCAGCCAGGCTTGTTGAATACAGCGATGCCGTGCAATGCATCAATCATAAATCTCGGAGCGTTTTGAGGAGTGTTTTTGCATGTGGTATATCTGGTATTGCAGAGGGAGTTAGTGAGGACTCCCACTTATGCAGTGTGCTGTCAAGTATCACAGTGCAGTTGTGTGCGTGTGTGCGTGCGTGCACTATCACTCAGCCCTGTGTGTAGCAACCACACTGTTGGGCTATTTGTTTTTCATGTTCTCAAAACACAGGCGTCATTATCTGTGTGTGTGTGTGTGTGTGTGTGTATGTGTGTGTGTGTGTGTGTGTGTGTGTGTGTGTGTGTGTGTGTGTGTGTGTGTGTGTGTGTGTATGTGTGTGTGAGTATGCGTGTTTATGTGTAGACTGTGTGTGTGCATACAGGCCTCTCTGAGCCTGTCCATCTATGTGGATATACGACTCTGGCCTCTGACACTCTAGAAACCACTTCCTCTTCTGTTCTATCCTTAACTCTTTTACTCTTCTGTATCCACCTCTCCCTCTCCCTCTCCCTCTCCCTCTCCCTCTCTCTCTCTCTCTCTCTCTCTCTCTCTCCCTCTCTCTCTCTCTCTTTCTCTCTCATGCACACGCTCCCATTCTCGCATTCCCTGTCAGAGTTTCTGTGTCAGTGTGCCAGTCTGTGTTTGGAGTGCCCCAAATCAGTTTTATATTTATCCTCTGCCGGGCTCACGTTCGAAAGCCTAATCTCCTAATAAGGGCTGAGCTGAAAGGTGGGGGGGGGGTGGCAGTGAAAGTATGTGTATGTGTGAGAGAGGGACAGAGAGAGAGAGAGAGAGAGAGAGAGAGAGAGAGAGAGAGAGAGAGAGAGAGAGAGAGAGAGAGAGAGGCACAGAGACTAGAAAGCAAGCCGGGGAGTAAGAGGGTGGGAAAGGTTCTCCACACTGTGGACCAGGAGCACATTCCCACACTCATTATGTTGTTGCTTGTGCACCACAGACAGAGAGCACGAGGGAGGAGATCTGGATGAGGGCTCTCGGAAGCTCTCAAACACACACGGCTCAATGCAGAGGAGCCATACATCAAACACAAATGCCTGTGAATGCACCTTTTTGTGTCCTTTCGGTGTCTGCTTGAAGTCTTTGTATGAATGCCAGTGCCACTGGTGACCTTTTTTTAAACCATTTTTAACCACATCACGCATTTATCCACAATCACCTCTAAGTGAATATTGTGTGTCAGGAGAAAAACATCTGACATGGTCCATAAAATCCCTGCGCAAGTACACTTTGAAATGCAACCCCTCCACTTTCTCTTTCAAACCTACTTCCCTCTATGTACTGACGATTTCTTTCTCTGAAGCATATCACTTTCAGGGAAATAGTTTCATAGGGAGATGTTGTGTACTTTCCTTTTTAACATGTTTAAGGTAGCGCCAATCAGCTATAGGATCTCCTCAGTGGATGACCTGGTCACCTGATCTCATGTTTGCTCTCAGCCATCAGCTTGGATTAGATTACTACAATATTCACTCAACACTCAGGGGCCCCCACTAAACTTTCACCCCCCCCCCCCCCCCCACCACCCCACCCCACACACACACAGCCCTTAACACACACCTCCCTCTCTCCTTATTAGAGATTCCTATGCAGAGTATGGACTCGCCCAGGAGCCAATGGGAGCCCGGCAGGAAGCCTCCATGGATCGCCCGATTGGCTGTAGGTAGGAGCCCAGCCTCCTCAGGGGCGGAGTCGGACACGGAGGGCAGCAGCACAGAGAGTGAAAGGGTGAGGAGCAAGAGGAGGAGGTGGAGGAGGAGGAGGAGACTGCATCATTTCATTTCATCAAAGAGTGTTTACTGAAAAGAAAGGAGGTCAGATAGATGAAGAGAAACAACCTGAGTGGATGTCTGCTGTCCAAACTCACAACTTTTCTCTTTCTCTCATCCTCTCAGTCCCGCACAAGACGATCTGACTCGGGTTCCATGAAGGTCGTGACCTCTCCCTCTATGTTGCAGCAGCGAATCAGAGAGATAGACCAGCAGAGGGAGGAGCTTAAGATAGAGGTGAGTGGGAATCAAAGTCTAATCAAAGTCTCTCATCTGTGTTCTTATCCGCTTATCAGGACTCTCATGGAGACAACCTCATAAGTGTTTTCTCTTTGAGAATCTGAGTCCTGTGTCTAAGACCAGGGGCCAGAGACTGTTCATTATGACGAGGTCATGAGACTCATAATGTATTTCATTAACATATACGTTGCACCCTTTGGGCTGCAACCAGAATAAGTCTCAGTGAGCTCCAGGTCCTGATTGATGGCAAAGTCATCTGACTTCTTAATGACATATACTCAAAGCAGGGCTACTGACACGCCATAAGTACAGTAAATGCACAGCTAAAACTGAACATGAGAAGTGTGTGTTTCTCTTGATTGTTTTTCATAAGGAAGGGACTATGACGAATAGAAAGTGCCTACCTTAGCTAAAGAGCAAACAGAGAACATCCTATGAGGATTATTTTGTTTAGTTAACTTATATACCCAGGCTAGTCATTAAAGAACAGCTTCTTATTTGCAGTGGTGGTCTGTGACCTGTGCTCATGTCTGTTTCCCAGTGTCCATGTCCATGTCCTGTACTTATATCTGTTCCCTGTGTCCATGTCTGTGGTCTGTGTCCATGTCTGTGGTCTGTGTCCTGTACTTATATCTGTTCCCCGTGTCCATGTCTGTGGTCTGTGTTCCGTACTTATGTCTGTTCCCTGTGTCCATGTCTGTGGTCTGTGTCCTGTACTTATATCTGTTCCCCATGTCCATGTCCATGTCTGTGGTCTGTGTCCATGTCTGTGGTCTGTGCCCTGTACTAATGTCTGTTCCCCGTGTCCATGTCTGTGGTCTGTGTCCATGTCTGTGGTCTGTGTCCTGTACTTATATCTGTTCCCCGTGTCCATGTCTGTGGTCTGTGTTCCGTACTTATGTCTGTTCCCTGTGTCCATGTCTGTGGTCTGTGTCCTGTACTTATATCTGTTCCCCATGTCCATGTCCATGTCTGTGGTCTGTGTCCATGTCTGTGGTCTGTGCCCTGTACTAATGTCTGTTCCCCGTGTCCATGTCTGTGGTCTGTGTCCATGTCTGTGGTCTGTGTCCTGTACTTATATCTGTTCCCCGTGTCCATGTCTGTGGTCTGTGTTCCGTACTTATGTCTGTTCCCTGTGTCCATGTCTGTGGTCTGTGTCCTGTACTTATATCTGTTCCCCATGTCCATGTCCATGTCTGTGGTCTGTGTCCATGTCTGTGGTCTGTGTCCTGTACTAATGTCTGTTCCCCGTGTCCATGTCTGTGGTCTGTGTCCATGTCTGTGGTCTGTGTCCTGTACTTATATCTGTTCCCCGTGTCCATGTCTGTGGTCTGTGTTCCGTACTTATGTCTGTTCCCTGTGTCCATGTCCATGTCTGTGTCCTGTACTCATGCCTGTGTTGTGTTCCCTGTGTGCTGTGTGCAGCTGCAGCTGGAGATTGCGCTGCTGCAGGGGGAGCTGCAGGAGGAGCGGGAGCATCTGCGCAGGCACACGCAGCAGCTACAGCCCCTGCAGGAGCACAGCAGGCAGAGGAGCACGCAGAGACAGACCTCCAGACAGAAGGTGGGGCTGGCCTCCTCCCTCACACATCTCCAGGGCTTGGTCTAAAGTCAGCCATTTGCACTCATCCAAAGAGTTTTCAAGCCCAGGCCTAAACAGTGTTAAGAGATTGGAAGTTCTTTATGAGCGGCTGCATGTATTGAAAATGTGTTATGTATGTATTGACTTGGTAGGTTTGTATGTTAATGCTGAGCCTGTGACAAGATCTGTCTTGTGAGGGCTCAATAGTACTCCCTATCTTATCCTATTTGTGGAGGTGTTGTGGAGAGAGAGAGATAGATAGAGATAGAATGGATTGAGGACAGCATGATAGCAGCACGGTGTGTAATTATTACACAGTTGTTTACCATCATGTTCTCTGACAGTTTCAATCTCTTTACTGCTAAGCATAACTTGTGCATCTCTGATCTAGTTTGTTTAACCAACTTTCCCTTCTACAGTTTTCAGTTTTCAACATCATGCCAGCACATTTACACAGCCATTTTCTCTGTCTGTGTGTGTGTGTGTGTGTGTGCGTTCAGGAGCGTGTGCGTCTGGAGGAGGAGCGGGAGCGCGTGGAGGAGCTGAGGAGGAGGTGCAAGGACCAGGAGAAGCTGATTCCCTCACAGCCTGAAAGCCAGAGAGAACAGCTGTTACTCCAGCTGCAACAGGTAACACAAACATTGGTGCAGTTACTGTATATACAGTAAATGTATGTACAGTATGTCTGTGTGTGTGTGTGTGTCTGCATGTACGATCACGTGTGTGTGTGTGTGTGTGTGTGTGTGTGTGTGTGTTTGTCTGTGTGTCCATTTTTTCTTCATTCTCCATCCACGTGACTCATGTCGCAGGCAGCATTTTAAACCATCCTCCAATAAGTTGCGGCCTCAGTCTGTCAGTGAAACGTCATTTTCAGTTGCATCTCTTACACAACATATTGACAGCTCCAAAAGGGTGTCTGTCTTGGCAGTAATGCAAGAAAGCATGATGGTGAATCAGGAGGCATTAGGCATGATTCCCAGGGAGTCAGTGCGGCCTGTTTGGGTCCAGGCTCAGGGAGGCATGCACAGCTGATTTGCGGAACAACGAGAGACCTTGTCCCTGCCTCCCTTGACTGCTGTAGCAGAGCGCCCATTCAGAGCACGCAAGATGCAGTCTAGCACTGGCCTCTAGAGTGCATGTGGAGCATGGACGTGTGCCTCCACTACATATGAGATAGTTATAGGAAGGAACATTTCATTATGGATATGCGTTTAAGGCATGGTTCTAATCTATGGTGCTTCAAGAGGAAGCATTACGGTTGTCCATTGTCACCAGTGTCATTGCTAAGGCAGCACATGTTTGATGGTTTGATAGAGATGTGGTAAATGTTTTGTAATATGCTGTCATTTTGGAATGATAGCACATGTGCTTTTAAGACCAATTCACACGTCTGAAATCTGTGTTGGCCAGTGGTCTGCTCCTCAGCCTTAAAACAGATGTTGGTTTCTCTCACTCGCTCTCTCTCTCTCTCTCTCTCTCTCTCTCTCTCTCCCCTTTATTCTCTGACAATATAAATATAAATACAGTAAGAGTTAGTGGGGCTCAGTGGAGAATTAGTCCCCTGGCAGGGCTTCCGTGTGTGCAATGCCACTGCTGAGCGTGCCTGTGCTCTGAGTAATGGCCGGAGGCTGAGACGGCTTCACCCTGGGAGAGGACATGGCAACCACACCGCTGGGCTATTTGTTTTCCATGTTCTCAAAACACAGGCTTTATTATCGGTGTGTGTGTTGTGTGTGTGTTGTGTGTGTGGTTTATCTGTGTGTGTGTGTGTCTGTGTGTGTGTGTGTGTGTGTGTGTGTGTGTGTGTGTGTGTGTGTGTGTGTGTGTGTGTGTGTGTGTGTGTGTGTTTGTGTGTGCGTGTGTTTATGTGTGTGTGTGTGTGTGTGTGTGTGTGTGTGTGTGAGCATTGTGTAAGGTATACTGTATGTCTCAACCTGATGTGTAGGGGTTCAGTTACAAAACCATTGTTCTCCTGAGCCAGTTCATCATTCACATACAGCACATGTCCCCACAGACAGACACATACACATAGATGTCAGGCACACCCACACAGAGAGAGAGAGAGACAGAGAGAGCAGTGGCCTGTCTTTCTCAGGCGTGAGTTTAAGTACCATGTTTGTGTTTGATGGGCTAGTTTAGTTGTGGATGTGAAAAAGAAACCTTTCAGCCTTTCAGACATCTGTTGAGTTGTAACCCCCCCCCCCCCCCCATCCCACCCCCATCTCTGTCCCCTCATTATTTTTTTCTCTCTCTCTGGCTTTCTGCGTTATCTGTCCATCCCAACCTCCCTTCTTCCTTATCTTCCTCCCTTCAAATTCTCCCTCTATCCCGGCTTCTCCCTTTCTCTCCTTTCCTTTCCCATCCTTTTTCTTGCTCTCCACCTTTCTTTCCAATCATCCTTCTCCGCCCCCTCTCTCTCTCTCTCTTTCTCTCTCATTGTCTCACAATGATGCAGTTAAATACATGAATACATAATTATTGGTTTAGTAGGCCTAAAGGAGCGTTAAACTTCTCTTTCTGCCCCCTCTCTCCGTCTCTTTCACCCCAGGAGAAGGAGGCCGTGGAGGTGGCCGCGCGGGCCTTTGAGGACTGGGAGTTCCATGTCCTGGAGCAGGAGAGTGGGATCGACTGTGAGCTAACGGAGAGAGAGCAAGAGAGCGAGAGCGAAGGAGAGGTGGAGAGGGATGTGTCCAGGCAGCAGCACGCTGTCAACGCTGCACAGGTGGGTTGAGATGGAGTGACTCAGAGAGAGAGAGAGAGAGAGAGAGAGAGAGAGAGCGAGAGTGTTTGTGTGTGTGTTTGTGTGTATATATATGTTTGTGTGTTTGTGTGTAAGAGAGAGAGAGATTATATATACAGTATATGTGTGTGTGTGTGTGTGTGTGTGTGTGTGTGTTTGAGTGTAAGAGAGAGAAAGAGAGAGAGAGAGAGTGTGTGTGTGTGTGTGTGTGTGTGTGTGTGTGAGTGAGAGAGAGAGGAGGACATGGTCAGAAATCAGTTGCCAGTTAGACACAGAGCGGAGTTGAGCTTGTTAAACTGGTTTATTTCTAAAGACCCAATTATCCGTTGGCACAGCAGTGACCCCTGTTGCAACCTGTTGAAAACCACAATACTGGAAAGTCCAGACTTGTGTGCCTGTGAGATTTAGACATATTTAGAAATATGTTGGTGTGAGACTGTGGGGGGGCGGGGGAGTTTGGGCATTTTTATGGGGAGTTGGAAAGCCATTGTTGTGTTTCCAACATTGCTAATATCAACACACACACATAGAACAAACACTGACTCAGACATGTCTTGCTCTCGGAAGCAAGGGTCTCAATTACAGCAGAAACGGACAGCACAGACAGATGGACTGACTCTGTTTGTTTTTGTGTGTGAGTGTGGGTGTGGGTGTGGGCGCGGATGTTGTGTGTGTGCATTCATATATGTTTGTATATGTTTGCGTGTGGTGGGGTGGGGGCGGGGGATGCAAAACTAAGTTTAAAAAAAACATCCTGTGTTTCTGATGTGGTTAGTGGTACGATGTATGTTATTAAGTCTCACATGGGTAGTGCATAACTGGTTCATACAGCCTGACCCCTGATTCAGATCAACATGTTTGGCTAGGAGAGGCTCTCACATAGAAAATAACTCTAAGGGATAGAGGAATAGAGGAAGGATAGAGGGATAGAGTGGAATGAGAAGAGTGAGAGAGAAGCTGGGTTTGAGAGTGAATTAGCTCCCCTATACAGAAAGATTGGCAATGTGGAAGGCATGACAGACAGATAGAGAGTGATAGAGAGAGATAGAGAGTGCTAGAGTGAAAGAGAGCGATGGAGAGCTAGAGAGTGGCGTGAGTGGAATGAGAGAGGATGACAGGCTGGGCGTGAGCGTGAGTTAGCTCAGCTGTACCGTGGCCTTGCTCCCGTCATCGCCCATTACTCTTCACCTCTGTGTCTGTTCTGTCCATCTATCTCGCTTCCTCTCCCTCTCTCTCTGCCCTCCCCCTCTGTCCATTTCTCTTTGATATTTGTGTGTGTGTGTGTGTGTGTGTGTGTGTGTGTGTTGTTCTCCTATGACACGACTCTTCTCACCGTCTTTCATTCTCATTCTTATTCTCAGAAATCATCAGCATTCTCTCCAATAAAAACACAACACTGATGTTGTTCAGTTCTAGGTTATGTTGAAAATCATTGTGACTGGTTACTTCCCTATGTGATATGAATGAATTATAACGTTGAAATTACTTAATGGACTGTTTTTGGTTAAGTTTGAGATATTCCACATCCCTTCCCAGCAGATTGGCACATCTGTATTCATGTCAGTGTAAAACACACTTTAAAACTTTTATTGCTGTCACAGCCACAAGAATTTCTTTCTGTGTGTGCAATTCACACATTGGCCATTTGGTGTCTCTTTACAGTAAATGATCATTTGCAGGGTGAGAATTGTACAACAAAGTTATTTACGATTTTGCAGTAAAATTATTCACAGCTTGTTATTCATTGTGAGTCTTTTCTTTTTTTCTCTCTTTTTTTTCAAACTTACTCCATTTTCCTTTCTACAGGAACGGGTCCAACAACTGGAGAAGCAGCTGAAAGAGATGGAGAGAGAGAAGGACAAACAAATGAATGCACTACGGCAGGAGAGAAGAGAGCTTCTGTATGCATCCCACAAGGTAAGAGACGCTGGCATAAAACTCCATGAACACAGATTTGCAAAGTATGGTGCAAGAAATGCAGCATTTGAATGTCTAACTTCTGGACTTGACTGCAGAGTATTTAATTAAAAAATAGATCAATCTTTTAGATATGACTTGAAATATCCAGCTGTTAAATATCAGAATTTGCGCAGGCCTTCCATGTTGCAAGGAGAGAGGGAGATGGAGTGAGTAGAAAAGGAGGTAGAGAAAGAAAGATGGGAGAGGAGAAAAAGAGGCAGAAAGAGAGAGAGAGAGAGAGAGAGAGAGAGAGAGAGAGAGAGAGAGAGGGAGGGGAGAGAGGAGAAGGAGAAGAAAGTCAACCACAGAGTTCAAGTGGGCATAGCTGAAGGAAAGGGGTGGAACAGAGGCAGTGTGGAGCTCAGGGAGGAGGGTTGCCCTGAGACACGGCGCATGCAGCGGAGAGAGAGAGAGAGAGAGAGAGAGAGGAACAGAGAAAGACAGTCAGGAAGAACGAGAGGCAAAGAGAGCAAGAGAGCGTCCGATGGAAGATAAGCTTGGGAGAACTCTGAAAGTGGAACACAGGCGGTAAGAATGGCATATCTCCAAAATACACACACACACACACACACACGCGCGCGCACTTATAAGTGCAGTGTTGATTTGTAAAGACCGCATTATGTGCTGGGCAGTGTGTGCCTGCTCTCTTGATTAAATTCTGTCACCGAGCTGCAAGGGACAGAGAGATAGAGTGAGTGTGAAAGAGTGTGAGCTAGAGGGAGAGAGAGAAAGAAGTGGAAAGGAAGGAGGGAGTGGCAGGAGGAGGGGAAGATGGGGTGTTTAGGCATGTGAGTGTGTGTGTGTGTGTGTGTGACCAGTGTGTGAGCCGGCTTCAGCACTGTCTGTTCATCGTGAGCTAAACGGGCAAAGTTTGCACTCCAGAAGAGAGTCACATGTCATGTTTGGACTTAAGAGTGTCTGTGAGTAAGAATCTGTGTGTGTGTGTATGTGTGTGCATGCATGTGTTTGGTTCATGTGCCTTGTGTCAGTGGCAGTGCGGTTGTGTATGTTTGTGTGTTTGTGTGTTATGTTTGTGAATGTTTTGTTCATGTTTATGAGGTTTTACAGTGAGGAAGAGAGAGAGACATTGGTGCATTTGTGAGCTTGTGTTTGTATCCTGTACATGCAGAAGTGTGTTTGTGTCAGTCTTTATTTGTATGAGAGGCATTCTTTCTCTCTCTTTCTCTCTTTCTCTCTCTCTGTGTGTGTGTGTGTGTGTGTGTGTGTGTGTGTGTGTGTGTGTGTGTGTGTGTGTGTGTGTGTGAATAAGCTAAGAATGGACCAGACAGACAGGGGTTAAGCATCAGACCGAGTATGTCTGTATCGCTCATGTGTTTGTGAGTCAGGGAGAGGGGGGGAGGGACAGGAGAAGACTGAGAGCGAAAAAGAAAGAAAGAGGGAGAGAGAGGGGGAGAAGGAGAGAGAGGGAGAGGGAGATGGGCGAGAGAAAGAGATTGTGAGTGAGGGATAAATGTTTAACTCATTAGCGGAGAACCCAGCTGGCTGAAATGACTTCTCCATATGGGCCTCGCAGTATCTCTCGTTGTCCTGTGACTCGGGCTTTTGTCTGGGAGTGTGTGTGAGGAGTGTTTAGATATTCTCCGCAGCGTTTCATCGGGACGTTGTTTTATGACCCCTCTCCTCTCCCCACAGTACACTCAGGCAATGGTCAACATATCTGTCCATGTTTAGCTAGCCATTTACAGTATCATCTGGGACATGTATGGCACCACACGTTCATAAATAAAAACCAAACCGATCCCATTATGACTGTATGAAGTGTCCCTCATACAAATACTACCCTTTCAAAAGCTTGATATACAGACTACTTTCTTATGCTTACTTTTGTTTAATTTGAACTATGTTAAAACTAAACTCGATGAAATGGAATTAATTTTCCAGTTTCTCCTTTTTCTCACCTGACCTTTTCTCCTCAGATTTTGAAAGAGAAGAAGGCGCTCTCTGATTGGGCCAACATCACCAGCTCCACCCCCTGCATGATGTCGATGTCCCCACTGACCATTCACAAAACGGCACAGGTAAGCTGTCAGGTGGCATTCAGCCATACAATGCCTGCGTTGGCTCATTATAATCCACACTGCTTCATGCAGGTTGCAGTGATGAGACAACTCAGGTGCTGTTTATGTCAAGGGGCCTGTGATTGATGTTATGCGTTTACCAATAACTCTCTGTTGTTGACGGTGTTGACCAGGAGACCAGCAAGGAGACAGCCAGTCTGCCCCGCAGGCGTCCACCTCACCGGGGCAAAAACTCGGACAGACCCCTCTCAGCTCAGGGTGAGTGAGAAACCTCCATCTTAAACTCTATATCTGTATCAAAGCTGCGAGTAGTCTCTAGTTTGTGCTGAGATGTGTCATTTGTGGAGCCAGGGAACATGTTGGACATGACCATAGCCCGTTGAATATCATATTTTACTGTATGTGAATGTGGTGGAGGCAAACTGTGGATGTGGCGTCAGCTGCTGTGCAAGTCATAGTTGTCTCACACTCCTTAAGCAAACTGCCAGAGTTTACAGAGAGCAGCAGCATCACGGAGCCTCTATTGTCTCCCACTCAAAGGACCCAATAGACAACAGGAGGCCAGGGAGAAGTGGAATTATCTCAGAATTAATCAACAACATGCTTGATAAATGGATGCTATCATTACTCTTCACTATCCGTTCATCAGCATTAGACAACTCCGTTTTAGTGTGTTGTTCACGGTCTGGTAGGTGAGGGCAGGTGAGTGCGTTTTGAAGGTGTGTTGTGAAATGAAGGGCTGTTAAGTGAAAGCAGGACATACCGGATGAGCCAGTAGGGCGACTGATGGAGCCATGGCAGCAGTTCCAGAGAAGAGCAGAGGGATCAGGAGTGCTGTTCTAGCATGTTGTCCCTTTCATACTCGTGGTTATATCCAGTCACCTGCCCCTACGAGTGAGTCGGTGTTGAAAGCGTTCTGTGGGAAAGTGGGGAGGTAGAGTGGAGGAGGAGGGAGAAGGCATCTGAGGGAAGAAAACGGGTAGAAATGGAATGAAAAGAGAGAAAAAAGGATTGGCATGTGACTGTGCATAAATATTTAGACATGGTCAGTGGTTGTGGGAATATGTCATGGTTTGTGCACTGCATAAGGCAGAGGAGATCTCTGGTAGAGGCCATTGCTTGATCATGGCAAGCTTGGTGTAGAGGTGGATTCAAATGTGTCCAACAGAGGTGGATGTTAGAGGCAAATGCCCAATGTTTGAACTTTCAGATTTGAATGGTTTTGTGTAAGCCTTTCCAAATTGTTTGACTTAAACTGTATCCCTAGTCCATAGCATTCATGATATTTCACTGAGAACTATCTCCTCAGACAATTCTTGGGAGTTCACCAACTTTTGGTGCAGCACGCCACACACACACTCATACACACTCACTTTCTCATTTTGCAGTTATCGGGAGGATGCATGGCGACGGCCTCACCCCGGAGATGCTGACCCCACCGCGGCCGCTCTCCTCCACCTCCCATCGCCACAGCAACGGTCACGCCACCAACGGCCACCGGCACGCCCACAGCCACACCAACGGCTTCCTAACGCCCTGCAACAGCGCCAGCAGCTCGCGGGCCCCCAGGTGAGCTCCGAACCAGGGCCGCCAGACCCAGGGTCTGCACACGCCATTATACAACACCTGCAGATATCATTTACCTGCCGAATGACTTCAGTGCGTGCTGCACAGCACGGCTCGGCACGGCACTGCACTGCACGGCAGTGCTGAGCACACGTTTATGGGCTTGGGATTGCACCCAGTGAGAAGCGCATTGGTGTCATCGCTAAAGAATGGTGAAGGACTCTTGCGTCCAAAATATGAGGTCACAGGTGCTGGACCCAGACTGCGTTCGGAAAAGAAGGATATGTGCCGACTCTTTGGCTCTCATTTGAGTGATATGATGACGTTCCCAAAGGTCTCCATAAACAGGTTCATCTTTTCAAATGAACTCCCTGCCCGTCAGTTTATGCTGTAGCAAAGATACAGCCACTATCTACCTGACTGAGGTCCTCATAGCTCTACAACAGTTGTCACATATTGTAGTCGTAGTGTGTAGAAACGGGCTGATTTTTTTTTTTTTTTTTTATCAGGTCATTTATACTGTGTTTGGTCAGCTGTGGTTAGTGAAAGGTGAGAGTTTGTGGTTAATTTTACCATCTGTTGGGCACGTAGCTTGAAATGCCTGTGTGGTGAGTTTCAGCACATTGTGCAGGGGTGTGGAAAGTGATTGTGCACTCTATCTTAATGAAAACGTAATTTAAAGCTTCGATGCATTTCCTGCTTGGCTTTATGACAAGGTCCCATCAAAGTCAAAGAGAGAAGTAGAGCAGGTTTTAGTACAGCTGGCGGGACCCGACTGCAATCATCTATTTGTGTTTCTAGTTTTTTGAAACCACAGTTACAGGAGTTGTGAATCCAATCCATTATTTAGCCAAATGAAAATAGCCTTTTTTTATCTTGGGTACCAATCTCACTAGTGTAGAATATCATCAGCACTGGAGGAATGTATGTGTAGGCAAAGAGATCGGAGTGAGAGAAGTCTCTGTTAGCTGCATTCTCAGAGTCACAGTGTGTTTGTGCATTAGTGTGTTTGTGTGTTGTCCACATAGCTCTCCGTAGCATTGGTATTGCACATGGACGACTAACTGTTCTGTTATTTAATGCCTGGTTTGGGGGAGATTTATCAATTAAAATGTCAAATAATCAAAAAATTAATGTGTACTTTTGGATGGGTGGATGGATGGATACAATCTGTGCTATTATATGTTAAATGTTTGTGTGTGTGTTCCTGTTTGTATAGTGTGTGTGTGTATATATATTGTGTCTGTGATTACATAAGTGCATAATGAAGCTGTTCCTTGTTTTGCAGTCCCAGTTTAGGTCTGCTTGACCTTGTTGAGATTGAAAGGAAACTACGCGAGGCAAAAGCCGAGAGGGAGCGTTTACTAAGGGAAAGGGTGAGTCTCATTCTTTCTTTCTTTATTTGTTTTCTTTTTCATTCACTCATGGCTGTTCATCTAAAGAGATCTGACGTGAGATTATGGTCTCATATTGCAATATGACCTGTCACTAGTACAATGAGCTTACCTGACCGTACCTCAGACAAAAGACCATTACGATAGAGCAAACACACTTTATTTACAGGTTATTTAAGTGATCATAATGTAGGACTGTTTTGTGTGTGTGCGTATGTGTGGATGTCTGTGTGTGTGTGTGTGTGTGTGTGTGTGAGTAGGAGGAATGGCGAAGGCAGACTGTAGAGGAGAGGCCTCGGAAGGATGTGGAGTCCCTGAGCACGGAGGGAGATCAGCCCAAGTGCGAGGTCATGGCAGAGGCAGACACAGAGGAGCTCCCACTCAGCGCCGCACTCCCAAACTCCCCAGAGGTAGGCTACCTACTCCTTCTCTCTTGCTTCCCTTTGCTCCTCTCCCTCTCTCTCGTCCTGTCTGGCTTATTCGTTTGTTTCTATCTTCTCTCTCTCCTTTCTCTTTCAGTTATTCTGTCTTTTCTTTCATTACTCTCTGTTTCTCTTTTCACTCATTCTATTCTTATTTTTTTCTCTCACGTGCTCTTCTTTTTTCTCTTTTCCCTTTCTCTATCCCCTCCCTCTATCCTTCTTTCTCTTCTCCTCTCTGTTCTTCCTCCTGCCATCAGTCCTGCTATCCTTTGGTCGACTCCTAATTGATTTTGCGTGTTAAATGTGTTTGTGAAGCTTGGCTGTTCTGTCCTGAGAGGCCGCACATGTGCTGTCAGTCTGTTTGGGTCATCAGTCTTATTGTGTCCAGTTTTTACTCAGCTTGTTAAACATCCGCGTGATGTATATGAGAAGGATAATAATAAATAAACTCTCCTCATGTGCACTCAGAGCTTTAGTCTTAGCGTTAGCTTAGCTAGCAGATGGAACCTCTCTGAGTGGATTGGAGCACAATCAGGGCATTCACCATTAGCTTTAGCCTTAGCCTTAGCTTAGCTAGCAGATGGAGCCTCTCTGGGTGGGTGGAGCATGCTAAGGGCGTTCACCATTAGCTTTAGCCTTAGCATTAGCTTAGCTAGCAGATGGAGCCTCTGAGTGGGTGGAAGCACTCAGGGTGCCATCCTGGTGCACATCTGATCAGCAAATATTTACATACACAGAAGACCGACATCAGAGCAGTCAGGAAGTCAGCACACAGCCCTCCCTTTGAATGAAAGGAAAATAAAAACATTTTCCCCCACTGTCAACTGTCTTTTTGCGGTTTTGAAGAAGTGCAAGTGCAGGCAATTTTATCCAAGCAGTTAGCTTATCCTTATCTGATTCAACGATTAACTGTTGTTGATGTGAGCAGATAAACCAGTTTTGTGAGATAAGACTGAGAGATAATGCAACGGATAATACACTAAAATGATAGCAATCGTTTCTTAAAAAGGTATTGGCTTCAGTTCAGATTGACTGTGACTGAAGTCTGCTCAGATAGTTCAACAAAGAAGGTTTTGTCTCTCTTCTTCCTAGCAAGGAGTTCCTCTATCCTTTTCGCCGAACTTTGACCTCCATGCCCATGTTGAGTCTTTGGGCCACGGCATAGCCAACTGTTTGGGTGTCCGGCTGTTGCCACGGCGTTGCGGAGGCTTCTTGACCAAGCGTGGTGGGCGGGTGAAAACCTGGAGGAGGAGGTGGTTCCTCTTTGACCTGGACCATCGAAGATTAGCCTACTACACTGGTGAGAGCTGTGTGTGTGTGTGTGTGTGTGTGTGTGTGTGTGTGTGTGTGTGTGTGTGGGTGGGTGGGTGTGTGTGTGTGTACATGTATGTGTGTGTGTGGGTGTGTGTGTGGGTGGGTGGCTGGGTGGCTGGGTGGTGTGTGTGTAATTGTATTGTGTGTACGGTGTTGGTGGATGGGTGAAAGATCATTAGCCTACTACACTTGTGAGAGCTCTGTGTGTGTGTGTGTGTGTGTGTGTGTGTGTGTGTGTGTGTGTGTGTTGGCGGATGAGTGGAAGGGTTGTCAAGAGTTTTTATGTAAACACATCTGCATTTCTATTGTCTATTACAGGGCTCTTCAATTAGCGGCCCGCGGGCCGGATCCGGGCCCCGAGATACTTTGTAGTGGCCCTTGAAGTGTTGGCTGATGTTGTATATGAGCAAATCCTTATGATCGGTAGAGACGTAAATAGCTGGTGGAAAACACGATAATGGAGGTGCAGTGATAGGCTACACTGCGAGTAGCGCCTATAAATAATGTTCTGTGTGGTGCGTTGCCGTTGTAGGCTACTTTGTTACTGGATATTATACAAAGAGGTGCGTTATTGCTTCGTTTTTACGCAGCGTCACCAACATGTTGACGTGCGCCGAATCCAAGCTGTTTTCCTCAAAGCATGAAGCATTTTTGGTGCATGAAATCTCACCGGTAGTGTGCCTCTCAAGTCCAAGCAGATCCTCGCGAAAACATTTGCCACTCGTAATGTAGCTATTGGAGGAAATAGGAGTCGGTTTAAAAGTTTAACTTTGGTGGCATCAGTTCTGTTGCATGCTCTCACTCGCTCTGAAGTCCTGCAGCCACTGCACCTCAGCCAATTGCACGTAACGTTTTGACCGAGTTGAACATAAGCTCCATCTTAGCTAGTTTCAACGTAAATTGCCACTACGTTGGAGTATTATAAGCTACTAACATTTTAACGGGTTGCACCACGCAAATAGTTTCAGTGTGAAACTAATACACATCCATCGCCTTGATGTCAAGTCCACTGTAAGTAACATTGATTTGTGAACACGTTCATCCAATTTAAATGGTGGAAACGTTAAATGTATGTTGAGAAGAGTTACATATGCGACCGATTACGCACATTTAATTCATTTAAACACTGTTTGAAACCTGTTTGTGCCCATTGGAAATTGTATGGACCAAGCAGTTACTGCGCAAAGCTCAGATTCCATTGCTGTTAATGTTATCACAGATTTCATATTAGCCATAGCAATGCAGGTCCAGTGTCACCTTCCCAATGCCTACCACTGTGGTAGTCTGGGCCTGTGGCAGAAATATTCCCAAAACACAAATACAACAAAATAACCACAAAATATTTATGCTTTTACAAAATGCAACATATTAGCAATATAGATCCAGTGTCACCTTCCCAATGTTGGCCTACCACTGTGGTAGTCTGGGCCTGTGGTGGCAGAAATATTCCCAAAACACAACTAACCACCAAAAAACGATATTATCAGAGAATGTCTAATAAGGGACGGGCTCTGATATGCATTTACAAAATGCAACATTTGAACACCCATATTGGTGCTGTTGTAGTTTATTGTATCTGCATTTGTACGTAATTACTCATATTTCAAGCGGTATTTCTCCGGCCCCTCAGTTGTGATACTTTTCATGAACTGGCCCCTATTACAAACTAATTGAATAGCCCTGGTCTATTATATTCATTATGGCCTCTCTTCTCCCTCTCTCTTTCTTTCTGTGTGTCCATCTATCCACCTAATCTCTCTTAGACCAAGATGAGAAGAAGCTGAAGGGTGTTATCTATTTCCAGGCCATAGAGGAAGTGTATTATGACCACCTACGCACAGCCACCTCAGTAAGTTCCTTAATTATTGTAAATCATTGATTTCCTAGTAGTGTAAATGGAAACACACAAGTGTGCATTGTATTCTACCTTAGTGGATTTGACTATATCAGCTCCATATGTATACAATATACAAATACAAAAGCCATAGACCAGTTGTACGGTATTTAATTTGAGAAAAATATATAGTATACTTGTTTAACATTGCTCATCTGTAAATGATAGCTAAATATTCTCTTACTCTCTCTCTCTCTCTCGTTATGCCTTCCACCCTCCTTCCTACTCCGCCTCACAGTCTCCGCGACCAAGTCTGACGTTTTGTGTGAAAACCTATGAGCGACTCTTCTACCTGGTCGCTCCCAGTCCCGAGGCCATGCGGATCTGGATGGACGTCATAGTCACAGCGACAGACGAGCACTGCAGATACTGACAGGAACTCCCAACCACGGACAAGTAAAGGGGGAACCGTCCAACCCTCTGAACCTCCGCTAAAGCCACCCACGGTTTGGACCTTGTCGGCCTACCAAGCAGCTATCAGGGACCAGCGGCCTCTCTGAAGGACAGAGCGAAGTCAGAGGCCGTCTCAAGACCTACCAGCGTCAGTCTGTGTTTCTGCATTTAACATGTCTACACATGCAGGTCTCCATGGGGCCCGACACAGCTTCTTCTCCCTCCATTTTAAGTCTGAGAGGACAGAGTGCTGCCTGCCGCCATGCCCACCCCCACACCCTTCACTTCTCTGGAAAGTCCCATTGGCATTCCACAGGGTCTTGGCATAAAGACGTCACAAAAATGCAGAGACCTTCGGGACTGAGGCTCCAATTTAGGCACAGGGTGAGGGAGCGTAGAGGAGTCTGGTGCCCGCTGAGAGGCCTCAGGCTGGCATTTCTGTCTGTGGCAACATAATGCAAGGGCTGCATTGAGGGAGAATGACCTCATCATCGACGAGGAAGAATGTTATGAGGAGACATGTTACAGAGTGCTGGATGGAACGAAAACTCACACAGGAAGCTTCCAGCTACTTTGCTGATGACATGAACTGTCTGTGGTGTGGTCAGCCTGTCAAACGAGCCCCGCGATCATCATAATGAATGTGGGGATTCAGCTCCCTCTAGTGGTGCTGCCAAACTTGATTTTTTTCCCTTTAAACTACGAAACACTACAGGGGGGATTCCAAATACGTGGTTTAGTGACGAACCTGGATAAGTTCACTCAGAGAAAATGGTAAACCTCCTACAGCAGAGCCCTATGACATTGTTTTGTACATTGTATGGAGAATGAGTCCATACAGCTCTTCTATTAGGAGGTTTACCACTTAACTTAACTTACACAGGTTTGTCACTAAGCCACATACATGTACTTGGAATACCTCCCAGTGCATCTCCACTGACAAGATCAAGGTCTGTTCGGTCTCTACAGTGTCTGTACAGTTATACGTTTTATTATTTTATTTTGTATTATTATTATTATTATTATTATTATTATTATTATTATGTTGTTGTTGCCGATGATTATGTTGTTGATAGGCATAGTTATTGTTGGTGTTTTTAAGTGTAATAAAAACTTGTGAAAACAATGTAATGATGCAATCTCTTTGTGATTTAAAATCTCACAATCACTACCAAAATAGTGGTGGGGACAGTTTTAATCAGAGAAGTGGTAGACATGTCCCCACACAGTTCCATGAATAACACCCATGATCACTGTAGACAGGGGGAAAGGCTAATGTAAGAATACAATAATCAAATGATACGCATGACATCAGTACGATCTCTAATTAATCCATGTGCCTCATCCATGTGCCTCTTCAGTGGGTTTCAAGATGCTGGCACTGACATCAGCTGAATCAGGAACCAGCAAACAAATAGGAAATTGCTCAAAAAATGAGGAAAACTCCAACCTTTACAACCTCAACTAGGACACCAGTTTTCATTGTGAATGAATAATGTATTGTAGATACTGTATTTTTTTTTTTTGTAAATTATTAGCCCCCCCTTGTGAAATCAGACATAATCCTTTGTTTATACATGAAAATTACCATTTCCAAAAATGTGCATAGCTTATATGATTACAAAAGAGCAAAGACAGCATGCCCACAAAGTTTGATGATATTTTTTACTCATTCTCTGATTTGTGACAAGAAAAGGAAAAATTGACATGTTCAAAATTATTAGCCATCATCTTTCTTTTTCATGATCCAATGCACCCAAACAAGACTCTCTGTGCCTGAGACAGCAGAACAGCCCCATAACATGATGCTCCCACCGTCATGCTTCACTGTGGGAACTGTATTTTTATACATAGGCAACATCCATGTTAGTAGGGGAGATTATGTGAAAAATCGTTACACAGCGGATAAAAGCATGAAATTTGGTAGATATGTTCCTTGGGTGATCCTAAGACATCCTTTTTTGTTGATAATCCCCCCTACTAGTACCCAAACAGCTCCAGTTTAATCTCATTAGACCAAAGGACAGTTTTCCTGAACTCATTTTTTGCTTTTAAATGTGCATGGGCAAAGTTCAGTCTGACTTTGAAGTGCCCCTTTTGGAGTAACGTTTTTTTTTCTCGGCCGATGACTTTGGAGGCCTCCACAATAAAAAGCCCCCGCTGCTGTCTTCCTCAAGACTTCAACCCCAGAGGTCTCAAGGTCAGCAACTATCATTTTGACGGATGTACGGGGATGCTTGCGAACATCCCTGATGATGTATCTCTCTAGAGATTGAGATATTTAGCATTTTCATCCACACTTAGGTTTGTTATGCACAAATTTGGAACTCTCTGTACTTTGTAATGATGCCTTGCGCGGCTGTTCAAGAAACTGTGAAGCATCTAGAAATTACAGTATAGTTTTCCCCCATAGTAGGCCTCATTGATTTTCTTTCTGAGGTCCAGACTGATTTCTTTCATCTTCAGCATGCCTGTAAAGGCAGTCCCCTCTCCGGTGTTCAGGTGCCTGTATGCCTGTTCCTTGGAGTCTTTAGGTAAACAATCAATGCTGATTGGATGTTCAGGTGTTGTCTGGGCACTAACTGACTGCAATGGTGTGGCTTGAAAGCTGACAGGCTGGTCGTGTGTGTTTAAAAGCAAAAGAAAAAAGAAAATCACATGGGGGCTAATCATTTTGATCACTCCACTTTTCACACAATTTGAGATGAAGCATTCCTAATAATATTAACACTCCAGAATGCCGACCCCATACCAATCTCCAGAGGTGGAAAACTCTGGAGAGAGTAAAAGTCCGATCATTAGTTCTGTGCTCTTAGCACAGGTGATCTCATCAATTAAAGGGTCACTGCACCCTAAAATAGTTTTTTTCAGCTGTTGATTAATTGAAAATACTCATAAGTGGTGAACTGTACTATTACCAGGGTTAATATTGACAAAAATCGTGTTTCTCGACAAAAGTAACATTTCGTCTGATTTTGTATTGGAGATATTGCTCTCTCGCGCATACTACCGTTTGAAAACATGCCATGGCATGTTGGTCCAAAATACTACTGGAATGCTGACGTTGTCCTGCTGACGTTGTCCTGCTGACGTTGTCCTGCACGCCCCAACACCTGCTGCCCTGATTAGCCTACCTGTGATAAGCCATGTCAAAGATCATTAAGGGGCGGAGCAAGATACTTCATGAGAAGCCACTTCCTGGAACCCGAATCGCAAGAGGGGGGGTCAAAATCCCCCTTTATGTAGAGCAGAGGCAGCAACTGTTCCATTGAAGTCTATGGACATAGATCAGAATTTCAACTATATGCTAAAATCTCCATTCTCTAGAGTTAGGAATGTGAATTTTGGGCACGGTTTCATGACCCTCAACCCCTTCTGACCACTTCAGGTGCCTTTTCAGCATTTTTGAGCATTCCCGTCTGGAGAAAATCGACTTTATATCAGGTGTGCCCCTCTTGTTTATTCTGCTTATTGGCCGGTTGCTACGTACGCTCTACCTTGACAACACATTAGCCAGCCAGCTGAACCAAATCCTGATTTGTGCTAACGACGATCAGATGGCGCTGGGGTAACTTAATGAGAGCAGCGACATATTTCCATTATTCCATTGATGTTTTTATTCAATTCCTTGAAATGTATGCTTTGTGTGTATTACTTCCATATTAGAACTAATAAATGTAGAGGGCTTGAAAGAGCAGCAAGATTATTTTGGAACATCATCAAGCATTGATAATCGAGTGCTTGATTTTGTACACCTGTGGAAAGGGACCTGATGAAACCCATGAATACGTCTGACACGCAATGACGCGCCTCTTTATGCAGAGGAAGTGATCCCCGTTTTGCGCCCATAGACATGAACTACGACGACGTATCTTGCTACGCCTTGCTGGCTTACATTGCACGATTTTGGTCTGTTTTAACAGTCGGCGACTAAATTTCCAAAATCGGGCGGAAATCTTGGGAGTTGTACTGAAATCGCAGCGCGCTCCCGTCATCTAAATCGTTTAGTGTAAGGTGCCAATCTTAGCGGTTTTAAGTCCGTCGGAGGCAGTCTTTTTCTAGTTTTGCCGTTACGACAATATCAAACATGTTTGATATTATCGGAAGTCTTTTCAGTCGTGGCTCATGCAAATAGTGACGTGAACATTAAAAACCAATAGTAACCTTGCGCGAACATGAAACAGGAAGGGGCAAAATAGGCGACAGCTGTAGCCTTTATGATTATTTGTTATTTCATTTCTTATAATTTATTAGTCGGTTGTTCTACGTGACAGAACAGCTCTATATCTGTTAGTGATGTCACACATCAAACAATGCTGCAGAAACGCGAAAAAATTACTTTGATATGAGTAGGCTATCATGTGATTTCCTGTGAATGATGACGCACGATGGAAATAATTTGAGGGAATCTAGCAGCAGTCTTGTAAATAGTGACCCACAGTCTTTGCAAAATCCTAATCTGAGACTGGCCTGTGACTAGACTGTGACTAAAACCTCAATGAATTGTCTTTAGATGTGAGAGGGTCTGAGACTGTAGTTTTTCAAAAATCTTTTCCAAATCTTTGCAAAGTCTGGCAATGTAAGGTAGGCTTTAAGGATCTTTGGCCATGTCTGCAGCACTCATTCCCAGATTGACACGAAATCACCATGGTTGATTGGTTGCAGCAGTGCTGCACTCTCTCTCCAAATTTCAGAACGTCTCGCTCATTTTTAAAGCCATTTTCAGAAATGTGAAGTGGGTGGAGTTATGGGGTGAAGTGACTCTTTAAAGTGTAACTGCACCCCACCCACTTCACATTTTCTGAAAAAGGCTTTCAAAATGGGCGTTGATATTAGGCGCGTTCAAGTTCAACTCCAAATGACCTCTTGCAGCAACGAGAGCTGCCGGTGACGGCAGGGGAGGGGATACAAACGCTGCTATGAAGTTGTACACTCTAGGCCTACTTCCCGTAGTCTAGACTTGACCATGTGACGAAACATGAGGCACTGACCCGCATGGACCCTTGTGGATATGAAGAGGCATCTAAACTCCTGCACATACGTCAGGGATGTAAAAGCCAATTAGGGCAAAGACCTGACGTCATGAAGGCAGGGTCTAGGCTCCGCAGCGCTCCGCAGTACCTAGGGCTGCTGCGCCGCTACTCAGCAGCCGCCTTGCCACGCCTTGCTCCCGCGATAAGTTGAGGCCATGTGATACCGACTGCCGAGTCGAAAACACACCCATCTAGACCATCGTGGACAGATTTTTAACCACGTGCATCTTGTGCTGCGCAGTTTTTGTGCTGCGCAGCCATCTTGAACGCGTCTATTGGGCACTGCTGCAGCTGAATTGATTGATTGATTTCGTGTCAATCTGAAAATGAGTGCTCAGCATGGCTTATCACAGGTAGGCCTAGCCTAATCAGGGCAGCAGGTGTTGGGGCGTTTCATTCTTAATTTGTGACGACCCGGTGACGTAGAGTCGCCAGAGAAGTGCAGATTTTGGACCAAAATGCCAAGGCATGTTTCAACCTGTGGAAGGCGCGGAGAGCTATCTCCAATACAAAATTATACAAAATGTTACTTTTCTAGGGAAACACGATTTTTGTCAACATTAAAGGGTCACTGCACCCTAAAATAGGTTTTTTGAGCTGTTGATTGATTGAAAATACTTATAAGTGGTGAACTGTACTATTACCAGGGTTAATATTGACAAAAATCGTGTTTCTCGACAAAAGTAACATTTCGTCTGATTTTGTATTGGAGATATTGCTCTCTCGCGCATACTACCGTTTGAAAACATGCCATGGCATGTTGGTCCAAAATACTATTGGAATGCTGACGTTGTCCTGCACTTCTAGTCCAACACTACGTCACCGGGTCGTTACAAATTAGGACTGAAACGCCCTAACACCTGCTGCCCTGATTAGCCTACCTGTGATAAGCCATGTCTGCAGCACTCATTCCCAGATTGACACGAAATCACCTTGGTTGATTGGTTGCAGCAGTGATGCACTCTCTCTCCAAATTTCAGAACATCTTGCCCATTTTCAAAGCCGTTTTCAGAAAAGTGAAGTGGGTGGAGTTATGGGGTGAAGTGACTCTTTAATCCTTGTAATATTGTGGTTTACCACTTATGAGTAATTTCAATCAATCAACAGCTCAAAAGACATATTCTAGGGTGCAGTTACACCAAAGATCCGCTTTAAAGGGATATTCCGCCATTTTTGGAAATACGCTCATTTTCCACCTCCCCTCGAGCAAAACAATCGATATTTACCTTGTTCCCGTTCATCCAGCCATTCTGTGAGTCTGGCGATACAACTTTTAGCTTCAGCCTAGCATAGATCATTGAATCGGATTAGACCATTAGCTTCTCGCCTGCTAGCTTCATGTTTAAAAGTGACTAAGATTTCTGGTAATTTTCCCATTTAAAACGTGTCTCCTCTCAAGTTAGAAAGTGCAATAAGACCAACTGAAAATGAAACCTGACGTTTTTCTAGGCTGATTTGACATGGAACTACACTCTCATCTGGCGTAATAATCAAGGCAACTTGCAAACGTACTGAAGGCGCAGTGATATCGTACACAGCATCTGAAAATAGTCCCCATAGACAACAAGCAGTAGTAGTGCCAGTAGGTTGCAAGTTGCCTTGATTATTACGCCAGATGAGAGTGTAGTTCCATGTCAAATCAGCCTAGAAAAACGCCAGGTTTAATTTTCAGTTGGTCTTATTGCACTTTCTAACTTGAGAGGAGACACGTTTTAAATGGGAAAATTACCAGAAATCTTAGTCACTTTTAAACATGAAGCTAGCAGGCGAGAAGCTAATGGTCTAATCCGATTCAATGATCTATGCTAGGCTGAAGCTAAAAGTTGTATCGCCAGACTCACAGAATGGCTGGATGAACGGGAACAAGGTAAATATCGATTGTTTTGCTCGAGGGGAGGTGGAAAATGAGCGTATTTCCAAAAATGGCGGAATATCCCTTTAACCCTCTCTGGTTGTACACTCGTGCTCTAGAGTTGTGCTAATTAGAATCAGCTGGTTTAAATGAATGGTTGGCACAGCCTATGTAGGACTTTCACTTTTGTTTAAACTGGATTTGTCCCACCTCTGCCCATCTCTATGGTCAAGGGTAAAATTACCCTTTTATTGGTTGGACAAAAGTTTCAGTTTCAGTTTTGAAGAAAACGAAAGAACGAACTCAAAATGGCATCGGGAAACATTGAAACGTCATGGCTAGAGGATGAAATATCTTGTTCAATTTGCTATGGGATCTACAAGAATCCTGTTTTATTATCATGTAGTCACAGTTTCTGCAAAGGCTGCGTTCAAGAATTATGGAACAAAACAGCCACGCATGAATGTCCACTCTGTAGGAGAAAATCCTCCAAAGATTCCCCCCCTTTAAATCTAGCACTGAAACAAGTCTGCGAACTGATTTTGAAGGGGAAAGCGCAGATTGGAGTCAGTAAAGTCCTCTGTCCTCTTCACGGAGAGAATCTCAAGCTTTACTGCAAACAGGATGACCAGGCTGTCTGCGTTGACTGCATTGGATCAGGGCAACACCAAAATCACGATGTTTGTCGGTTCAATGCCGTAGTTGAGGAACGAAAGGTAGGCTATGCCACACAAATAGAAATTACATTAAATCATGTCGGTGAGCGACGGTGACACGTCTTCAAATTGTCTAGATTGATTTCATCCACAAAGTAACATGTTGGCCTTTTCCTGAAGCAAGTTGAGCACGGCATAGTGCGCTGTGTTACATCATATTGAGTCTCAGTATAGCCCAGCTAACATCAGAATAAAATGATAGTTTGGCCCTTTGGAAACCAGATCGAACCTGTCATGTAGCCTCGGCCTACTCCTCTTTTGCAGGAGAAGTTAATGACTGATCTGAAGCCCCTGAAAGAAAAGATTGACAACTTGGATAAGCTCAAAAGAGACTGTGATGGGTCTGCAACATTCTTAAAGGTACGTTTTCATGGTGGAAAATAGTGTTTTTATTCAATAATTCTGTGGTAGCCTGTAATGTGGCACACATAGCTGTCATTTGTTATGTTGACTAAATATGGTGTTTTCATAATCAAATTTGTCTTAACAACATATCCCATTTGAAGATAATGTACTACTGTATCTCTAATGATGATGGTTTCAATGTTTTGACAGTTGTGTATCCGTTTGCAATTTTCAGAAACAGGCGGATAAAACTGAAGCCGTTATCAGATCAGAGTTTGAGAAACTTCACAGGTTTCTGGATGAGGAGGAATCTGCCCGCATAGCCAGTCTGAGGAAAGAGGAGCAACAGAAATCCCTGATGCTCCAGGACAGTGTGGAAACAATTACCAGCAAGCTGGCATCTCTCTCAGCTGTGATAGAGAGCATTGAACGTGATATGGAGATTCCAGATATGGAATTCCTGCAGGTATTCTCTTAGTTCCACATTTGGCACTTTTTTTTTGCCACTTGTGACAGCTACTCAGCTGAGTTCCCCTGGGTAACTGTCACATATAAATACTTTATTGTGATGGAGCTGTGGTGTAAGCGGCAGCACTGAACCACATTTGGGTCTCCGTGCCCATTCCGACCCAATGTTCAATTCCGGCCTGCGATCATGTTCCAATCCTCACCCATTCATTTCTGTCTCTCCACTAGCCTATCTATCGCTATAAAGGCAAAAAGGCCCAAAATATACTTTTTAAAAAAAGGAATAATAAGACTTATTTGTACTTTTCAGAATTTCAAGAAGATCAAGACAAGGTGGGTATTAATAAGTTATTCATTTGGCATATAGTATCCACCCGTGTTTTAATGTAACATGAAGACATAAACAAGTTGTACATCCATACACACTTTGTTCATACACTACAAGATTATGCATCTTATATTGAACTTTCTTGTTTAGGGTGCATTGTACACTACAAGAGCCTCACACTATTCCTGTGCCTTTGATTGATGTCTCTAAGCACTTAAGTGCTCTGAGGTATAGTGTCTGGGAGAAAATGCTTGGAACGATTAATCACTGTGAGTATGCAGTGTTAATAGAATTTTATTTGTAATAAGAGTTTTTTATGAGTACATTGTAAGAAAAATGCATGCAATGTAAACACCCTCAGATCATTCTTCAACGACAGCTGAAGAATGAAGCACATTCTTTTCTTACTATTTGATTTTTGGCGCAACCAGACGAGAATATGTCCAAATTAAAAAACATTGTCCAGCTGGAGCTGACACAGATCAAATTGCAAAAACTAAAACTTTTCTTTGTTGATATACAGTATGTGAATTGGCCAATATATGCGAGAAAAACCCCTGCCAAATAACAGGTTCAAATTAGTTTCGGTGGTGCACAGTCACGTAATGTGGAAAAGAAAATCTGTGGTTTAAGCTGGGTGTCTTTCACCAATGTAGTTCTACATATTTACTCAAGAACTTATCAGAGTGGTTACATTCACACTATTACATTTCCATATGAATCTGAAAAATGTTTATGTTTTCCCCTCTTTGACCGAAATATTTCTGTAATGCCACGTGCTTACACAGATCCTCTGACCCTGGATCCCATATCGGCCCATCCTCAGCTTGCCTTGTCTGACGAGCTGACCACCGTCCATTACAGCATCCGGGGGAAGAGCCTGCCCAGTAACCCCGAGCGCTTTGACCTGTATGTCTTCGTGCTGGGCTCCGAGGGCTACAGCCACGGGGTCCACAGCTGGGAGGTCGAAGTCGGCAACAAACCCAACTGCCGCATCGGCGTGGCTCGCGAGTCCGTGCCCAGAAAGGGCAACTTCACTGTGTCTCCCAAAGAAGGCTTCTACACCATCACCCTGAGGAAGCGCGAGCTCCGTGCCGGGACCAGCCCAGAGACGCGTCTGGAGTACGGCAGGAAGCCGCAGAGGATCCGCATTCAGCTGAACTGCGAGCAGGGCGAGGTGACCTTCAGCGACCCCAGCGAGGGCACACACATCTACACCTTCAAGGACACATTCACTGAGAAAATGTTCCCTCTCTTTGGCCCATCAAAAGATTCTGCTCAACTTCGCATCTGCCCCAAGGGTGTTAGTGTCCAACATGAGCAGTGATGTGTTTGCATTGGAAAATTTTTCAAGTAAATGTCTGAATGCTGTAAGTCTTACAGTGTGATTTATATAAGCAGATGCTCAATACCTCAACAGGAGATAAAGCATTTGACGAGGTATTTATTTATGGTAATCCGCTTACCTTAAAGGGATAATCCGGAGTGAAATGCACTTTAGATAAATTTTTCGGACTATTGGGAGTACATACGTTGAGTTGACACCAAAATCATGTAATTCGGATGTATTTTGAGAAAGTTCGAGCTCACCGTTTTTAGCCAAAACTCGTTAGCCTGGAAGTGACGCGGGCATGTCTTTCGCCGCTACAAACCCTATTTTTATACCTCTTCTACTGTTCCAAACAACACTACACTTACGTGGTAGTGAGTAGAGGGTCCCTAAAGCCAAACCGAAGTATCCCCACGTCTTTATGTGGTCGGATAGAGAGTCCAGAATAAATTTAATCGAGTCAGTACCTTTCCGGAAATGTCGCTGCTGCAGCTGGCAACGCTAAAACAACACTTTATTAACATTTCCGGAAAGGTACTGACTCGATGGTTTTGGTGGTTTTGGTGGACATGGTTTTGGTGTCAACTCAACGTATGTACTCCCAATAGTCCGAAAAATTGATCTAAAGTGCATTTCACTCCGGATTATCCCTTTAAGTTTATGTAAGAATCACTTCCGCAGGCCTGTGCCTGGGAATAAGAACATTGAACTTTTAGATAACTGCCTTGGAATGATATTTTTCATGACACTTCTCCAGTGTTCTCCTTCCCCTGTTTTCTAAAGTACATTCCTGTGCGGATCACATGTTGCTGTAATTTAAGTGAGGCTTTTGGTAGATAAATGAAAATATACATGTTTTTTGGATCTAACGGGCTAGAGTAGTTACATTGTAAATAACAGTGTACATGTACTTTACGTATAAAAAAATATAATGAGGAAAATATAACAGTATTCATGTTTGTAATTGTATAAATTAATGGTCTGCAGCATAACAAGTTCTTTGATAAATAGTTTTATTGTGACTTTATTTGATTCATGAATTTAGCACACACAATGACAACCACGTATAGTAGTTGACGTGAAAGATCATTATTGTAGTCCTTTCCATTACAGCATTACAAGTGTCAAACTACCATATTCATAATCATTTTAAAAATACACTTCACCAAGACATAACAACCTCTTCTTTTTGTGTGTGTGTTTGTTTACCGAGTTTCATAAACAAGCGGTCAAGACATGAAATTAAGTATTAAAGCATTCACATGATCATGTAAAAAAGAGAGGAAACTAAAAGATAAAATACACAAAATTATATAAACAACCAATAATGATTTTTATAGAAAGAGCAAAAAACACTCAACAGGAGATAAAATACACAAAATGATATAAACAATCAATAATGTTTTTTATAGAAAGAGAAAAAAAACACTCAATGGGACCTTGAGGCCTCTTCAGCTTTGTAAAGAGGAAACAGATGATATTGTGATATATATCACAAACCCGTTGGGTTTCCAGGCATTTTCACCCAGTGCTCCCAGTGGGAGTGTGGAATTCTTCAGAGCAGCGGTGGCCAACCCGCGGCTCGCGAGCCACATGCGGCTCTTTGCCTCCTCTCGTGCGGCTCGCGGCTGCTCAACTGATGTTCTGACTTCTCCTCGGACCTAAACGTTTTCCTTTTGAAATAGCCTTTATTTCCGGTAAATAAAAACTAATTTCA
>NC_084999.1:14067577-14097577 GCF_963854185.1 Sardina pilchardus | reverse complement strand
AGATAAATAAATAAATAAATAAATAGCTGTTTTTCACCAGATGGGACTGTGCCAGCAGGAAAAAAAATGCTTCACTTCACATCCCCACAGGCTCAGTAAGCCATATGTCCAAATACTTTTCCATGTAAAACCTCCTATTATTATCTTATAAGTATAAACCAGGGGCTCAAAAGGTCACAACGCTGTCATTGAACGCAGGTTACATCCAATGGACTCTTCACCCTTGATCATGATACTGCTCATGCATCCTCTGAAATACGTGGCAATATAATGTTTACAGCCAGTGCTAAACTCAACCTTTGAATTGGATTTAGTGCTCCACTGCTTCGACCAGACCAGCTGGAATGTGGTTTAAAGTCTTTCGCCGAAGATATTCCCTCTCAATTGATTTTGTTAGGAAAGTCCACTCTAAAAATAACCAGGATCAGAATGAATTCCTCATAACATGTCACAACTTCTCCTCCAATTACACAAGCATGAGCCACAGCATCAGAGCTCTTTCATTCATTCCCACACCCCAGCTCAAAGTCAACTGCGTTCGGTCTCATAAGTGCCAACACACACACAAGGATTATCTTAGCAGGGGGAGGGGAGGGGAGGGGAGAGGAGGGGGGAGTGTGCTACCTGCTTCAGTGTAGCCGTCGATAGCCAGAGAGTACTTTTCAATGGCATCTCCAAACTGTCCGTTCTTAAAGAGGTGGTTGCCTTCGTTCTTGAGGCGGGCCAGCGGCGGCGGCAGGTTCCCGGCCGGCGCGTCCAGGTTGACCTTACTCTGCTCCGCCCGCTCGCGCTCGGCTTTCTCCGCCGCTTGGTGAGCGGCGCTGTTGCCGTTGGCCAGCCCTTTCCTGGCCCCCTCCACTCCCTTGGGCGGCGTGACCGTGTACTTGTCGGCGCTGCTGCCCCCCCTGCCTCCCCCTCCGCCGTCGCCCCGGCCGTGGGGCTTCTTCTGCGCGTTGCCCATGTCGCCTCTCTCCTCTCCGGTAGCGGTAGCGGCCGCCGCGCAGCTCTCCCCACCCCGTCTCTCACGACTGCTGCTTTCAACTGCACCGTCTGCGTGAGACAGAGAGAGAGAGAGAGAGAGAGAGAGAGCAAAAGAGAAAGAGAGAGAGGGAGGGAGGGAGGGAGGGAGGAAAGAGTGCTTAGTGCAGTTAGTGATTACATCACAGTAGGGGGAGGGAGAGCGAGAGAAGCGAGAGGTCGGAAAGGGAAGAGAAGAGAGAAGGGAGGGGGAGGGGTCTGACGCAGGGAGAAAATCTTTCGGAGGGAGTTCTGGGAGAGCACTTCGGCGAGCCTCACACAGGCAAGACGCTGGGGGGAGGGCGGCACCGGGAACACGACCAGGCCTGTTAGTTTTGACACATACCTCTGGAGGGACAATTAACTTGGGCTGTGCTCTAGTCTAGTGGGTGCACTGGTGCTAGCAGAGGCTATTGGTGTGAGTGAGCCTGCTGTTGGATTAGTGGCTAAATCCCACAGCTAGCCCTACTGCTGGGGACTTGGAGGTAGAGCAGGAAAATCACTGTGTGTGTCTGTGTGTGTATAAGAGAGTGCTTCCACATCAGCGACGTTGTGAACTATGCCCAATTTCTATTCTATTCTAATCTACTTTACATTTACACAGATTTCTTTTTTGGGGGGGAACACCAATAACAGCTTGCTTTTGCATCTTAACTGCCTGGCTTGTTAAATTGCTTTCAAAAATGGCATTTTCAGAGAGTGGATCCTCAACTCAACAAATCACTGGATTAAAATGCTGCCTATTTAAGGTCATCACAGCATTTCCTGTTTTATACATGCAACTCCACCTTAAAAACATTAGCCTTGCTTCATGGGGCATGTGGAATGGACCATGCCGTGGTCTAGTGTGAATAATCAGGGGCATGTAAACATGCACAGACGACCCAGAAAGGCGACAGAGGTTACTGTCTGAACCACGAAAGCTGAACAGGAAATACTGCAGTCATGAGTCGGTCTGACTCAGACCACAACACTCACTGGCCTCGTGCTCTTTCTCCTCCTCTTCCTCCTCAATTTCCTCTATGAGCATTTTCTTTCTGTTAGCTGGCTTCTCAGGAACTCTTTCAGCCATCTTCTTATTCAGCTCATTCAGAAGTTTCTAGAGAAAGAATTGACTTGAAATCATTGCTATACATTCATTTTATTGACTACATTGACAGTGGCAACTATGACAATAGCCATACATGTTATGAGGATTTACTGCCATCTGGTGGCTATGAAGGGTAATAAAAATCCTGTCAATGTCAAATTCATTTCTATGTAAACTTCATTCATTTTAGAATTATTTTGTGTGAGAGGACGTTTACCTTTGCAATCTCATTATGAGGCTCTATGTGTAGAACAGCATTGACATCATCAATGGCCAGCTGGAGGTTTCCGAGGTGCTTCTGCACAGTGGCACGACGCAGCAGACCTGCACATCCACATAGCCACATCACTATAGAGCCACCTATAGGCCTATCAGCTCCACTTACTACACTGCATGTCCACCTACTACATAGTAGGTGCAGCACTTACACGTATCCATTACATACACTAGATTGTCAGTCTATTAGAATGTTAATGACTTTTATACTATAGTTTTTTGATTGTAACCATTCTCTGACACAAGCAGTTGATGTCCAATGAAAACAACAAAACAACAGCAAATATTCTGAGAAGGTAACAGTCTCTAACATCCTTAGACGGGAACAGTCTGAACCCTTTAGTGAGGCCAGCAGAAGTTTCTGTGCTGTTCTCGTGGAGAGGCTTACCTTTGGCATTGGCTGGCTCCAGCTCCAGGACCTTCTGGCAGTCGCTGAGGGCCTTGTGCCAGTTCTGCAGTTTGATCTCCGCCTGGGCTCGGTTGTTGTATGCAGCGACTGTTGGTAATACCGACAGACTCCTGCAGACAGAACATCATCAATAATGCCCTGTTCCTTCTCAACATTCTCATTTGATTAACTGACATCAGGAACTGGTTTGTTTTATGGTCAGTTTTACGATGAAAAACATGATAGGGTGTTTCAACAGATACAATGCTGTAAACTTACATACACACACCATACAGACCCATAAGATGCCTTTTCTGTGATGTTTTAACCCATAAGCTCTTCCTCAGACTTCTGATAACAACAGAGAATTGCCATCTTAAATATCCACAGTTCCAAAACCCATGACATCTGCTACAAATAATTCTATTTAGAAATGTTGTTTATCAGAAGTCTGAGGAAGAGCCTATGGGCTTGAGATATCACTCTGTAAAAAAATATTAATATAAACAAAATGAATTACCGTAATAGTTCTATTGTGTGGTGTGGAAGGTATGGTGGCCATTTTGTGTGTGGTTCTTTCCATACCTTCATACAGGACCTCACAGCAGCATGTGTGCTGTAATGATGTCTTATGCATATTATGTGCATTAATAATTCTGACGATACTATTGGACAAACCTTGTGTAATATGCCAATGCCTCCTCATAGTCGCCAGTTTTAAAAGCCTCATTGCCCTTGTCCTTCTCGCGGTTCGCTAAAACAACCTTTTCCTGCTCTGTCAGCGCTGAAATATGTAAGAAACAACTTTGAATGCACCTCACTTTCAAACATACATCATATAATTTAGTTGTTACATTGATATTCAATCTCACCACTTGTGTGCAGTTTTCTTTTAATGGCTTTTGGACGGCCGTGGTTGATGACTGTGCTGGCCGAGTCATTTGCGACCACCTCATCAACTTTAGCACATTCTTTCGCAATGTCAAATCTGAAATAAGAGAGTATGGTTTAATAAACCTTTATGCTGAATGTACAACATCCGTGTTGAGAAAAAAAAAAGAGATTTAAGATGTCTCACTCACTTGTCCCAGTCCTTATAGTCACGTGGGAGAGAAGCCTTGTTTTTGCTCTTTTTTACCCCACTGGCAGACGTGCTCTGTTTAACAATGTGAGATTTGCCCATTACAAGCAGAAAAGAGGGGTCTTTAACAACTACCTTTGCAGAGTGATCTCTAACGTCTGTTTTTATGTGCTAATTTCCTTAGCTATTCCCTGCTCTGCTAAACACTGCGGGACACTGGAAGACAAAGGCTCACCTGAACAGAGCAGTTTGAGCCTCGGATGGGTGGCACATTCTCCTCGTCACTGAACAAGGGGAGCTGTTTGAGCTGCACCTCACCCGCCCTCATCTCTGTCTCCCAGCTCTGTCCAAGGAACACATACCATTCACTTCATCCACATCAATGGAACACATTACTGTGCCCAGTGCAAATCCCTTTCAAGTGAATACGAGTGCTTAAAGCTGTGACAATGTGGTGTGACCTAATGTTTGACATATCCTAACCATTCATTCCCTACATTCACACAAACACACACACACAATTTGTTTGTTAAAAATGCTCAATGTGTATCACAGCAAAATACCTCGAAGAACAAAGTCTGAAAAACAGCCTTAACAGTACCAAAGGAAAGAAATATGCATACCATTCTTGACAACGGTGTGTGTGTGTGTGTGTGTGTGTGTGTGTGTGTGTGTGTGTGTGTGTGTGTGTGTGTGTGTTCAATATCATGCATAACAACCTTGAGTTCATCTGAAATCTGGCTCCATTCGTCTGTAGGGAGAGATGCAGCTGTCGCTGCAGGTTTGTCTATTCGGAGGGCACGGCTCCTAGGGTTCAGCTTCTCTACATGTTTCTCGCAGAAATCAATGAGATGTGGGTAAATGCCTTCTTCTCCAGACCTTAATGAAATAATTTAGGATAGTGAAAATTAGGCATATACCAGGCCAATTTAGGCCAACTACCACTAACCCTGAGGAATTGTCAGTACATGTTATTTTCTTTATTTAGATGAAGCAAGCAATACAAACTCTAATCAGCTTGCTTCACACCACAGACATACAATATTGCTTCTCACTGACCTCAGAACTTTTAAAATCTTTTCCAGGTACCCGACATCAGTGCACTTCTGAATATAATCATAATCCAGATGCTCTACTGGAATCTTGCTTGAATTGGTCACTTCTGTATTCAGAAGACCGCTCACTATTTCAGCACTCATGGTAGCTATTCAGATGAAAAAAGAAAGGTTGCGTGTTAGTTAAACAGCGACATAGAACGAAATAGAAGCACTAAAGTTACACATTAATGATGACCCAACCATACAACTATTAGATAGGTAAGGTCGCGGTCGTGCTAGCAGCTAACTGCTTGAAACGTTACGTTAGCCTATCCGCCTCTCTATCTTTGCTATCTAGGAAGTAAATTAGACAGGCAAATACAGAGGGTATATCCCTTACCTTGCCAAGTGTTAATGTTTCTATTGGCTTATATTGTGGCTGAAAATACAAACAAACACGTATTCAAAACAGACAACAATGTTTTCTAGTTTCTGCAAAGCACACCCAAAGAAGTAGAAACAGCGCGTGATGTTTCCATGGAGACCTGAATTGATAATGAGTGCTTCCTTGTCCCTCTGCGTCCTCTCTGTCACTGCCAGTGAAACAACAAATTTACATAGGTTGAACTATTGCATAAAAAATAAAAGTATTTTTGTTTTCATGAAATGGCTTTATAGGCTAATAAAGAACAGGGATCCCTTGTTTTAGGCTTCTAGGTGTTTTTGCATAAGAATTGTAAGTCATTTATTTATGTAGCAGAATTTCTACTAGACTCTTTCGGCAACACATGCTTCATGTGAGTCCATGCAAAACAAGTCCGTTTTGTTTAGCTTTTTGCGAGGTGTCACGTATTAAAGTATGCAATAAAAGCACAGGCTTTTGGGTCTCCCTGCACTTTTAACTTTTGTAGGAGGGACGAGGGTACGTTCTTTGGGAACCACACATTCGGAAATACGTCACGCCACCAATCACGTGGATGCGCACCAAATTTGAAAGGCGTTTCGTCCCTGCCTGGCTATTTGGTTCATTTCTGCGGGGTCATTGGTTTTGAACAGTCTGCTCAAACAATTCCATCGTTCTTGTTCATGCGGATGAGACTGGTTTTTAACACCGTTTTCACGTCATGTAAGTATACTTTGTTGAAACGCTGGATATCAGTTATCAGCGCCATTGTTAGATTTCTTAAGTTTTGTACAATGTCTTAAAATGTTATAAGCATATTTGCTAAATGTAGCAAATGTTTTCCGAAGGCGGAAAAACGGTGTCTAGCTAGCATACGTGAGCATTTGAGCACTGCCAGAGTATTTTGTTCCAATAGTTTAGCAGTGCGTTTGTATCTCACAATCTGTATGAGCATGTTAGCCACACGCGTTTGCATGCATATCCACTGGGCCCAGGTTGGTTTGCAAGGCATTTCCGTAGTAATAGTAATACTAGTACAATTAGCCAACTAACATTAGCCAACGTTTAATGTTAATCCTGGAGTGGGTTCCGCGTTTTCCTCGTCGATGCATCAACCTAAGGGGCAAACAGAAGTGGTTCTGTTTCGCAGACATAAGACTGAACATGCGCTTCTGCTGGTAAAATGAACATTAATACAGTTAATGTATTAGTTTGCTTAGTTGACATGTGTTTAGATACGCCCATTCTGCACTCGGGGGACGTGTGAGGAGGGATTTGAGCTTTGGCGGTCATAGTTTGATTTTGAGCGGGATGCTATGGGGAGTCATGGGGATTCTGTGGACGCAAATTTTAAAAGGCTGATTCTGAGGCACGCGCCCTTCTATAACCATAGCAATGATGAATGTTGTTGTTGATGTTGCCATAACCAGATGATCGAGTGTAAAATTAATGACAACCTAGCTGCTACCTTGCTGTCGACCACAACACGACTGAAATTGGCAATTGTTCATCTTGGCATAGCTTCACGTTGTTGAAATTCACCTCTGTTGGGTAAAGTTTGTTCATAATTATAACTCCTAAGAAATAAGTCACGACAAATGTTAACGTGAGTTCTATATTGCTAGCAAATTTGATGTTTACAAAATAGCGTTACGCTAGATTATGCTAGCCTTGCCAAATAGCACAACAAAGGCTAATGACTGACCCCTTGCTTTAATGCTCTTTTAATGCTTGGCTTTTAAATGAATGCCTTTCCTTATCTTTAAATGTTAGCTGCTACTGACATAACAGATATTAATTATGTTTCCTCTTTTTCTCCAGGACTCTTTGATATTTGATATTTCATCATACAGCTAAGTAAAACACATGGAGATGGAATACAGTCAGGGTTGTTCTTACTCCAGGGGCACAAAGGTTGGATGTGGAGGTTTTCAAGATGCTGACATGAATGCACCACATACGCCAGTGAGGAAGATGGCTGGAGCCATATATAACGTTCTGGGACATTATGCAGTGCAATGTGAACTAGAGACACCAAAGGAAAACCTCGACCACAGTTCCTTGTCTGTCTCTTTCAACACACCAAAAATCAAGTCAAAGGTGCTGCCGAGATGTCCTAGAAGAAGTCCTTCAAAAGAGCCTGCTTTCAAAGCCGCCTGGTGTGAGACTCCCAAGGTCTCCAAGAAAGATGCATCACTTCGAAGGCGCCTTCTGGAGTCCAAATCGGCAACGGATAGTAAAATGGGCAGCTCAGTTGCCTCAGAAAGCCTGGCTCTGACACTTCGGTCCAAGAATGAAGGGCCACTTCAGGGCAGTTTGGACTTTGACTCTCCGGATGCAAGTATGGTGGAGCCTTTTGCAACAAGCACTTTGAAAGTTGAGAACACTACTTTGTGTGGTAGAAGCTGGCGTTCCATGTTCTTGCATGTGAGATCGTCCACTCTAGAAGACGGGGAGTTTGTCATCCCTAACTCTCCCTTTCAGAGTAAGCCCCCTGGCTGCGTTTCGGATGCTGACCTCGACGAAAGCATAATTTCCGGTCTCTTCGAGACCAGCATACCCCACACACCTCAGTGTGATAAATTTATGCCAGCAACCAAAGATGATTTCAAAACTCCCATCAACCACTTGGCTGCCAATTTCTCAGAGAATCTGAGCATCCTGGGTACCCCGTCACTCAGCCCCTTCTGCCAGCTGGATGGCTCTGTGTGTGCCGACAGCGGCTTCAGTTCCCTGGGACTTGACAAGTCTCAGAACTCGTCTGTGGACTACGACGGCTCCTTCCAGGAGCTGGTTTCGTCTGCCACCCCCAGGGGCAAAGAGGCCCTGCGACATCCCGAGGTGAAGCGGCGCTCGCGGCTGGAACGCCAGCGCCGGCTCTCCACGCTCAAGGAAGGTGGCTCTCAGTCCGAGGACGACGTGAAGACGACCAGCTGCACGCCCAGAACAGAACCACCCCCGCCGAATGGACCCAGTCCCCTCTCCCTGTCCAGTTGTGAGGACGGCGTCTTTGTGGACAGGACGCCACTTAGCGCCTCCCAGTTGAGGCTGGAGGACCTTTCCCTGACGCCGGCGCTGCAGGTGGTGCACGCCATGAGCAGGCGCAGTGCTCTCATGCTGGCCGAGCAGACCAGCCTGGAAGAGCTGCTGCGCTCTGCCGAGGAGGACCCTCAACACGTGCCCAAAATGCCTCTGGCAGGACTCATTGGGCGGAAGATGGGCCTGGGCAGGATGGACGTCATGGCTGAACTCAAACACAGAAACCTCAGGCACGTCCTGGCAATGATTCTGAATCAGTTGTCATCTGAGGATATTTACAAGTGAGTAGTTAGCCATCATCAGTTAAAAGTTTCTTATTAATTAAGGCGTATACACACAGCTGGCGACGCAATGACAATTTATGGCAGGTGACCAGCAAAATTGAATAGAATCTATTGAAAATAATGGGGAAACACATAGCACTAGCATAGAAATAGCACTCTAATCGGCCCCTTTGATGTGTCATAGAAAACGGCTGTCTGGACAGTGTATCGCCACTCAATTTATGGGTGACTGCGTCACCAGAAGTGTGTAGTAAAGCGATAACAGAATTCCAGTCACATTTGACTGTCGCATTGCCGGCCGTGTGTGACCGCCTTTAGTTGAGGACTGTTTTTGGAAATGTGTTTCTAAATGTTGTATTTTCCTCTTTTCACCAGTTTTGGCCAGGTTTCTGATTCCTGGGATGAGATCATTACGCAAAATAAGAAGGCCTCCCACAGGCGAAAATCTCATGTGAAGGAACTGAAAAAGGCCCATGAGGTAAATGGCCATAGGCCTGTTGTGCTTTTCATCTAACTGGATTCATTTAGAGTGTGCTACTGGTCACCACTGTGAGATAGTATGTCTTCCCTCTGGTCTCTAAATAGCTTTCTCATGTTTTGTAGATGGGCAGTGCCTTACATGTCCCAGATGCAGAGACGCGATTGAACCTGGCGTGCAGATCAGCACTGAAGTGTGTCCAGGCCCAGTCCAAGACTCCATGCACCACTCCGTCAGGGAGGGCCTCCGCAACTCCCGTCCAGCAGAACCCCAAGCACTCGAGTAAACGGGAGGAGTTTCTTCAGGTGCGAGCTCCGACTTTTTCAGCGTCCACAGCATGGCATGAGAATAAATGGTCTGCTAAATTGTGTGTTTATTTAATGTTGAATTAATCCGTAATTCTACCCTCCTACCCCCCAAGGTGGCGAAGACTCTGTTCCGTGACGAGTGGCTGAAACCCTGTCCGCAGTGTCAGCACCCTGCAAAGTGCCACTCGGTGAAGAGAGAGGGTGTTTGTTGCAGGGCAGACTGTGGCTTCATCTTTTGCACAGCGTGCCTCTGTGCCTACCACGGCTCCAGAGAGTGTGCCCACCTCTCTGCCAAGCGCCGCAGCAAGAGAGACGTGCTGCCGGGTAGCGCTCAGAGCAAGCGCAACATCAAACGACTGTGAAACGTGTCAAACTGATGCACATTGTTTTTTGTATTTTATGTCTTTTATTGTTTTTACATTATGGACATTGAAGACCTTTTTGCCAGTGTTTTTTTCTGGTCATACCAAATGAACTTGGCAGCTATTTTGCGCTTTCTTGCACAATTGAATGTAGGCGGTGCCACAGAGTTTTTATATTTGTATGTGTGTATGTGTGTACATATTGACTTCATGCCTTTGCTGCGTATACTGTGGTTTTCATAGATTCTTTTAATAAAGTTCCCTTTTCAATGTATGTCGTGTAGGTCAGTTACTCCATCTTTATTTCAGTTCTCTGTAGTGGAATTGAAGTTGAGGTTTTGCACTTTATTTAAAACAGGTTCAATTCTGCCCCCTACTGCATCATCTTGGTCTAAAAAGTACCTGACCCATTGGTGGGGCGAAAGGGTAACCGCGCCATCTGCCGGTCACGAACTGTTAACCATCTACCCTGCCCCACTGGCAGGTCCTCTTGTGATTGAGTTTACCTCCATGGCAACCTTCAAATGTGAAAGTAGGCTACATGAGTGATTGCCATTGCCTGAAGTTGGTCTAAATCACCACTGCTGCTACATTGATTTCTGAACTGTAGACAAACGGTGGTTTTAAGATCCAACTAAACTTCGGTGTAAAGATGTTGATAAATACAGGTGAGCACATTTGACAATGACGCTATAAATCCTTCTTTTGTATGCTGTTCCGCGCTCTGATTGCATAATGTTTTCATCCCATTAGATTCATCGACACTTTGGAACAGCTCTCTTGTAAGTGGAATGTTGCATGACTGTATCTAATGACAAAATAACTTGAAATAATCTTGCTCTGTGAAAAAAAAAATTCTAGACGTTAATCAAGAGAGAAAACATTGAGGAGCAGAAATGTGGACATGGATCTGATTTAATGGGAAGAGTTTGGATTTGAATAGGCCTTTTTGACTTTTTCCTTTTTTTTTAGGAAGAAAAGTTAGCCAACGACGATGCGCTGGTGGAGTTTCTGAATGCATTTTTAAGCCTCCCAGTATGTCACACTGATTGATTTTGTTTGTTTGTAGACTTTTAGGGTAGTCCTGGTAGGCTAATGGTCTCTAACATTTTAGAGTCTATTGCGCTTTTCTTTCATTTATTTGTACGTTTCAGTCATTTCCCGAAACTATAAAATACAACACGGAGACCGGAGCTTTTGAGGTGGTGAGCGATGCAGCCGAAACTCTTCACAACCGAATTCGAACAGCCTTGCACGAATATGAGACTAAATTTCTCGCAGATTCGCCGTGGTTCACCGCAATCCCCATGTTTGACAACTCCTACACAGTTCTGGTGAGAGATTGATGTTCACTAGGGAAATATTTACAAGTATGCTACTTCGAGTCAGCATAGCCTATGAATGAAGAAATTTGTTGTGGTGTGTGGTAAGTTTATATAGGCTACGGAAAAAATCAACATGAAAAATTGCTCAATGTTTCAGTGTATGGACCGAGATCAAGGGATGAAGTGGGCTAACAAATCAAGACTGCCTTTGTTTTTACAAAGTGACTACTACTTTGATTACAGGTATTGTTATTGCCGATGTTGTTGTTTTTGTTGTTGTTTAATGAGTTGTCTAATGCATCTGTGATGGCCTGTTCTTTTATAAGGCATGAAACATATTTTTCCTGTCTTGCATTTGATGTCATTCAAATGGGAAATTCCTTGATTCTTTGAAATATAACAGAGTTCCTCAACAGGCTTGACATGGGTGTATTTGCTTTTAGTAGGCTATTTGTCAGAATCCACAATTAGGGGCAGCCATAAACTCTAAGAAATCATTGTGCTCTTCCTAAAATGTAATAATTAACTAACTTCTGGAGACCTGGTTGTATAGTAACATAAAATGGACAAATGTGGTTTGTGGTTATATCTGCTTTGAGGTTGACCCTTCAGCGCTAAGGACATGGTTTAGTTGGAAAATGTGTCCTGGTTTTGGTTTTCTTGTTCAGATGCTTGAAAGGGATTGTGTGCCTGTGTTTAAAATATAAATCCCTTAAAATTAAGTCACAATTTACATGTCATGGAACAGCAATAATGAAGGCCATAATCTTCAGTTGTGTAGGCTGCTAGATGTAGGCCCCTATCTTTGAAGATACACATACTTACACAGTTCATATCTGAACAAACCATAACGGTCATAATCTTAAAATCAGCTGATATGCATGGGTGTGTTACAACAATAGGAAAGACCACAGCAGAACCTGTCTTCCTGATCAGGGAGCTGCCCTTGTCAAACTTAGTCACTGTTTTTTATTATTATTATTTCTGCCTTAGATTGGTGAAGCTCCTCTCCCAGCTGGTCTGTCCAGGTCAGAGACTGGACAACACCTCTGCCCCTGCTCTCTGCTCCGTTTATCCACAACCCCCTTCACACTGTGCAGCACAGGATCTTAACAAGGTACCCATGAAACTCGTCACATCTTGCTGAGACTAATGAAGCTGGGCCTCTCGGGATTGTGTCTTTTGATCGGGGGGGCGGGGGGGGGTGATGTCATGTAATGATTACCATGTAAATGCAGGAAGTTAACAGAGCGTAAACATTATTAAAGCCCATTTCATTAGCTGATGGCAGGAGGCTCCGTGCTTTTTTAAAGCTCACCCAAAACCTTTGCCTCGTGGGTGTTGGAGTTTGGCTTGCTGTGGTAGACTTAGTCTTAGGTATGTGAGACTCTCGGTCTGTGTTCCATCAAGGATGGCAAAAGAGGAGAAAGTGGATTATGTTACATGAAAGAGTAGGCCTAATAGGATGTCAGCGCTCATACAAACATTATGTGATTTGTCCCGCAGGATCGAGTGTCTTTCATCAAAGGGGAAAGCCCGGCTGCTCGTGAGCACAGGAACGGTAAGCGAGGAGTCCGGGAGAGGAAATGAAAAACGTCTGAAAGCTGTCAAGGAGCTTCGCCCGCAAACAGCGGCGCCATCTTTCACCCGGGGTGTCACATATATGACACGTCTGACAGTGCACCTATCACACATTTTCGCTACTCATAAATCCTGTCAGGTGCAATTTGTATGTAAAAAAAGAAGAAATTGTCACCAGAAAGAGAGGGAGAGAGAGAGAGAGAAGAAACAAACGAAGAAGCGTTCGTCTCTTTGATCATGGCGAAAGTTGGGGGGGGGGGGTCTGTTCTTTTATGTGGCAGCCATAAAAACAGGACTCTGTAGCTGGCTGCTGTCCCAGGCTTCCTGAGGTTCTCCCTCTCACTCTCACCATCTCTCCTCCTCCTCCTCCTCCTCCTTCTTCTCCTCCTCCTGTTTAGGCTGGGACACATCTGAGCAGGTCAGGGGAGCTGAGGCGGAGGCCTGTCTGTACCTCACAGAATCCTCTGAGCAGGAGGAGACGACGAGTCCGTCCACGCGCCCGGGCACAGCCGACCCCGGGGAGGGTCGTCTCATCAGCAGCCTGGTCAACCACGTCCTGCAGGTGGCAGTGTCTGAGCTGCAGGTGGGCGCTGCCAGGGCCGGGCTGGACACCCATCAGCGGGCACCAGGGGCAACCGAGCCCCTGCCACACACAGCCTGTGCGCCGGCTGAAATGAATGAGTTTAATAACGGCTCGGCCGCGGATGAGCCGGCAGGTGGAGACGGTCACTGTTTGTGTTTCCATGGCTCCAGACAGGGCCTGGAGGACTTCAAGAGCTTTTTACAGGGCACCCCCGGGGAGAAGGTCCTGCAGCTGTGGATGGACATCGAGAGGCTGAGGACCCTAGCGAGCCCAAAGACTAAAAACAGGTCAGACTTCAGCTCAGCTCGTCTGAATGACCAGTGACCTCTTATGAACCAGGTCACAGCTTTGTACGAATTTGCTGCATTTCCTAGCATGCATGAAACAAGGACGGCCCCTATACTCATCTGAGAGTTGTCTTCTCCTCTGTGTCTTAGGCACTTGGTGAAGATGCGGAACCAGTACATGGCGAGCAGTGGCTGTAGGGCTCTGAGTTCTGAACTGCTCTCCAGGCTGGGCCTGGCTAGCTCCTCCAGCTGGACAGAGGACACGCTGCTGCTGCACACACAGCCCCGTCTCTCTGAAACTCTACGAACATACTGGTGAGGGGCAGCGCACCACACAGCACCACACAGCACCACACAACACCACACAGTGCCTTATACTGCACTACACTGGCTCCTCACACTTGTGCTTTTGCTGTTGATGTGATTTTGATGAGAATGTTCTAACAATGATCGCAGAAATCCATCAACTGAACTGCTGTGAGTTTATGTTTATGTGTGTATGTGCGTGTGTGCGTGCGTGCGTGGTGCGTGTGTGTTTGTCTCATAGGGGCCCACTGTTTTGTTTGGTGAGGTCTGCCAGTGAGAGACGAAGCCTGCTGGACCCACAGCAGCAGCCTCATTGGCAGAAGCGATGTTTCCATTCATCTGCTGCTAGAGGGCCCAACCCCAGCTACACCACCCTGCCTCCTGTGCTTTCCAGAGCTCCACCCTCACCTGCTGAACAGGTACACGTAGGCACCCCTCTCCTCCTAAACCACTCCCTGTAGGGGGGCACTGCGGATACTTATGCTCTCGTCCACATTGGTTTTTGGGAGACTGCATGTGCTTGTAAATGTCTGTGTATGTGCATATATATATGTATGTGTTCAAATGTATGCATGGTTTACATGGACAATTGGACATTTATGTATATGTGCATGCGTGCGTGCGTGCGCTTGCATGTCTGTGGTTGTGTGTGTGTGTGTGTTTGTGTGTGTGTGTGTGTGTGTGTGTGTGTGTGTGTGTTTGCATGGGTGTATGTGTGGTGTTCTCAGCCAATGTCTGGCAGCAGTACCCCAGTGTTGGAGGGCAGGCGCATGGAGAGGATGCTTCAGGCATTACATGTGGAGCCCAGAGCTGGCTTCTTCTTCACCCGCTTCTGTGAGCTCTCGGGCAACAAGGTACACGCACGCACGCACGCACGCACACACGCACGCACGCACGCACGCACACACGCACATACACATACATTACAGACATACACATATACATTATAGGCACACACACACACACACACACACACACACACACACACACACACACACATACATTACAGACACACACAAACAGACTCACAGATAAACACACACACACCAAACAAATCCACAACCACATACTGTACATGTTTGCCATAACAGGCTGGCACATGCTGGTTTACCACCACCACAAAGCCAACCAGTTCAGCCCAGTCTGGTCTCCTCCCTGGCTTCCTACTGTCTGATTGTCCATGTGTCTGACCTGGGGCCTGTGCTTTGTGCTCTGTGTCTGTCAGCTGTGGGAAAGCGCCATCCACTTCTGGACCGATCTGCAGGAATACCAGCAGCTCTTCTACCAGGACGGCTTAGACCCTTACAGAGCCCGGAGGAAGGCCCAGGTGAACGAGGACTTCTCCAAACCAGCCTGTCTGTCTGTCTTGACATCTTTCTGTTTGTAATGCAATATGCTGAGAGCACAAAACTTGCACACTCAAAAGCTTTCTTTGCTTGATTCTTTAGTCTTTTATGCTGCGTATTACACATGGTGTGCCATGCTCTCTCTTTTTCGTTTTCTCTCTTTCTTTCTTTCATGTAGTCCCCCCCCCTCCTTCACACACACTTCCATGCTGTCAGTGGAGCTGTTCAGTCCGCAGTCACACACATCCGCCCTCACAGGCACATAAAAACAGGAGTGATGCCTCCCAAGAGACATAGGCAGGGGGCATGGCATGAAGCCCAGAGATGGAGAGATGGAGACGGGGATGGGGAGGGAGAGAGAGAGTGAGAGTGAAAGAGAGAGAGATGGGGAGAGAGAAAGGGACAAAGAAAGATGGGGAGAGGGAGTTGGAGAGAGATGGGGAGCGAGAGATGATTGAGAGAGAGATGGAGCGAGTGAGAGGTATGGAGGGAGAGATGGAGGAAGAGAGAGCGGTGAAGAGAGAGTTGGAGAAGGAGGGAAGTCTGGGCACAGGACCAGGCATATGGCAAACAGGGCAGCTCAGGCCAACTTCCATAAATCAGACCAGAGGAAGAGAACAGAGCAGAGCAGAGCTCCCTGCAAATCAGGACCAGTCACTCCGTCCTCACATAGACAAGACTGCTGTGAGCCTGAGCATGGGGTGTGTGTGTGTGTGTGTGTGTGTGTGTGTGTGTGTGTGTGTGTGTGTGTGTGTGTGTGTGTGTGTGTGTGTGTGTGTGTGTGTGTGTGTGTGTGTGTGTGTGTGTGTGTGTGTGTGTGTGTGTGTGTGTGTGTGTGTGTGTGTGTGTGTGTGTGTGTGTGTGTGTGTGTGTGTGTGTGTGTGTGTGTGTGTGTGTGTGGGGGGGGGGGTGATAGAGAGTGGAGGAAAGATGGTGTGAATGAGAGAAATGTGATTTCAAGTGGAGAAGAGATAGAAGTGTGGGGGGGAGAGAGAGATAGAGAGAGAGAGAGAGAATTACAGATGAGAGTGAAAGTCAGGGTGAAGGAAAGATGAATGCGAAGAGAGAGATGGAGAGACGAGGATGGAGGAGCAGCCACAGAGAGAGGGATGAGGAGGAGGAGGAGGAAGAGGAGGAGGAGGAGGTGGCGCTCTCTGAGGCTGAGTGTTGCTGGCATGTCCCCTCGGGTCAGCCAGGAGCTGGCGAGCGCCACGGGCCCTGGGGGCCACTCAGGAGCCGCCGGCCGTTTGATCGCCGCCCCTGCCGCTCGCAGCGGGACGCACACCACCCGCCAGTGGTGCCATGGAGCATTCCACACCTCATCAGGGCCAGCTGTGGCACTCGCCAGGGTGCCCGGTCCCGCTGGCACGGCTGCCAGGCCTGGCTCGGCGTGGCGTGAGGCTGGGAGAGAGCAGCGGGCGCCCGATGGCTTTCAGATGGCCCTCGGTGACGGGAGCAATGTGCTGACATGACACTGCTGAGACAGGCAGATGAGCCACCAGCACTTCATAGGCCTCAGCTACTCAATGAGGGCCGTCTGTGTGTGTGTGTGTGTGTGTGTGTGTGTGTGTGTGTGTGTGTGTGTGTGTGGTGTGTGTGTGTGTGTGTGTGTTTGTGTATGTGTGTGTGTGTGTGTTTGTGTATATGTCTCTGTGTGTGTGTCGGTCTGTGCGTGTACACGTCATCTGTAATGTTTTGAGTGCAGTACAGTGTGTACTGTACTGCATCTGAGTTTGTCAGCTATTTATCTGGATGTGTTTCTCTGTCTTTCAAATATTCATGCTGAATGGCTGGTTGACCCTGTGTGTGTGTGTGTGTGTGTGTGTGTGTGTGTGTGTGTGTGTGTGTGTGTGTGTGTGTGTGTGTGTGTGTGTGTGTGTGTGTAGGTGCTGTACTCCACCTACCTGTGCAGTGCATCCCAGGAGAGCATCGGTGTGGGTGAGGAGTGCAGGAGGCAGGTGTTCGAGCGCTTGACTCCCCCATTTGAGGAGCTGTTTGACGGGGCAGAGGAGCACACTCTCAGCCTCCTCCTGGAGCCCTGGACCCTCCTCACCTCTCAGGACACAGACATCTATGAACAGGTCTCTTCTCTATTGGATACCAGTGTGTGGCTAGCCTGGGTGACCCCAGACAAACCTGTTAGCAATTTTGAATTTGCTCTCCAGGTTGGTCCGGAATAACTGCATTTAAAACCTTTGTTTACCAGAAAGAAAAAACATTTTGTTCACCCCAGCTGGTGTGTGGCTGATCTTAAATATCAAACATAACTAAAATGAATTTATATATAGTGTAAATTGCTGACGAAAGCAATGCAATCTTATGTCTGTATGTTTATGTCTGTTTTTTTGCAGACACTTTTATAATCCTCATAGTATGGAGTTTGCTGCAGTTTATAGTTTTTTCTCTATGTTGAAAAATGATACTGATTTCATCATGACTCATTAGTCAGCGTGGGTGCATCCAGAGGTGTGCCCATGTGTCTGTGCAGTCTGACCAGGTCATTGAGTGCACGTGAGTGTGTGTCTGTGTGTAAACTGACCTTTGGCTCACAGGTGGATCTGTGGGAAGAAACCCGCCATGATGAGACAGCTGAGTACCGGAAGCTCCAAGCACTGCACACAGAGTCTGTGCGGAGGATGGAACAGGTCAGACATGATGTTATAGACAAACACGCACACACACACACACACACACACATGCACACACACACACACACACACATGCACACACACATAGTCACAAAGACATGAAAACACTTACGGTCATGTTGTCAACCCTGACTGGTTTTTAAGAGCCTTTAATCCATCCAGGAACCAAACCGCAAGTCTAGAGCAAATACATCTCTGCCTGGCATGTGGTGTGGAGGCTGGAGGCAGCTGTAATATACCGGTTGATTTATTTAACAGGAATTTTGTGTGGCTGGAATCAAACACGCACCCAGACTTGTTTCCTATCTGCAGCCTCCTCGGCTGGCATCTTGGGGGAATGCCCGCTGCTGTGTTCGCCTCTAAGTAAACACGCCGTGGCCCTCTGATGTCTGGAGTCATGGCACACATTGTGCTGCGGATGGGTGATTCCATAGCAGTGGTTTTCAGCAGACGCTAATCTCTGTCTCTACGCCACATACTGTACAGCTGGCGCTGGAGTGCAAGGCTGCGCCTCCGCCACCAGAGGTCCCTAGAGAACCAGACTCCTGGGCGCAGGTTCCGCAGCAGTTCAGAGGGTTCCGTCTGGTGTCTGTGCTCCGGAACCGCACGGAGCTGCAGCACTTCCAGGCTTTTCTGGAGGAGAATTCTGCCAGGTGACCTTAGGGCAGAGCTCTTTACTTATTTCTCTTCACTAAATCTGCACTTTCTGTGGATCACTCACCCACTGTTATTTTGTGTTGTGTTGAGTTGACGTGTGTTGTGTTGTGTTGTGTTGAGTTGACATGTTGTGTTGTGTTGAGTTGACATGTGTTGTGTTGTGCTGAGTTGACATGTGTTGAGTTGTGTTGAGTTGTGTTGTGTTGTGTTGAGTTGACATGTGTTGTGTTGTGTTGTGTTGTGTGTTGTGTTGTGTTGTGTTGTGTTGTGTTGTGTTGTGTTGTGTTGTGTTGTGTTGTGTTGTGTTGTGTTGTGTTGAGATGAGTTGAAATGTGTTGACATGTGTTGTGTTGTGTTGTGTTATGTTGTGTGATGTGCAGCATGGACCTGCTGTGCTGGTTGGACCTGGAGCAGCTGAGGAGGACCTCCAGCCAGCAGCAGGAGCAGAGAGCGCAGCGCTTCTGTGCCATCAAGACCAAGTACCTCAACAGGAAGTACTTCTTTGGGCCTGGTAGCCCTGCCACCAAACATCAGCAAGAGGAGGTGTGTGTGTGTGTGTGTGTGTGTGTGTGTGTGTGTGTGCCACCCCCACCCTCCCTCCACCCTCCCTCCACCCCCTGTTCCCGTCTTCTGTCCCCCGACCCCTCCTCCCCCCTGCAGATTTTCCACTGCTTCCGTCTCTTGTCTCTGCTAACAAATATTTATTGACATTTCTAACAAAACACAGAACCTCAAAGCCCAAAACAGATGACACAAAAGAGACATCAGACAAAAGAGATTTGTCTGCGAGCAGACTCACCACTACCAGTTGCCAGCCGGCAAGACAAAACAATCGCAGATGTTCTTTTTTTTAAAAAAGCCCAGATCACATATCACAGCAGCTACTCATCTCAGACTCCGACCAAACCTTCCAAGAGAAAAAAAAAAAGATCCCTTTTGACAGTCCGTCACAGCAGTCACACTGACAGCCATGGGCGTTTGGCAGTGGCAGAACGTTCTGGAAGAATGCGGTAACAGCAGGGAAGCCTAGCCTGCTGGGATGGGAAGGGAGAGAGGGGCGAGCGGCGGTGAGCGGCGGCGGGTGAGCGGCGGCGGGCGGTGGGCTTCCTGTGTTCAGATGTCCCGTCTGAGGGGCTTTCCATATGCGTGGCGTTCCCCGACGATGCCAGCGTCAATCATCCTCTGGCTTGCGGGTCGTCATGACACTAATGTCTGTAATGTGGGCTCGCCTGCCTGCCTGCCTGCCTGCCTGCCTGCCTGCCTGTCTGTCTGTCTGTCTGTCTGTCTGTCTGTCTGTCTGTCTGTCTGTCTGTCTATCTGCCTTGTGCAGCAGTCGCTCACATGTGTCTCCACCAGCAGTCCTGTATCAATTGTTAGCTAACTCTGTTGCTAATCGCATATCATGGGGTTAATTCATTTACCTGGCATGCTACGTGTGTATCATGTATCAGCTTATTAAAAGCTAATTGCTTGTCTTCATGTGTGTGAGTGTGTATTTTTGTGTTCAGGTGAAGAGAAAAGACATTTATCACTGTTTATGTGTGTGTTTGAATTGTTTTTGTGTGTGTATGCATATTTATGCATGTTTTTGTGTTTCTGTGTGTGTATGTGTGGTATTGTGCGTGTGTATGTGTGTGTGTGTGTGTGTGTGTTTGTGTGTATGTGTGTGTGTATGTGTGTGTTCTCAGGTCATCCGTCTGGCTGGTGGCTGGGGCCAGCTCCTGCAGAGCGGTCTATCCGGAGCTCCGCTGACAGAGATGCAGAACATCGTAAGAAACCGCATCGAGAGAAAATGGCTGCCTGTCTACCTGTCCACACCTGACTTCAGTGAGCGCCAAAAGCTTCAGGTGTGTCTCTCTAATCCCTCCACTCCCTCTCTCATGTCAAGAGGAGCTTAACTATCACTTAGCTTAAAAAAACACTTCAAAAATCACTCCACTAAAGCCTTTATGTTGCACTATCTAAGAGCAGGGAATCCACTGGAGGATTAGAGAGTGAAGGCGGGTGCTGGTTGTTGTGGTGTCTCTGTCAGTCACGGGAATGTGAAACTTCAAAGCGCCTCTTCCTCACATTTCGGCTGCGGTCCTCCTAAATAGCACTCCCGCTTCCCCCCGTCGTGTTAATTACGCTATCATGTATACCTGTGTTCAGACACTGATAGCCCCAGCATTAGTAAATAGGGGAGCATCACAGGTCATCAGAGATGCTGTCAGCTCAGAGGACGGACAGAGAGAGAGAGAAGAGAGAGAGAGAGAGAGAGAGAGGGAGAGAGAGAGAGAGAAGGTGGAGGTGAGGAGGAGTGCCTCAGAGGAAACGTTGAGAGTGTTGAGCGAGGTGTAGTGTTGAGTCTCGGTGGTTGGAGGCGGGCATGGGGTGGGTGTGTGGACAGTGCTGCTGAGGTCACTCTAGTTTTGTTGTTTGTGTGTGTGTGTGTGTGTGTGTGTGTGTGTGTGTGTGTGTGTGTGTCCAGCCCCAGACAGAGGATCGCAGGAGGAGATACCACAGGAGGAGGAAGCAGCCCTGGAAGGTAAGAGATTTTCCTCTTGGACAACAGCTCTTGGAGAGAGAGAATAAACCATCTGTGATTCAACAGTTTTACCTGTGAGTTGACACCTGTATCTGCTCATGCCTGAACTGTGTGTAGAATAACTCTGGCCATCAGGGTTACCTACATACAGTATATGGTCAGTCTCACTGGATGATCATAGGATGGGTCACAGGGGTTAAATCGCATGAATGCTTACTAACATGGTTGATTGAACCTATTCTGTCCTATGCTGCCTGGACCTATACTATATTCCATACGCTACTGTTAGATTTATGTTCATTACTCAATTTTATTAGCCTTTTGAGATTAAACATTAGTCTGGGGAGTCTGTGCTGTGCTGCACAAGAGGCAGGATCGATGGGCATGGTTCAAAAGACTTTGTACACTTGGATAGTCCTTCAACCAGTCAGACCAACGATCCGAATTAGCCAGTTGGTCCCAGCAAACGTCGACAGGAAGCAGGAGAGATAAATGTGCAGGTTTCCAGCCTGAGCCGCAGGGTGAAATCCAATCGCCTGCAAGTCAGGCTGGGTTTACCTAGTCTACAATTTTAGTTCAGTTCAATGTTACTACTCCTACTGAATTAGCCATGAAAAAACATGTAAGATTGAGATTGTTTTGTCATGGACATGTACTGTCCCATATAGCAGCTGACCCCAGAGTGGACCTGGGTGTAGGTCCAGCATGGGACCCATTGGGGCCAGACCCATTCTAGAATGAGAACACTGTCCTCTCATGTTCCCCTCCCTAGCTCTCTCAGCAGGCAGACAGTGCCTGGATGGCCTCGTCCAGGGAGGTGCTGGCCTTCCGTCAGGCTCTCCTCAGCCCGCTCACCTGCCTGCAGTTCCAGCGCTTTGTGGCCCTGAAGGGGGACCTGTACGAGAACGATGTGCTCTTCTGGCTGGAGGTGCAGCGATACAAGGCAAGACCCAGTCAGCCAGTCAGTTATGGGCACACACACACACACACACACACACACACACATGATCCGATTGCAGTGGCTGGCTCTGAGTCACTAATGGTGTCAGGGCTAATGATAACGCCTCTCATAATGTTTTAATCAGTATTTGAGTCCATTATATCCCTGACATATGACTATTTGGCAAATTGCACTGTAATGCCTAATGTCGCATTAATCACAGCATTTCAATTAGTCTAATGCAGCTGGGAAATGGTCTGGAGAGAATTATTCGACTTGCCAGCAGCGAACTGGCGATAGTAATAAAAGAGCTGAAACACACTGTTCTCATTACGTGGCTCTCTGCAGGAACATATTTTTTATTCAATATTTTATTTATTATTTATATTTTTTAAGTCTTCTACCAGTTGTTTAAAAATGTTGGTTTGGATAGAGGCATCTACTGAGTCCCAGCCCTCCTCTGTCTCTGTCTCTCTCTGTCTCTCTGTGGTGCTCAGGACCTGTGCCACTCGCACTGTGACGAGGCCACCGTCCAGCACAAGATCAGCACCATCATCAGCTGCTTCATCAGCTCCAGCGTGCCCCCCGCCCTGCAGATCAGCGTCCCCCCCGAGCAGGCGCGCACCATCCTGGACCAGAGGAGGGAGCTGGGGCCCTACGTCTTCAGAGAGGCCCAGGTCTGTCCACCACCTGCAGGGACCAGGGACACAACCACCTCACTTCACACTCACCTTCTCCTTCATCACATTCCACAACAGCTCCTAGACAGACACTGATCAGCTGGTGGAATGTCTCTAACTCATTATGGATGTCATACCAAGGCAGCTATATCCACTAGAACTGTCAATAAGATAAGAGATAAAAGAATGGTTAATGTATGCGTATATGTATATGTATATGTATATGTATATGTATACCGTAAGTTTTAGGTATAAGTATATATATATATACAAACGGTTGAATGGATATGTAATACACTGTAATGGCATGTGCTGGGTGCATGTTTGACTGGACTCGTGGCTACTTGTGTGTGCATGAGCGCAGATGTGTGTGTTCAGCGAGCTGTATAAGCTGTGGCCCCAGTTCCTGGACTTCAAGAGCAGCGTGGGAGAGGGGGAGGACCTGCTGTCCGTCCTGGAGAGGAAGAGGGCCCGGCAGAGAGAGAGAGAACTGCAGCGCAGGAGAGAGGAGGAAGAGGAGGAGGAGGCGAGGAAGGCTCAGGTCTCTCAGCAGGCTGCATGCATGCATAAGGGATAATGCACGGAACACTGGATATTGTCACAGCTGGGCTTACAGCATTCTTCTCATTACATATGTTACATTTTCAAAGCTGTTGTTGTTTGCAAAGCTGTGAACTGGTATGGCACTCTTTGGATACACACCAGACATCATTTAAATAGGGTGAATTGGCAAAGTGTTTTCATTAATTAATCAGAAAGAATCAGTAAAGGGATCAAAGATAAATCTGTACTAAATGTGTGCTTGCTCTCAGTGTTAGAGCAACACAAACACATGTTCTGATGTGGATGATGGTCTTGTTTATGTAGCAGGAGGCCATGAGCAAGCAGCGGTGGAGTTCGGGGAGTGTGTGTGAGGAGGCTGGTGGAGAGGGTGGAGAGGGCAGGACGGAGCACGATGTGGAGCTACTCCTCCCTACAGACCAGGTCAGATCACAGCCTGTACCTGCCTGACTGTTTGCAATCATGTAATTGCTAAAATGACCTCATGGTTTGTGAAACAAAGTAATCTGTGTTTATCTCCTACATACTATATCTTCATTTTTATTCAAGTGCTGTATTTCCTGTAGTCTGTTCATTACACCCTGTGTAAAGTTGTTAGGGTGAGGTTGCAGTGGTGTGCTTAGTGATGATGGAGTGTTGTCCCTGGCAGCTGTCCTGGTCCTACTCCAAGTACATGGCAGCGCTGGAGAGAGAGTCGGCACTGATCCGCAAGCAGATGATACAGGAAGAAGCCCTCGCCTCCTTTAGCACAGGAAGGGGTAGGAAGATGCAACACACACACACACACACACACACACACACACACACACACTCAGACAGTATCACATGTGGGTAAAAAAGGAATGTCATAGCTTGCTCAGACACAGGAAAAGGTAGGAAGAGGCAGCACATGCACACAGACAGACAGTGCGTCACCTGTGGATAAAGTCTCACAAATGGCATCATTGACTCACTCTCACACACTCAGTTGTCTACTTGGCTTCTTGTTTACAAATACAACACACACACACACACACACACACACACACATGGCTACGAGTGTCTGATGGTATTTTTAGGGCTCACATAACGTAATGTCTCACACACACACACACACACACACACACACACACACATGTACATGAAGTGCCTGAGTGAGCCTCTCAGGGTGGTTACTCAACACTGGGCAGTAAATGGGCCGTGCTGCCAATGGCTTTTTAATGGCCCTCCACTCACAGGAGGGGTCCTGTCGCCACGCACAGCTGCTCAGCATCAGCATGCCTACCACAGCACAGTGTGTGTGTGTGTGTTTGTGTTTGTGTTCGTGTTCATTGCCCATCTTAGAAGTTTGCGTGTGTATGTGATAATGCCAGTCAAAGCAGGCTGGGTGTGTTCCTTCCCCACCAGAGTGTGTGTGTGTGTGTGTGTTTATGTTTATGTCTGTGCTGTGTGTGAGCACATGTATGTGTGCTAATACCAGTCATTGGTATGTCTAGTTGTTCTAGCTGTGTATGTGTGTGTGTGTGTGTGTGTGTGTGTGTGTGTGTGTGTGTGTGTGTGTGTGTGTGAATGTGAATGTGAATACTGATGGTCCCAGATAGCAAAATCAGATTTTCAGATAGTGGATCACTGGTGGCTGCCATCACTCTCAAACTTGTTATGAATATTAAGAGCAGACATGAAATGTTATTAAAATGATGAATGAAGTATAATGAATAGAATAAAAGAAGAAAAAAACAGTGGTCTGCCAGCCTCTTGCTCTCTGGGATATAAACTATTTCTGCTTGTTGAAGCTTGTCTGTGTGTGTTCATGCTGGTCAGGACATTCATCTGTATGAGTGTGCACTTGTGAGCGGTGTGTGCCTGTGTCCCCTTACTGCTCCTGCAGATTCCGTGTCCACCCCTAGCGTGAGGTCAGTGGTCAGCAGGAGGCCCCCGGGCCACAACCCAGCCGCCACTCACACGAGAACACACACGCCAGAGGGCGCTGGGGCCAACACACTCACAGGTACACACTGAGCACGTGCAGAAGAGACTCTACTTCATGACAGTCATGGTCCTGTGTTATGAGGTTGCATCGACTCATTATTATTATCATTATTGAACTGTGCGGCAGGTCGCTGAGTGAGATAATGTCGTTTGATGATCTAAGGTGAGGGCTGCTCTGAGGAGACCACTCTCTGGCGCCCACTAGTGGACACACCTGATGGCGCCGCTTGAAGGGAGCTGCAAGTGAATGACATTTTGTGCTGTGTGAGACGCCTTATGACAACATAATCTTTATCTAAATGTGTGTATTAGAAAGAGAGACATGACAATCAAGTTAATTAAATATTTTATTAGAATGTTATATTTAGTGATTGATACATCATTGTCACTAACATGAACGCTTCTGTTGGCTTACAAAAGGATGACCTCTCCATGTAGTTGACTTGTTCTTTCACACAGGGTCTAGTAAAAAGGCTTCTTAATAATAAACATTTTTTTTTAGCAATAGGAAGATGTTGGCAGAGATGAATGAGTAAAAAACAAACAACAAATAAAAAAAATCAAACATCCGTTACGTAATGTCATCTATAAAAAAATATACAAAACCCAAGAACCCATTCACTCATCTTTTGGTTGGTAGCCAGGACACACAGAGACGAACGAGCCGCAAACCACACACACTTTTATTGCACGAATATTGGCATGGCTTCCGCATCCCACTCTGAAGCACGAGTAATGTGTAAACGCACGGGACGACCAGCAAGCAGCTCACCATCACATTTCATATTCATAACAATCATCAGCGTAGACGCAGGAGACGCAGAGAGGAGAGGAAGGCAGAGGAGTCTTCAGGCTGACCGATGCACGTCTGAAGCAAAGATTTTAGAGCATATCACTCTAATATCTTTGTTCTGAAGGGTGACTCCGTAAACAGTTGCTAATGTCCTCTCCTGCTCCCTCTCCCCCCTGCTGTTAGTGTTCACAGGGCACAGTAACACCAAACCGAGTGGGACGTGACCTGTAGGTTAGAGCTGTCTATCCAAGCAGCCTCTTACTCTCTTGTCCTTTTACATTCTCTGCAGACTTAAAGGGATAATTCGGAGTGAAATGCACTTTAGATCAATTTTCGGACTATTGGGAGTACATACGTTGAGTTGACACCAAAATCATGTCATTCGGATGTATTTTGAGAAAGTTCGAGTTCACCGTTTTTAGCCAAAACTCGTTAGCCTGTAAGTGACCGGGGCAGGTCCTTTCGCCACTACAAAACGCTATTTTTATACCTCTTCTACTGTTCCAAACAACGCTACACTTACGTGGTAGTGAGTAGAGGGTCCCTAAAGCCAAACCGAAGTATCCCCACGTCTTTATGTGGTCGGATAGAGAGTCCAGAATGAATTTAATCGAGTCAGTACCTTCCGGAAATGTCGCAGCGGTAGCTGCGCAACGCTTCAACAACACTTTACTAACATTTCCGGAAAGGTACTGACTCGATTAAATTCATTCTGGACTCTCTATCCGACCACATAAAGACGTGAGGATACTTCGGTTTGGCTTTAGGGACCCTCTACTCACTACCACGTAAGTGTAGCGTTGTTTGGAACAGTAGAAGAGGTATAAAAATAGCGTTTTGTAGTGGCGAAAGGACCTGCCCCGGTCACTTCCAGGCTAACGAGTTTTGGCTAAAAACGGTGAACTCGAACTTTCTCAAAATACATCCGAATGACGTGATTTTGGTGTCAACTCAACGTATGTACTCCCAATAGTCCGAAAAATTGATCTAAAGTGCATTTCACTCCGGATTATCCCTTTAAGAACCGTTTTAAGAATAAATAGTGAAGCTGATGAGGCGCTCCTGTAGAGACCACACCGCACCGCTTTATAACGGTTAGCGTCACACACTGTAACGTGCAGCTCAGATGCTCTAATAAATACATGGAAATGAAAGGCCTCTCTGTGAGTGTGAGTGTGTGTGTGTGTGTGTGTGTGTGTGTGTGTGTGTTTTATTTCTAAATGAAATGAAATTCTCCTGCCATGTTCCCTTTCCTTCCTAATGTAGCAGTATGGTCAGTCCATGACGTGTGTCCATAGCGTGCTTCTCCCTGCTCACACCTGCCCTCAGCTCTCCTGGCACTTTACGCTACACACACTACACCTGCTCTTCCCTTCACCTGAACCTCCACAGTCCACAAACCCCCCCCCAACACACCTGTCCCACAATCACCCTCTACCAGAGCAACTCTATCCACGAAACACTTTAAGACCCACGTCCATACACACTTCTTTATCTATACCTCATACTCTCACTGGCAACACACTGAGTGACCTTCAACACATCCTGAGTGGCCAGTCTGGACTGTGCCGGACACCAGTGCATATATATATATATATATACGAGTCGCTCTCTCCCACCGAGCCCATTGGTCCTGTAAATAAGGCCATCAGCGGTGACTGTCAGCAGCGCGCGCGTGTGTGTGTGTGTGTGTGTGTGTGTGTCAGTGTGTCAGTGAAAGCCCACGCGCAGGGCCTTGTTCTTGACGAGGGTGAACTTGTAGATGAAGACGCGTGCGTGCGCGGGCTCCACCAGGTAGCGGTAGCTCTTGGTGAGGGTGGGCGGGGGCTCGGCGGCGGTGACGGGCGGATGATGCTGTTGGAGGGTGGCGGGCGCAGGCGAGAGATGCTGGGACACGCGCGTCACATACTCCACCAGCCGCCGGTACTGCTGCTCCGACAGGCGCTCTCGACCCCCATCCGTCTGAGGAGGAGAGAGGGAGAGGGAGAGAGGAAGAGAGACATGCCATTGGATTATGAGTTGACCGATGCTGCAACGAATCTAAGCGATCCCCATCTTAGTGACCAGTAGTAGTAGAAAGTTCACTCACACATCCTACACAATTCATACTTGTGTGTGAGATGATATAAGGAGTGCTGCTGACCCTGGTCTGCTACGTGTGTGTGTGTGTGTGTGTGTGTGTGTGTGTGTGTGTGTGTGTGTGTGTGTGTGTGTGTGTGTGTGTGTGTGTGTGTGTGTGTGTGTGTGTGTGTGTGTGTGTGTGTGTGTGTGTGTGTGTGTGTGTGCTCTCTACCTCGTCGCTGCTGACCCTGGTCTGCTGCAGGGTGAGCGTGTGTGTGTGTGTGTGTGTGTGTGTGTGTGTGTGTGTGTGTGCTCTACCTCGTTGTCGCTGCTGACCCTGGTCTGCTGCAGGGTGAGCGTGTGTGTGTGTGTGCTCTCTACCTCGTTGTCGCTGCTGACCCTGGTCTGCTGCAGGGTGAGGGTGTGTGTGTGTGTGTGTGTGCTCTACCTCGTTGTCGCTGCTGACCCTGGTCTGCTGCAGGGTGAGCGTGTGTGTATGTGTGTGTGTGTGTGTGCTCTACCTCGTTGTCGCTGCTGACCCTGGTCTGCTGCAGGGTGTGTGTGTGTGTGTGCTCTACCTCGTTGTCGCTGCTGACCCTGGTCTGCTGCAGGGTGAGGGTGTGTGTGTGTGTGTGTGTGCTCTACCTCGTTGTCGCTGCTGACCCTGGTCTGCTATGTGTGTGTGTGTGTGTGTGTGTGTGTGTGTGTGTGTGTGTGTGTGTGTGTGTGTGTGTGTGTGCTCTACCTCGTTGTCGCTGCTGACCCTGGTCTGCTGCAGGGTGAGCGTGTGTGTGTGTGTGTGTGTGTGCTCTACCTCGTTGTCGCTGCTGACCCTGGTCTGCTGCAGGGTGAGCGTGTGTGTGTGTGTGTGTGTGTGTGTGTGTGTGTGTGTGTGTGTGCTCTACCTCGTTGTCGCTGCTGACCCTGGTCTGCTGCAGGGTGAGTGTGTGTGTGTGTGTGTGTGTGTGCTCTACCTCGTTGTCGCTGCTGACCCTGGTCTGCTGCAGGGTGAGCGTGTGTGTGTGTGTGTGTGTGTGTGTGTGTGTGTGTGTGTGTGCTCTACCTCGTTGTCGCTGCTGACCCTGGTCTGCTGCAGGTGTGTGTGTGTGTGTGTGTGTGTGTGTGTGTGTGTGTGTGTGTGCTCTACCTCGTTGTCGCTGCTGACCCTGGTCTGCTATGTGTGTGTGTGTGTGTGTGTGTGTGTGTGTGTGTGTGTGTGTGTGTGTGTGTGTGTGTGTGTGTGTGTGTGTGTGTGTGTGTGTGTGCTCTACCTCGTTGTCGCTGCTGACCCTGGTCTGCTGCAGGGTGAGCGTGTGTGTGTGTGTGTGTGTGTGCTCTACCTCGTTGTCGCTGCTGACCCTGGTCTGCTGCAGGGTGAGCGTGTGTGTGTGTGTGTGTGTGTGTGTGTGTGTGTGTGCTCTACCTCGTTGTCGCTGCTGACCCTGGTCTGCTGCAGGGTGAGTGTGTGTGTGTGTGTGTGTGTGTGCTCTACCTCGTTGTCGCTGCTGACCCTGGTCTGCTGCAGGGTGAGCGTGTGTGTGTGTGTGTGTGTGTGTGTGTGTGTGTGTGTGTGTGTGCTCTACCTCGTTGTCGCTGCTGACCCTGGTCTGCTGCAGGTGTGTGTGTGTGTGTGTGTGTGTGTGTGTGTGTGTGTGTGTGTGCTCTACCTCGTTGTCGCTGCTGACCCTGGTCTGCTGCAGGTGTGTGTGTGTGTGTGTGTGTGTGTGTGTGTGTGTGTGTGTGTGTGTGCTCTACCTCGTTGTCGCTGCTGACCCTGGTCTGCTGCAGGTGTGTGTGTGTGTGTGTGTGTGTGTGCTCGCTCTACCTCGTTGTCGCTGCTGACCCTGGTCTGCTGCAGGTGTGTGTGTGTGTGTGTGTGTGTGTGTGTGTGTGTGTGTGTGTGTGTGTGTGTGCTCTACCTCGTTGTCGCTGCTGACCCTGGTCTGCTGCAGGGTGAGCGTGAGCTCCCCGGGC
>NC_084999.1:14057577-14060077 GCF_963854185.1 Sardina pilchardus | reverse complement strand
GCACCGGGGAGCCGGGGTCGGGCCGCACGTCCCAGGCCGAGGGCGAGGAGGTGGAGGCGGGCACGCGCGGGCCGGCCGAGAGGTCGGAGGAGGTGGCGGCGGCGGGGTCGGAGGGGTCGGCGGGCGACAGGTGCAGCAGCAGCTTGGTCAGCGTGAGCCGGAGCAGCTCCACCGAGCCGGACGGCGTGGTGAGGTCATCACAGAGCGCCAGGCTGGCCTCGCTCAGCAGCACGCGGAACGACAGAGTCTGTCTGGCCAACCTGAGCAGGAGAGGAGAGAGTGCAGAGAGAGAGAGAGAGAGAGAGAGAGAGAGAGAGAGAGAGAGAGAGAGAGAGAGAGAGAGAGAGAGAGAGGCATTAGTATTCCCCAGTAACAATAGTCCAAACTATAGGCTGTCTATATGAATGTCTGTTTAGGCACATGTCCATTTCTTACACCTGTATGTTCAATATATGTAATAATACAAATGTCTACATATTTGTCATGCCAATAAAGCACTTTTGAATTGAATTGAATTAAATTGAATTGAATTGAGAGAGAGAGAGAGAGAGAGAGAGAAAGAGAGAGGGGGAAAGTCAGAAAGCACACAGTGCCCCTATTCCAGAGAGAGCAAGTCTCCAGCCCCCCCATCTCAGGCACCAGCAGCAGTGTGAATGAAGGGGCTGCTGGGCTGTTCTCACAGGAAATGAGTCCCACATTGGCTCTGGGGGTGTTGAGTGTTTAATGAGGACCAGTGCTGCCCCCTTGTGGTGGCTAATTAAAGTGTTTGTCCAGATTAGTGCGCTGGCTGTGATGTGAGTGAGTGTGTCAGTGAATCATAAACTCCAGGGAGGTGTTAACAGAGAACAACATGTGCTTTTATGGGCCAGTGGTGTGTAGAGGAGATGATGGGATTGATGTGTGTTTTAGGTAAGTGTGTTTATGTGAGTGGTGAGTGTGTGAATGTGTAATTGTTTCTGTATTGTGTGTGTGTGTGTGTGTGTGGTCTTGAGTGTGTGTATTTATTGCCAAAATACGTGCGTGTGTATGTAGGTGTGTATGTAGGTGGGAATGTGTGTGTGTGTGTGTGTGTGAGGAGAGTACCTGTGATGCTGACTGATGATGGTCCCAGCACAGCTCTCAGGGGCTAATGTGAGGATGACTGTGCCACCATGGTGAAGGACATCTACATACAGGCAGCCAAAGCTGGGCAGGAACACCACCTACTCACACACACACACACACACACACACACACACACACACACACACACACACACACACACACACACACACACACACACACACACACACACACACACACACACACACGGAATGTTAGCAACAGTTCAGAGATTACGAAATCTACTTTGTGCAAACAACATTCACAGCACACCATAAAAGGCTTCCATGGAAATCATGACATCAAGAAAGGCTTTGCAATTCTTAAGAAATGTGGACTTCATTGGAAACCTGACATCTTCTGAGAGAGTCCTTTTCCTGGATGGCACATGACACCTCATTCCATCAGTCCTTTCCCAGGGTGCTTTGCGTCGGCGTGACTCAGGCAGCCCTTTGGCCTGGAAGAGTGTGGCTCTGGGAAAGCCCGGGGACTTCCTCCCACAAGGCACCGCACATTTCCTACCAGTCTTCCAGCAGAGAGTGGCGGCGGCTTCTCCCAGAACACCCCCCCACACACACACTCCACCCCCCGAACCAACCCCAGGCCAAACTTCCCCCAGACTGTGCCAGGCATTAGGGGCACATCCAGCAGCAGCAGCATGCTCTGGAGTGCACTCAAAGAGACCTCCACCACCACCACCACCACCACCACCACCACCCTCAACCACACAGCGCACAGATCCCTGGTGTTCTTCAGAGCCTTCATGACTTTCACAGGCCTCTCTGCTTCCCTCTCTCCCTCTTTCTCTCTCTCTCTCTCTCTCTCCCTTTCCCTCTCTGCCTGCACAGGCTGCCAGAGACCTCCACTGGCTCGTTGCGCGTCTAGTTCATGTTTAGGGACAGCTCACGGCTCTGCGCTGCTTCTAATCATGGCCTGGGCTTCACACGCTCTGGACACGCACACATCTTCTCAGCTGAGCCGTGGCTCCGCGCAGCACCGAGAATGAAGAAATGTATAAATAAATTAGGGCCAAATAAACGCACTGACAAATGGATCTTGATGTGGTGCAAAAAAACACAGAGCAGATATAATGCAATCAGTACTTTGCTGAGATGCTAATGGGTTGTTATCGTGTCAGAGGTTTTGCTTGGATAGCGAATTGATAACAACTTGCTGCACACTATGGTCTTTGGGGTTGTTTGGGCTACATTTGAGATTTTCTCTCTGATATCAGTGTGTGTGTGTGTGTGTGTGTGTGTGTGTGTGTGGTTGACTTAGGAACACACACACAAAAGTGCAGTGGCACTGCATCTCCAGCGTTGAACCTAGCTGGGCTCCGTGACCTTTGACCCCGTGGTAAATTGATCAGTGGGTGCCCTGGGGGGCAAGTCTCCGATGA
>NC_084999.1:14012577-14052577 GCF_963854185.1 Sardina pilchardus | reverse complement strand
CACACACACACACACACACACACACACACACACACACACACACACACACACACACACACACACACACACACACACACACACACACACACACACACACACACACACACACACTCAGAATCAGTAACACCCAGAAATAAACTCATCAGACAGACACTACACATGGACTGTATGGATGATAGTGAGAGTGTCATTAATGAATACATGAGAGCAGGGGTGAGTTCTTATAACTGCTTATAAATGATTAATTATAAATTATAAAAATGAGAAAAGAAATGAGAAGAAATATATTATGTCGATGTTCTACCGTGAGTCATCTGACATTTTCTTTTTTGGAATTTATGCACATTTATAAACGGAATAATTATCAGCTATAAATGATTAAGAAAGTTTCATTTGCTCGTGAGTGGCTAAGGCACCTTCTGTCGTCCGGGGAACGACCCCAGCGTGATGTCAGCCTCCACGAAGCCGTCCTCGTCCAGCGTGATGACCTCGGGGCTGGAGCCCTCCTTCCAGCGCGGCGACGTCAGCTCGTGCACCAGCTTCAGCGCGGGCGACTTGTGCACCGTGTTGGTGCTGGCCCAGTAGATGCCAATCTGGAAGGCCTCCTGCCAGGAGAGACCAGGTTACGGTTACGGTTACGGTTACGTCAGCAGCGGGCACGGTGACCGCCGGGGGGAAATCCGCTCGGACGTGACCTGCGGGATGCGCCTGAAGCCGAGTGGCGTTCGGACTGCTGGCCACAGGCCATGGGGGTGATGCGGCTATGTGGCTAGGCATGACACGGCTAGGAAAACAATCTCCAGCAACGGACAGTGTTCGGATTACACTTTTGTGGAACAGGATAGGATGGGACAAGGCACTGCACGCACACACACACACACACACACACACACACACACACACAGGCTGTGTCATGTGTGACTATGGGGCTGGGTTTAATGCCTCATTAAGGCCCACTGTGGCCTGGCATTGGGTGTGAGATGCTGTCAGAGCTCATCCTGAACTGGCCTCACACACATTCACACACTCACAACACACACACACACACACACACACACACACACACATAGGCACACACACACACACACAATCACAGATGAGAGACAAAAGCAAGTTGTGCCGTCCCCCGTCCAGACAGTGCCAAGCCCTCTGTGCCGTGACCTCATAAATAGCGGGTGCTATGGAAACAGTGCTGTATTTGGTTCTGTTTCACAGGCTATTTCACACTGATGCTTTTGTCCTCCACTGCGAGCTGCCCAAGCGTATCGCCTCGCACGCTTTGATAGGCTCTGATCTCCCTCTCTCTCTCTCTCTCTCTCTCTCTCTCTCTCTCTCTCTCTCTTTCCCTCTCTCTCTCTCTTTCCCTCTTCCCTCGCTCGCTCACTCTTTCCTTCTCTCTTCTCTCTGTATCCGCTGCTCCTCGCTTTGACAGCTTCCACAGCCTTTTAAAATGCATGAGGTCTTTAAAGAGAGGGTGATCCCCCCTCGCCTGTCACGGCCCAGTTTATCACATCTCCGCGCGCTGTCCGATTCTCCATCACGTCAGCGCCCGCCGCTCACGCCCCGCGCTCGCTCTCTCGCTCTCTCGCTCTCTCGCTCGCCTGACCGGCCCGTCACAGCCTCGCACGCCTCGCCACTTAGCACGCTCGCTTACAACACACACGTGTGTGTGTGTGTGTGTGTGTGTGTGCGCTCATACGCTCACTGAACACAAACATGCACAGCTGTATGGGTCACTAGCGGGACTACTCATGAGAAGTTATGAGCAAACACACACATAAACACACGGAGACACACACAAAGACACACACACACACACACACACACACACACACACATGTGTTTACAAGTATGGGTCAGCACTGTGTGCTTCTGAGATGAATTAGATGAAATTAGATTAGTTTTGACTGAATCAATTATTTTAACTGTGAAGGAAACAGAAAAGGCTCGTGTAAGGGCTTGCATGCATACACACTCACATATGCCCACATGCCCATATAACCACACCACACACGCACACACACGCGCACACACACACACACTCTTTCAAATGCATTATGGACCACTAGTGTAACTCCTTAAGAGAGACCTTGACTCACCTTGAAGTTGGGGGGCACTATGACCTTGCCGGCAGGGATCTGCAGGACGATGCGCTCGCCCTCAAAGAGCCACAGGTCCCAGTGGGAGTGGTTGGCCAGCAGCGCCCAGGGCACCAGCTCCACCAGCAGGGTGCTCACACCTGGACGCCACGCCGACAGCTTCACCTGCATGGGGCTGTCCCACTGGGCCACCGTCTCCAGCCCTGACCTGCGCGCGCACGCACGCACACACACACGCACGCACACACACACGCACAAAAGATAATAAACAAGGAGACACAGAGCATGAGAGGTATCTTGTAATCACTTTACATGCTCTTTCAGTTTAACATTTCTGTGAGTGATTTTTATGCATGTGAGACATATGTGTGTTTGTTGTGTTATGGCTGTATAAGCTACTGGATATCTGACATTTCCCTTGGGATAAAGTATATATCTTTCTATCTATCTATCTATCCATCTATCTATCTATCTATCTTTACATAGACATGAGCACACATATGAAAATATGCTCCCAAAACACTCTCAGTTGATGTAATTCACACTGACAAGTACTTGTACAACAGACACACACACACACACACCCAGTCAGTAAAACAGTGTTTTCTCAGCTCTCAGAAGAATGGCAGAGGATGAAAAGAATGGGCGAACGCTCTCTCACTCTCTCTCTCTCTCTCTCTCACACACACACACACACACACACACACACACACACACACACACACACACACACACACACACAGAGAGTCAGTCACTAGCCACAGGCCAGGCACCTATCAAAGTGCCTCTCTGCGTTGAGCTCCGTCTGTAGTGCCAACATCACAGAGCTGTTCAAACGGCTGCCATGAACCCTGAACTTCCTCTAGTGAACCGGTGCCAAACACATCCACTACTTTTATCACTCTCCTTCCCTCGCTCGCTCCCTCTGTTTCTTTTGTCTGTCTCCATGTTTGGGGCATGACCAAAGGTGAGGGTGAGAATATGCGCAGCCAATAAATCACATTTCCATGCTCTCAGGCAGAGAAAGAGAAACAAAGAGGGGGAGACCGAGGAGGAAAGGTAGTCCGAGACGTGTCTCCCTGCCATAGTCCGACTCCTCCAGAGAGAGAGTGTGTGTCGGTGTGTGTATGTGTGTGTGTGTGTGTGTGTGTGTGTGTGTATGTGTGTGAAGTGTGAAATCTGACAGCCGCAGCCTCCCTCTGCCCCCCCCCACCCCCCTTCTCATTACTGAGGTGTTTCTCTCGTGCCCCCGCCTGAAAGAAGAAAAATAACATTTACCGTTTCAACTTCCTCCCCCTACACCCCCCTTCCCCGCCCCCCCAGCTCCACTGCCTCAAAGATGCGATATTTCAGCGCCCAGAGCCAAGTGAGCGGTTAGCGCGCAAAAGGAGGCCAAACCTCTTGTCAAAACAACACGCTACATAAATGTTATCGGCCGAGGAAAAATATACTAATTAAACGGCGCATTTCATCCGCCGGCCAAGTGCCTTTTTCAAACATGCTCTTTAGAGATAGGAATCAGGGCTAATATGCGGAGAGATGGCCGCTTTTTTTTGAGGCGGCTGTGTTCGGTTCGGTCGTGCTCTGTGTGCAGGCGGTGGCAGTTCCCTGGGCCACGTTCAAGCTGCCACTTCTATGGGAAACGGGCCCTGGAACTGGGCTGAGCGCTGGGATCCGGGGAGGCACAGAGGATTTGTGTGCGTGTGTGTGTGTGTGTGTGTGTGTGTGTGTGTGTGTGTGTGTGTGTGTGTGTGTGAGTGTGTATTGTGTCTGTTGTCTGTGTCTGTGTCTGTGTCTGCAATTGTGTGAATATGTGGTGTGTATGTGTGCATGTAGATACATGTGCAGAGGTAGGAGTGTGATGTGTGTGTATAAATGTGTGCATGTTTTGAAGTGCACTCTGTGTGTGTGTGTGTGTGTGTGTACTGTACTGTATGTATGTGTGTGTGTGTGTGTGTGTGTGTGTGTGTGTGTGCGAGCATGTGTGTGTGTGTGTGTGTGTGTGTGTGTGTATGGTTGGTTAATGCATGCCAGAGTAATCCAACCCCAGTGAGGCAGATAGCAGCTCTGTGGGGACCGGAGGGAGGCAGAGGAGGACACGACCACAACCACAGACATGCACATGGCCTCCGGTCCCCAGCCAACGTGTGTGTGTGCGTGTGTGTGTGCGTGTGTGTGTGTGTGTGAGAGAGAGAGAGAGAGCGGGGAGAGAGACAGCATGTTCCCACTGTCACAGTGACTGATGTGCACACAGAGATGCAAACACACATACACACACAGTCCATCCATCATCCGTTGTGTAAGGGTGAATGTGTGTGTGTGTGTGTGTGTGAGTTAGTGTGGGTCTGAGAGACATTGAGGAAGGAGATGTGTGACGTTGTCTGGTGTAGCGAGTGGCAGTTGTGGGCTCTGCTCTAATCTGTAGGGATAAGGGTGCTGAGTGGACCATGGTCCCCCCCCCCCCCCCACCCCACTTATTCCATTAGCCTGCTCAGCAACATTTCCTGCACGGATCTCACTCTTCCTCACCACAAGTCCCCATCTCTCTCCTCCAAAGAGGGCAAAAGGCCCTCTCCTCTCCTCTCCTCTCCTCTCCTCTCCCCTCCACTCTCTCTCCTTTCTTTTCTGCTCTTTCTCCTCACCCCTTTCCTCCTCCAGTTCTCTTCCCTCTCCCTCCTTCTCTTCCAACAGCACAGAACAAAAACAAGTCCCCCACCCTGTCCCTGAGTTCACCGTGCTGCTCCCATGTTTACTGCTCTGCCAGGGCTACCAGCTCCCTGCGCTGGACCCGTGCCAAACCCACACACTCCAGCCGAGCGGCTCCGCCCTCACTGGCTAAACCAGGTGTGCTCCGCTAACCCTGACCAGCTTTGACGTGTGTGTGTGTGTGTGTGTGTGTGTGTGCACATGCAGTGTGCGTGCTTGCGCGAGTGCGCGCATGTGTGTGTGTGTGTGTGTGCATGCACTGTGCACAGCTTGCCTGTGCACGCACGTGTGTGTGTGTGTGTATGCGTGTGTGTGTGTGTATGCGTATGTGCGTGTGTGCAGGGAGGACTAGTATCAATTGTGAGTTGCTACAGACACCACAGGAATGAGCAATCAGGCCCCAGTGGGACCCTGTGGACTGGACAGCAGGGGCGTGCAGAAGAGCAGGAAGAGGAAGAGGGCAACTAGGCCCCCATCCCATGGTTCAGACGCCATGGCAACTACACACTTCATTAATCCTAAATCCTAAAGTGTGCCACTTATGCAATGTGTCTTTTTATGGAAGCGCATGCTGCTGTGATTATTGTGCTGCTCAGGGTTAGGCTTATGTGAGAAGTGCTCTGTATTAATTAATGACTGGGGAAAGCACAGGGAACCACAGGCCCGTTAAAGTAAAGTGGGACCTTCTGATGGGGAGACTGAGGAGAGGAGAGGGGAGGGGAGGAGAAGAGAAGAGAGGGGGGAAGAGGAGAGGAGAAGAGAGGGTGGAAGAGGAGGGCGGAGGAGAGGAGAGGGTGGAAGAGGAGAAGAGAAGAGAGGGTGGAAGAGGAGAGGAGAGGAGAGGAGAGGAGAAGAGAGGGTGGAAGAGGAGGGCGGAGGAGAGGAGAGGGTGGAAGAGGAGAAGAGAAGAGAGGGTGGAAGAGGAGAGGAGAGGAGAGGAGAGGAGAAGAGAGGGTGGAAGAGGAGAGGAGAAGAGAGGGTGGAAGAGGAGGGCGGAGGAGAGGAGAGGGTGGAAGAGGAGAAGAGAAGAGAGGGTGGAAGAGGAGAGGAGAGGAGAGGGGAGGAGAGGGGAGGAGAGGGGGAAGAGGAGAGGTGAGCGGAGGAGGGAGGCAAGGAGGAGAGGAGAGGAGAAGAGAGGAGAAGAGAGGAGAGGAGAGGAGAGGAGAAGAGAGGAGAGGAGAGGGGGAGGCCGAGGTGCCCTCGTGGCCTTGAGCGCTGCCAAAAAACAACAGTGCGCCAGCCGCGTCCAATCCCCTGCATTCCCCCCCCCCCCTCTCGGCTTGTCCTGGGTCCTGCGCTCTGGTTCTCATTTCCTCTCTCTGATCCTCTTGTTTTCTCTGCGCGCCCGCTGCTCTTCCTCTCCTGCCCGGCCAGCACACACACACACACTCACACACCAGCACTCAGCGGCAGCAGCACAGGAACCAGCATCACAGCTCTCACACACACACACTCACACACCAGCACTCAGCAGCAGCAGCACAGGAACCAGCATCACAGCTCTCACACACACACACACACACACATGCACGCACACACAGACAGACAGACAGACACACACACACACACACACACACACACACACAGACAGACAGACAGACAGACAGACAGACAGACAGTGTGTTTACACTCCTGGAACGCATGGCAGGACTGCACTTTCCTGACCACTGGTCCAGTGACCCATACGCTGTGTCTGCGTGTGCTGACCGTACCTGTCTGAGTCCTTGCTGGTGTAGGGCCAGGCTGGCCGGCCGGAGCTCTTGACCCCGTAGAAGTCCTGCAGGATGGGCTGCTGCTGCTGGCTCACCTCCTCCGGCGCCGCCTTGCTCACGATCTGCTTGATCAGGCTGGACGAGATGGGCACCGCACACTGAGACGCGTCCTCGTCCTCCCTGCACACACACACATACACACACACACACACGCACACACACACACACACACGCACACGCACACGCACACGCACACGCACACGCACACGCACACAGACAGACAGACAGACAGACAGACAGAAGGAGAGAGAGGCAGAGTTACTTACAGACAGACAGACAGACAGACAGAGAAGAGATCAATTGTACTTTGGTCTCGCTCTTAACACAAAACACACACTCTCCCACACTACTTGACACTCTCAGCGCATCCTGTTTGTTTTAATGACACATGTTCGCGTTCAGAGACAATCTGCTGAGGCACTGCGGCGAGCGACGCTCTCACGTTTCCCCGGCGACCGCTGCTGACGCTGCTGAAAGGCTCCGCCACCCCCCCCACACACCCCCCTCCCTCCTGCCCTCGGGCTCTCATACCGGCGGCGACAGACAACGGAGGCAGCGCGGCAGCCTAGAACCCGATCTCTCCGCCGCCAGACGAGGTGAGAGGCGCAGGGCGAGAGGAGCGGGCGGCGCTTCAGCTGTAACAACAGAACAGGCTACACTCTACCCGCTCGCTGGAGCGGCGCCGGCCCAGACGCCGGTCAAACGCGCCCCCCCCCCCCCCCCCCCCCGCCACAGGCGCGCCAAGCATCTCACGGCGGCCGGAGCATCCAGTTCCACTTGGCCGAGCGGCCCCCGCTTCTGCGGCGGCGCATGGGCCGCGGATATTAATAGAGAACAGTGTGCTATAAACAGACACGCAGGGGCTGAGGAGTCAGCAGAGGACACCGGAGCCATGGGAAGCGATGGGGAGCTATGGGAACCTGGGGTGGGGTGGGGAGGGAGAGGGAGAGGGCTGGGGTGGAGTGGGATGGGGGTTTGGGTGGATGGGTGGATGGGGTTGGGTGGGGGTCGTATGGGGAGCAGGGGGGCAGCGAGGGAGGGTCAGATGGGATATTGCCTCCGGTTTCCCCCATGTGTGGTTGCATACATGGAGGATTTTGGGGTAAGAGGAGAGAGAGTGAGAGATAGAGAGATAGAGAGAGAGAAGAGAGTGAGAGAGAGAGAAGAGAGAGAGAGAGAGAGAGACAGTAGGGGCACAGTAGGGTTTGGGTCTGAGTGGACTAGTGTGCTTGAGCGGGGAGACCGCAGAGAGCAGAGTCGATAGGAGCTGAGTGTGCTGCTCGTGCTGGTTGGCGGGCCCATTACGGACCAGAGGAATGCACAAATTGCAGGAGGGAAAGAGGAGACAGTGACCGACCGACATCTGAGACGCCGGGGAATTTTTTCAGGAAGAAGTCTACGGGTCGGTGTGTGTGTGTGAGTGTGTGTGTGTGTGCGCACATGCGTGTGTGTGTGTGTGTGTGTGTGTGTGTGTGTGCTTTGAGAGGGGTGCTATGAGCAGGCAGACAAATCCAGTTAGGAGAGCAGCAAATGCTGAGCAGGGGAGATACGGCATTGTGTCTCGGGTCAGGTTAGGTTCTGTTTGTGAGGAGGACCGACAGTGTGTGTGTGTGTATGTGTGTGTGTGTGTGTGTGTGTGTGTGTGTGTGTGTGTGTGTGTGTGTGTGTGTGTGTGTGTGTGTGTGTGTGTGTGTGTGTGTGTGTGTGTGTGTGCATGAACGCTTGGATGAGTAAATCCTTGGAGAGATTTTGTGAGTGTGTGTGTGATTGCGTGACAAGGAGGATGTGTGTGTGTTTGTGTGCGAGCGTGGGAGGGTGTAAAAGTCAGTGTGTTTGGTGTGTGGTGTCATTTCTGTAACATTTCTAATTGTGTGTTTGTGTCATTATGCAAGATGGAGAGAAGGGAAAACGTGTGTGTGTGAATGTGTGTACTTTCGTGTCAGTCTCTGTTTGCGTGTGTGTGTGTGTGCGCGCATGTGTGTGCGTGTGCGTGTGTGTGTATGTTGGTGAGGCGATGGTAATGAGGTCGGAGAGTTGTTGCAGTGGGCTCTGCCCATGATGAGGTGTGGCCGGTCACACTCGCACTGGCAACCAAGCATAGGCCACACACACACACACACACACACACACTTTCTCAAACACACAAGCCCGATCTCCCAAACACACACGCACACACTTTCTCAAGCACACAAGGCCGATCTCCCAAACACACACACTCTTTCTCAAATACACAGGCCCGATCTCTCAAACACACACACACTTTCTCAAACGCACGAGCCCAATCTCTGTCTAACACACGCACGCTGTTTGTAGCACGCACCCCCTGATCTAAATGTGCTGGGACCACACATGGTGACAAAGCAAATGAAGATGGATGAAAGCCTGCACTTTGTTAGCGCTCTATCTAACAGAGCTGCAATTAGGGCTGGATGAGCACAGGCTGGGCTGAGTGGCTGTGTGTGTGTGTGTGTGTCTGTGCGTGTGTGTGTGTCTGCGTGCTAACAGCAGCCTGCAGGAGGCTCTTTGGGACTGGCAGCAGGCGTGTGGCCAGAGGTTTGTGTCATGGGGTGACCAGAGGTGGTGTCATGGGGTGACCAGAGGTTTGTGTCATGGGCTGGACAGTGTGTGTGTGTGTGTGTGTTGTGTGTGTGTGTGTGTGTGTGTGTGAAAGAGAGAGTATGTGCATGTGAGTGCAGACATTGGGTGTTTAACATGGATTGTGTGTGTGCGTGTGCAGACATTGGGTGTTAAACATGGATTGTGTGTGTGTGTGTGTGTGTGTGTGTGTGTGTGTGTGTGTGTGTGTGTGTGTGTGTGTGCAGACACTGGCTGTTCAACATGGCTGTGTGTGTGTGTGTGCAGACATTGGCTGTTTAACATGGATTGTGTGTGTGTGTGTGTGTGTGTGTCTCCAGAGGTGTGAGGTTTGGGTCCAGTGCTGGTTGTGTGTGTGTTTGCGTGTGCTGTGGTGGCATACAGTATGTGGGCTAGGTGTGGGTGAGTGTTCTGGGACAGCACAGAAGGTCCCTGGAGACCTCAGAGTGTTGCTGCAGGCCCAGCAGCAGGGGGCTGACAGAGTGGGACAGGGATCTGGGAGAGGGACAGCTACAGCGCCGATGGCAGACAAACCGTCTCTGATCCACTCACACACACACGCACGCACACACACACACACACACACATGCACGCACACAAAGGCACGCACGCACGGTCGCACGCACACATACACACATACGCACGCACACACACAGAGGAGACTACAGCCCAGTCGCACAGCTCTTCACACCTCATCTCCCCACGTGGCTCCGTGCCACTGGGCCACTGCTACATGGCGGAGGGATCCTGGGCTGCCAACACTTACTGTGACCAGCGGAGCCGGCCAACTCCTCTACTCAGACAAGAGAGCTCCACTGCAGCACTGGACCACTGCCCGCCTCACATCACACAACTCGTACTGCTCACCAGGGTCTCAAAGGGCTTGTATTAAAGGGACTAGTACTAGTGTGTGGGACTTAGTACAGGCTGACGCTAAAGAAGAGGAATGTGACAAGTCACATAAAGGTAATTAGGCCAGTTAGTTGCTCAATTGCCTTTGAAGGTGATAAGCTGAAATGGATATCTATGTACAGTAGGTGTGTGTGTGTTTCACTGAGTGCATGACTGTGTGTGTGTGTGTGTGTGTGTGTGTACCTGGCCTGGAAGGTGAGGTGGTGTGTGAGGTCGGCCTCCACGTTGAGCAGGGCCTCCTCGTGGCCCTGGCCTGGGATGAGCTGGCTCTCCTTCAGGCCCAGACTGCGCTTCTCCACGTGGATGATGACCGGGTCCGGCAGGTGGCTCCGCATGATGAACAGGGGACTGAACACCACCTGTGGGGCACACACACACACACACACACACACACACACAATAAATACCACACACATACCCATGGACACCCACCAACAACACACAAATCCAAGTCCCATGCATAGACTGCACGCACACAGACATAGTCAGCAAAGCAACAAAAAGTGAAGTTGGACAGCGTAAACAAGAGGACAGAGAGCTCGCGCACACACACACACACGCAAACACACACACACACACACACACGGTGTAAACAAGAGGACGGAGAGCCCAAGCACACAGCTCACACACACACACACACACACACACACAGACACACATGGCGTAAACAAAAGGACGTAGAGCCCAGGCACGCAGCACACACAGCAGCATCAGCATCATGTCAGCAGCAGGCCATCAATCTGCGCTGCGCTGTCTCCACGGCCCCCGCCGCCACTAAATCTCCCGCTGCGCTTGGACACCGCCTGCCCAGAGGCATTCTGGGAGCTGTTGACAATGATTGGCTGAGAACTGATGGGGGGGGGGCGCAGAGGTGGAATCTCAGCCACTGCAATCTAACCCAGAGTGGTCTGTGGGGTGGGGTGGGTGGTGAAGGGGACATGGCTACCTCCATACTCTCCCTGGCCCGTCCACAACCCAATCCCACACACACACACACACACACACACACACACACACACACTGTTGGAGAGAGGCCAAGAGATGGCCGTATACGTTCATCTCCCGGTGGTTGTGGGCAGGAGGACTACAGTATTGTGCCAATATGAGCTAGGATGGGGGATTGTGGCAGCCCTGACTAGAAACAACAGCCCATTACATGACAAAGAATACTAGAGGACAGAAAGAGAGCTATTATTTAGCGGGAGCCGGCAGAGCCTCTCCACTGTAAGGGAATATGCTAACTGAGACGCGCGGGGTTCCGGGGGGAGCAGCAGTGTGTGTGTTGGGACGGGGAGCAGCAGTGTGTGTGTGTTGGGATGTGGAGAGGGGGGGGGGGAGCAGCAGTGTGTGTGTGTTGGGATGGGGAGAGGGGGGGGGAGCAGCAGTGTGTGTGTGTTGGGATGGGGAGAGGGGGGGGGGAGCAGCAGTGTGTGTGTGTGTTGGGATGGGGAGAGGGGGGAGCAGCAGTGTGTGTGTGTTGGGATGGGGAGGGGGGGGGGGCAGCAGTGTGTGTGTGTTGGGATGGGGAGGGGGGGGGGGGCAGCAGTGTGTGTGTGTTGGGATGGGGTACGCTGTGGCCACACTCACCACTCTCTGCTGCATGTGGGTGTCTGCTTCCAGCGTGATCAGGGTACACCACACGTTCAGCAGGGAGCCACTGGAACAAGGCACCTACAGAGAGAAGAGAGGGAGAGAGGGAGGGAGGGAGGGAGGGAGGGAGAGAGAGAAAAACAATGAGAAAATGCATGTGCGAGGAGGAGAGAGGGTTAGTAGATGTCTAAACATCTCTGGGACTAAGAGCCCCACAACCTCAAACTCCCTCCAGTCCATCGCTAGGAGACAGAATCATCCTAGCAACCCCAACACGCACGCATGAGTGTGAGCTCAGTCCAGCAGGAGAGCACTCTCATGTACCTAGCACTGCACTGACATCAACACGCATTTGTTCCACTGTACTTGTGTACACACACACACACACACACACACACACACACACACACACACACACACACACACACACACACACACACACACACACACACACACACACACACACACACACACACACACACACACACACACACACACACACACACGAATCAAGTTGAAAAAGATTACTCGAACAGATTAAGGCAAGGCGTGCCCAATGATAGCCAGATGATAGAGCGATGACCACCCTATGACTAACACCTCTGACGACGTCCGCGCGGGTCCTGCGGCTTACCGAGAGGATTAGCGCCGCGAGGGGCTGGTCCGGCGCCGGGCAGACCGACAGGATGACCCGGGAGCGGGGCCCACCGGCGAGCGCAGACCATGTTTATGAGCGGCCACTCCAAACACATTAGCGTGCTCCAGTCCCCCATGTTCCTGCCCTGTTCTCCCACATCTCTTGTGCTTACAGAGCAAATCCCTCCGAGGCTTCGAGGCTTTCGGGGGGGGTTGGGACACCTCAAGCGGGGGGGGGGGGGGGGCGCTGAAAGCGACGGTCCCCGAGCCGTTTGGCGGTTTGCGGGCGGCCAGGCCCTCGAGAAGATTTAAAGACCGAAAACGCGACCTTTTGAACGCCTAATACATTTATGGTTTTGCTGGTCCAGCCCCCGTCCCAGCCCCACACTGTCCTGGCTCCTTGTTAGGCCTGAAGGATGCCAAACACTGTAACAAGCTGGCTAATTTACAGCCAACATGGGACTTTATTTACAGAGGGGGGTGTGTGTGGGGGGGGGGGGGGGGGGCACAGAAAAAATAGGCGAGGCGTGATGAACACTGAGTTCTGACAACACTGTTTTTCACTGCCTCTCAGTGGAATGAGCTGATGAGCTGTTAGGAGAGAGGGAGAGAGAGAGAGAGAGAGAAGAGAGGGAGAGAGGGAATAACTGAATAAAGGAAGAGAGTGAATAAGTGAGAGAATACAAGAGAGAGAAAGAGAGAGAGAGAGAGAGAGAGAGAGAGAGTAGAGACAGAGGGAAGATGAATGTGCAATGAAACTTTGATCTGCTGGAAAACAGGCTGGTTGGATCAGGTCATGCTGGCCTTCTTCACAAAAGAAAGAGGGAAGAGAGAGAGAGAGAGGGAGAGAGAGAGAGAGAGAGAGAGAAGGAGGAGGAGGATGTAATGGCAAGCAGCTTCTATTAAAAGCATATTAAAGGGAATGAGGGGGAGTGAAAGTACAAGAAGCAACCGTAAAGAAGAGGAGTTTACACATGGCCAGGGGGAAGGAAGGCAGGCAGACAGACACAAGGGAAGGAGTAGGAGAGGGAGAGAGAGAGAGAGAGATGGAGGGAGAGAGGGAGAGAGAAGGAGGAATAACGTGGAAAGGATGGAAAATAGAACAGAGGAAGAAAAGAGGTCTGAAGGACACTAAAGACAGACAGACAGACAGACAGGGAGTGAGGAGGGCGAGTCTATGAAGTGTGAGTGACTCAAGCGTAAGAGGAGAGACAGATACAGAATGAGATGGAGGGAGGGGGAGAGAGGGAGAGAGGGAGAGAGAGAGAGAGAGAGAGAGAGAGAGCATAGTACAATTATCATTATTCTGTTTTATTTTGTTTCTCCCTCCTCTCCTCCCCTTTTGATGTATTTGATGCTTTGCCAATACTGTACAACGTTATGGTCATACTAATAAAGCTCCTTTTGAATATGAAAAGAGAGAGAAAGAGAGGAAGAGAGAGTTGAGAGACAGTGTAAGACAGTGAGAGGAGACAGAAGGGCTAAGGTTTATTAACTTAATCTTTAGCCTGAAGTGTGAGTGACTCAAACGGAAGAGGAGAGACAGATACAGAGAAGAGAGAGAGAGAGAGAGAGAGATAGAGAGAGAGGGAGAGAGAGAGGGCCGTGACAAATGAGAGGACTGCTGAAGGCACTAGGAGATGACAGGAGCTGTGCGAGGCCTGTGCCAGGGCTTTGATTCGGGGCCCGGCCGTGGATGGGGGAGCCATGTGGGAAACATCCCGTGCCTGATGAGGAAGAGCTCAACTCAGCAGATAAACAGCTGACTCCGGAACGGATGTGGGCCGCATCAGGGCCGCACCGGAGCCGGGACGGTGCCAGACTGCGCTGCTGTTTTGGGTAGCGTTAGCGTGTGAGAGAACGGCAGAGCTGGAAGCCGTGTTAAGTCAGATGCACAGAAGCTCTGATGCATTAGCAGTGGTGTACGGGCCAACTCAACTCAATGCACCCGGGGCAACAGTCAGGGCGGATGGAGGAGAGCGTGCTGTAAAGCGAAGGGAAGTGACGTAAAGTGACGCAAAATGAAGAGCACAGTCAGGGAGGGGAGTGGAGTAGAGTGCATGTAGAGTAGAGTGCACATCAGTTTTGGGGTTTGCCAGTTTCTGATATTGTGAAAAATATCATCACAGTCAATACAAGTCAACTCCTATTTTCACTGTAGGAACATTTTAATGTAAAACGATTTCAGACATCCCTATTGTGGACTGTACCATTTTTAACCACCGTGGGGCTAGAAACGACAGAGACAGAGAACGACTTCACCGTCTCAAGCCAGTGTCAGCATTGAATGACAAAAGGCAAGGCAAATTCCTCCAGTAGGCTACATTCGGCTTGCTGCTGACGTGCATGGGTAAATGTAAGTTGCTAGCAGACGTCTAGCTTGTTAAAAATGTGTTATCTCCCTCAACAATGGAATTCTCTTCTCTGATTGGCTGATGGGGTGGCCATTAACTTCGTATAACCTGCTACCTTTGAAGTAGTTCCCGTATCACACTTGAATATTAATTCGCCAAACTCGTTGCGAAGTTTAAATGAACTGTCACGTTGCATCCAAGCTGAAATACAGACGTGCAGAACCATAGTAACATTGTAGCATATGACGGAGGTGGATTGTAGCTAGTTGGATGCCATGTAGGCTGTAAAAGTAGCGATCTTTCAAAGTTAAAGTTAATCAGAATCCTGGGATATGGCCGCTTGACAACGGGAGAGATAGAACTAACGACTGGCTTTTGGCCGTAGCAACCAGCCATTTAGAACTAACGACTGGCCTTTGGCCATAGCAACCATCCATTTTAGAACTAGTAACGGCAGTTTTGTCCTGCAAGTAGAAAGTTGATATGTGGCTGAAAGTAGTCCCATAGTCAAGACAATTTTAGCGATGTTAACGGACGCAACGGTGGAATAAAACTATGTTCTAAATATACAGGTTATGAATACAAACGGGAGATAAGCGGGATAACGGCCTTCGAGGTCGACCGGTTCGATGGAAATAATGGCACGGCGGAGGTAACTCCGTCTCCGTGCTTCGCACGTCGCCGGAGTTCTAGACCTCCACCTAGCCATTATTTCCATCGAACCGGTCACCTCGTCGGCCGTTATCCCTTACTTATTTTACTACCTCCATTTATTAACGTATGTGTTCCCAGTACCCCCCGTAATTTGAGCTATGAGCACAACCCCTCCAATTACAGCGAGGTAATTCACACTCTGCCTGTAACATGTCTGTCCACCTGTCACTGACTCACCTGCACAACGGAGCTCTCCCGACGGTCCAGTCGGACGTCCTGCGACCAGTCCTCGTCGCCGCGCGCGCGCACGCACAGCTCGGTCAGCTCGCTGTCCTCCAGCACGTAGGAGGGCAGCTTGCCGCCGGCGTCCAGGCAGCCCACGTGCTCGCGCACCACCGTCTGCCCGTCGGCGCCCACGTAGTGCTGCACCAGCCGCAGCTCCAGCGCCTGGCCCAGGTAACTGCACATCACCTGGCGCCCGCAGATCACCACCTGCACGGAGAGAGGGAGAGGGGAGAGAGAGAGAGGAGAGGTACGGGGGTAGAGAGAGAAAGGAAGAGAAGAGTGAAAACATATCAGTCATAAATCCACGTCAGGATGATGGGAATGTGAGAAAAGATGGAGAGAGAGAAGGAATAAAAGAGAAGAAATTAAACATAGAATATAAGGAATGAGAGAGTGTGAGCTGTAGTGAGAGACAGTGTTTGGGGACGGAGAGGAGAGAGGGAACAGCAGGATGAGAAGTGTTGTGCTCTAATCAGGAACAAGCAGCAGGGTGCACTTCTGAGAGTCCACTGTGTGTTTAAGAGTATGCCCTGTGTCCACATTTGAGAGCATGGTTATGCTTGTGCTTGTGTGTGTGTGTGTGCGTGTGTGCATGGGAGAAGATGAGTATGATTCTGACTGGATCCTGTCCACATTTGAGAGCATGGTTATGCTTGTGCTTGTGTGTGTGTGTGCGTGTGTGTGTGTGTGTGTGTGTGTGTGTGCGTGTGCGTGTGCGTGTGTGTGTGTGTGTGTGTGTGCGTGTGTGTATGGGAGAAGATGAGTATGATTCTGACTGGATCCTGCAGGTCACTGATTGTCCTTGTGGGTCACTGTGTGTCACTCCAGATGTCCGCTGTTCTTTAGAAAAAACATCTTTCCAAAATGCACACACCGCATGCAGGAGCACACACACTGCACATTCCAGAGTTTCTTCACTCACACACACATCCATCTGGTAAACCTACATACACACAGATGTTCTCTACACCCACAACGATTAACAATCACTTCAGACCATCCTGCACACTTGCACTAATATACTGCCAACAGAACACACAGACAGATAAACTCCCACATTCCTGATACACACACACAAACTGTCCCTCACTCTCACACACACACACACACACACACACACACACACACACACACACACACACACACACACACACACACACACACACACACACACACACACACACACACACACACACACACACACACACACACACACACACACACACACACACACACACACACACGGCTCATCTGGTGCTGATGCTCTTAATTGCCGTGAAGGGCTGATCGTTTTCCCATTTCCCCCTTCTGGCTGCTGTCCCCCTGCTGGTCGCCGTGGCGATAATGAGCCTGGCGAGGGCGCGGGCCAGTAGTTAGGGAAGACCCCGCCTCTCATCAATCATCGTCTCCCGTCAGCAGGAGCCAGATGTTCAGCCAATCATGTCGCTCCGCCGCGACCAGACACGACACACACACACCCACATGGGACGCTGGACACACGTAAGCAGCCCAACAATCCCCATAGTGGACTTAAATCATCACACATGCATCTGAAATCAACCACCAACCCGCACACACACACACACACACACACACACACACACACATACACACACACACACACACACACAAAGCACTGCTGGAGGCCTTCGAGCATTCAGACAAGCTGACGTGAGCGATCATGTTACGACCAAAACACAAGAATACCACAACGGAATTCAGAGGGTCAAGAGCACTCTTCCTACATGACAACTCTTAGTGCTGCAGCTGATGTTCGGAAAGCTCCACACACACACACACACATTAAGATGCCCTTGGCTCGTACCCATCATACACACACACACACACACACACACACACACACGGGTGGCCTGGACAAACCATACTTTCAAGTGTTACAAACATTATCGTTTGCTGTTCTAGAAGCTGAAAGAAAAAACGTCTCATTTTAGTTGTGCTGATCATGGCACTGTAAACTGTAAGGCCTTTGAGAAACTGAGCTCAGATCAGTTGCAGCACAACAGAAGCATGCGGCTATTGAGACGAGAGGACACACCAGTCACTCCGTGGCACTAATGGTGCATGACATCTTTTACAGTACGGGCCTTTTCAAGCGTGTCCAACTCCGGAGAGAGGGTATGGTGAGGACAGTGCAGTGGAACGCAGCGCTAGCGTTAGTGGAACGCTCGTCCAACTCGACTGCTGCTGACGCCTGCCCACAACGCTCAGTGAATCCCTCTCATAAGGGAACAACAACAACAATGAAAAGCAAAACAAAACAAGTGCGAGGAGCGATGCAGCATGTGGAGGCATGTCACTGCTGTCAGGAGCTGTCTTGTTCCTATGGGGGGGCTCCGTACCCCAACATCTCCCACCAATCAAAACAACATGTCTGACTGGGGCACTGCAGGGACCAGACAGGACACAGCCCTAGAGAGTTGAGGGTAACAGGGAGGGGGGAGGGGGGCAAGTTTGAGAAAGAGAGAAAGGCGAAAGAGCGAAAGAGAGAGGGTTATAGAGCTGGGGAGAGAGAAAAAGAGAGAAAGAGATGGGGGTGTGGGGGCGGGGGGGGCTGACACTTGACAGTGTTTACACAACAAAGAGTCTGCACTTCTCTCCGTTTCCCCCCACCGTCTGCCCGTGTCTGCCGCACTTCCAGGAAACTAGGGCCGGAGCGCACGCTTTTTTTACGAGACCTCTCCGGGGCCGCGAGACGCTCTCGCCTCGCCGAAGCGCTTTATTTACAATTAAAACATCCCACTTTCATCCGTCCGCCTCCCCAGCCGAGGAGCATGACGTAGCGGTCCCGCTGCCTTCCTGAGTGGACTTGTTGTCCTGCTGGAGGGGCTTAAGCAGGACGCAGGGTGGACGCAGGGCGGGCGGAGGCTGTGGAGTTGAAGAGCTGACCTGCGTCAGACCTCTTTATTGTCAATGGCCTTTTAGTTCAGTATGGAAGCAATTACTGGAGTGCCTTCCAACAATCCACTCGTATAAGTCCATTTCACACAATACTAGCAATTCATCGTCGACGCAATTCACCATCTAATTATCCGTGACGATCGTTACACTAATTAAAGTTTGTAAATATTTCCTAAATAAATGCTAAGCTATCCGGCTCATAACAACAGGAGATGATGGACAGCAGTGAAGTCATGTTTGTGCGAGCAGTAGCTATCGTTTAGTGTGAGAGGATGTTTTTAGATGCTTAGTTTGAGGCTTACATCTGGAAAAGAACTGGGGCTCTGAGGGAGAAAGAAGGGGGAGAGAGGAAGTGAGGGAAGAGAGTCAAGAGTCAAGAGGTTGAAATGAGGAAAAGAGAAAGAGAGAGAGAGAGGGAGAGAGAGGAGAAAAATGAGCAACAAGAAACGAGAAAGTGGAGTGAAGAACACCACAAGATGGAGAAGCAAAGGAGGGTGAAAGAGTGCAAGTGAGATATTAGAGAGAGAGACTGGATGGAAACCACTGAGAGAAAGTGTAAGCGTGGGGGGTAAAGAGAAGTGTGTGTGTGCGTGTTACCTGCTTTTGGATGCCGCTGAGCTGCTGCACCTTAATGATGAGGGAGGCGGTCTGGCCCTTGTACTCGATGGTCCTCAGCAGCGTCCCCACGTTATCGATACTGAAGGGCTCCGACCAGCGCCAGTTCCCCCAGCCCTCGATACAGATGTGCAGCAGCTGGAGGAACACAACAACACACACAAACCACATACATGTATTAATTGGAATAACAAATAAAAAATCAGGCTCAAAGTATAATCTGAGGCCATCCAAGCCAAGAGGATATACATGAAGAGTAAAGGTGCTCACAACTTCTTCAAATATACAGACTGCATAAAATAGTGTTTTTCTTGAATTGTTTGATTTTCTTTATCTGATGCTTTGTAATATGTAAACACACACAGATGTGAAGTGTGTGCCCAAACCGGGTACTAATAGACTACTGAGCAGCACAAATGCCTTCTCTAATTTGGTCCCTATTTATGCTGGTGCACATGGCAAGTAAACAAAAGGGGTGAGTGTTTACGGATTGTTTGTTAAGAATAAAAAGCTTCCTGTTTATGGAGCGGAGCGTGCTTAGGGGTGTGCGGCGGGTGGAGTGATGGGCTAATGCGGGGGTCACACACCATAAACCCAATAGAAACGCTCGGAAAGCGCTTCGGAAACGCTCCCAGATGGGGGGCGGCTTCTGATGCACTCTCCCCCTCGCGCAAACAAGCCGCGAATAAAAAAACGGGTCATTTTTTCTAGCGCTGCCCGCTGATCTTGTCAGCGACGGGGCTGGACAAACAAGTGAAGTAATAACACAGTTTACACGATTGAGCCATCTTCATCCATTAAAGGGCTGAGCGGTGACCTCCCAAGAACACAGGCCGCTTAAAGAGCCAACGTCATTGGCAAGTTCAGAAAAGAACAACTGACGAGAGAGAAAGAGAAAGAGAGAGAGAGAGAGAACGAGAGAGAGAGATAGAGTCAGAGAGAGAGGGAGAGATAGAGGGGGAGCAGGGAGGACAAAAAAGAAGAACAACAAAAGAGTTGAAACGGTGAACGAGGGTCTGAGGATTTGCACTTGGGCCTAGCCTCCACACGCGCTGAGGGTTCACCCGAGCGCCGAGAGCAAAACAAATTAGCGGCAGGGGTCAGCGGCGGAGTGGACCCTGGCGGAGGCGCACTGTTGCTCTGAACCGGTGACTCCTCCGCGCGTTTGAAGACCACTCCGGTTACCAAAACAGAGGCCAATCAAAGCCTGAATCCAATTTCTGGAGGATCATCCTCCCTCCGAGGGGGGAAATGACATCAGAGCGCAGCGATCTCCCGGCGCGGTGAGTCACCAGGAAGTGGCAGAGAGGTGTAAACAGTGCGCCGGGGCCGCACCTCTGATCCGCGCGCTCCGCGGTGTCGTTTCAACAGTCCACTTGAGCGGGGCCATTTAGCGCTGACCTCTGGTGAGGAGCCATTACGGTATCCTTCCCAGACTCCTCCGAGGGACGCGCAAACATACACACGCACACACAGACGCACACACACACACACACACACACACACACACACACACACACACACACACACACAAAGACACACACTCGCTCTTTGTTTTACTTTGCCGGAGAGACGCACAGTGAAAAGGTGACACCGCTCGACTGGAATTGCGAGACATGACCACATGAAAGCGCTGGAGGCGAAGGTGTGGCCAAAAACAACGCGGCCAGAAGTAAAGGACACCGATTAATGACAAGTCGCTCTTTCATCCCTGCAGCCCCACACCACACCCCACCCCACCTCCACCCCAAACCCCATCCTGTCTTAAAGGTCTCCTTTTTTTTCTGCTTGACCCCAAAGATGACTCTTTAAAGCGGATCCAATCTAGCCCCCCCCCACCCTCCCTGCACCCCTCCACTGCGCGAGGGTGAGGGCCTTTTTGCGGAAAGCCGAGCCTTCCTCCACATCTGCCGGGGCCGTTAATACCGTCCAGCGAGTGCGACGGTGACTCAGACAGAAAGACAAACACCGAGGCGCTGGGCTCGGCCCCCGGGGGCCCCTGAGGGCCTCTGTGGAAGGCTCAGCGGATCCGCTCAGGGCCCGGGCCAGGGGACCTGCGTGGCGTCCCTCTTTCATCTGGGCTGCTTTGTGAGCGCTGAGCAGCGCTGACGGCTGGAACCAAAACACGTCTCTGTGTGCCGGCGCTGACGTCTGGGAGAGTGAGTGAGTGAGCGGCTCTCGTGTCACCTTCCTCTGCTCCTCATCATCACCACACCGGCCGCCAATCCAAGTCATCTCCCTGCAGCCATGAATCATTATGCTGGTGTGTGTTTCTGTGTGTGTGTGTGTGTGTGTGTGTGTGTGTGTATACGTGTATATGTGTGTCTATGTGTATGTGTGTTTCTGTGTGTTCGTGTGAATGTGAATGTATATGTCTACAGTATGTGTACAGTATGTGTATGTGCACTTCTCTGTGTTGCTGTGTGTGTGTGAATGTGTATGTGTATATGTGTGTCTGTGTGTTTTTGTGTGTGTGTGAATGTATATGTGTTTGCATATGTGTATGTGTATGTGTGCTTGTGTGAGTATTCTGTGTGAGTGTGTATGTGTGCTTGCGTGTGTATTCTGTGTGTATGTGAATGTGTATGTGTATGTGTATGTGTATGTGTATGTGTATGTGTATGTGTATGTGTATGTGTATGTGTATGTGTATGTGTATGTGTATGTGTATGTGTATGTGTATGTGTAAGTGTATGTGTATGTACTGTATATGTGCATGTGTATGCGTGCTTGTGTGTGTATTCTGTGCGAGTGTGTACATGTTTTCCACCAGATTTATACCCGCTGTATCTGATTCAGCCGCTCTGCGCTCACCTTCTCTTCCCCTTTTGGCTGCACAACTGAGCGTCTCCGGTTTAAAGCCACAGTGCTAATTGGGTTAATAGTTGTCCCTGTTTTCATGAGGGCTGATCATTTGCCCCGTGCGCCTCGCTGCTCAACGCGGCCACCCTTGCAAGTAGCTCCAAAACAAATGCTGACCCAGCGCCCAGGACTCCTTTAAGAGTGCGCGGGGGTGGGACTGCGCCGCCCCAAAAGCTGGCCCCCGACCGGCGGAAACGGTTCCAGAACGCTTGCGGGTCCCAGCGTCGATTGGACAGAGCACATCTGGTTAGGGCCTATTAGGACCCCAGCAGTTATGGTACGGGCTTTTGAGTCATAAATGACCGGCGTGCCAGCGTTTTGTGCGCGCCCCTTAACGGTAACATTAGCCCCGACCTGCCCCGACCCGTTGCAGCCGTGTAATGAGTTTAGAGGTAGGATCGGCGCGCTGCTCTGGAGAGCCTCCGAGCCCAGGCCCGGGAAGCAGAGAGGGATAACGGGCCTGGCACGCGGACAAGGCCCTTATTGGTCCTGCAGGGAAAGCAGCGAGCGCACATTTCCCAACATGCAGCTGCGCGCGCGAGAGAGAGAGAGAGAGAGAGAGAGGCCGCGGCTACGACTACGCGTCGCTAACACCCACCTCTCCCGTGCGAGGGGGGAGAATGTGCTGTAAAAATGTCGGTATCGCGAGGCCCAGTTGATTGCTGGCTCAGTCCGGGGCCACAGCTGTAGGCTTCCATTATGCCCCTGAGGTGGATATATGAAGTGACACAACATGATTGGCTAAAACTACAGGCCCCAGGGTTCAAAAGGCACTGGAGCGGGCGCGAGCCTCAGCCCTGTCACATTCGGGCTCGTCTGGCATATTTCAGGGGTTACCCGCCGCGTGAGTGGCTTCTGCGCGTCTCGGGACTCCTTATTATTCCTCGCGTAACGACGCAAACAGTCCGCCGTCGCCTAGGTGACGCCGATAAAGTTCAAACAAACACACGCAAGGGGCCCTGACACATTCGCAGACAGTGTGAGCCATCGGTAACGCTAATTACACAATGAGTCAATCAAGCGGCGGAGAATTCCCCCGGCTGAGCGTCTAGACCAAACCCACGGGGTTGAACGGGGGCTTTTTTTTTTTTTGGTTGGGTCACGAACATGTTTTCAGAGCAATTTCCTGTAATAGGAGTTGGACTATGATGGGCCAGGTTCTTCATCATGGGTGAGAAACGCTAATGACGAAAGCTGGAGGCAGGAAGGCCACTGGGGAGTCGTGAAGACTAAACGTTGTACCCATTCACAACAGGAATGCAAACAGAATGCGCACTGATGCTGAGGAAGTCATGAATCTTTGCTTTTGTGGGTGACAGGCAGAGTGTATCAATCTAAATCAACACACGCAAAAAATGGAAGAAAATAAGTAGACTGTGTCAAAGTGTGAGTGAGTGTGTGCGAGTACGTGCACACTGTGCTGAGATCACATCTCCAGCGCTTTGGCAACTGCTACTGTGACAGACACACACAAACACGCACACACACACACACACACACACACACACACACACACACACACACACACACACACACACACCACCCACTCCTCAGGGACAGACAGGAAAAGGCAAATCCTTCCAGCATTTTCTTCGTTAATGGCCTCCAGCTCCCCTTCTCTCTGGGCCGGCCCACTCTCGGACCCGCGCGCAGGAATGCGCTCGGCTGCCCGTAGCGCTCTCCGCACAGGCCCGGGCCAGACGCAGTCCACCACGCGAGGGTAATCGGCGTTCCATTGTCCTCGGGAGACTTTGCGGGACCCGCCTGCACAGCTCCCGCCGCCCGCTGCCCCGATCCGGAGACACAGCCACGGGGAAATTGGAAGCATACCACCACCCCCTCCACCAACCCAAACGCCTCCACCCCCGCCCGCCTCCACCCGCTCCCCACATTGTTCTCCTGGAAGATGGGCCGGAGTGCGAAACAGGGCCCTTGTTGTCTCGCGACGGCGGAGCAGAGAGCAAGCCACGCACCTAATGGAAACCAGGCTTTTCTCCGCACAGACAGACAACAACAGAGCGAGGCAGAAAAAAACACAGAGGAGGAGGGAGAAAAAAGAAAACGGGGCAGTTTTCAGTGGCACGTCCGCCTCAAAACATCCAGACAAACAGGGGGAGAGAGAGAGAGAGAGAGAGAACAAGAAGGAAAGAGAATACATCATTAAAAAGCGAGAGGCACAGACAGAGAGATAGAATGAGAGAAAGAGAGTGACAGAGGGAACAAGGGACACAGAAAGAAAGAGGGAAAGAGAGAGAGAGAGTGACAGAGAGGGGAAATGGAACAGAGAGAGAGAGAGAAAGAAAGAGAGAGGTCCAGACAGTGTGCCACCTCCATCATGCCTGCGGGCCTATGACAGCAGTGTGTGGCTAAAGAGTCTGGTAGCAGCGTCTCAGGCCCTCACAGGCTGTAAGCTCCAATACAACACAGGGGGATACACACCACACACACATACGTGCGCGTATGCACACGCACACAGACACGCACACAGACACACACACAGACACACACACACAGGCACACACAGGCACACACAGACACAGACACAGACACAGACACAGACACAGACACAGACACAGACACAGACACAGACACACACACACACACACACACACACACACACACAGACACACACAGACACACACACACACACACGCACACAGACAGACACAGACACACACACACACGTGACATGCATACGCAGACAGACGCAGGCACATCACAGGGCCGATTTGCAAGTAAATAAAGCGGTCTGCTGGTTAGAGGGCCTTTGATTGTGGAGAGCAGCGCTGGAGATGAGGAGGCCGTCGGCCCCAGATGACACCGATCCTCCATTCCTGAGCGTCCCAGCCTGATGAGATGGGGGGAGAGGGGGGCTTTTTGGGGGGAAATATCTGCTAGAGACACTGCATGTGAGGCAAGTGTCTGCGGTGTGGACGATACCCCCCCCCCCCCCCCCTAACCCCTCCCCCGCCAGACACCCCCCCACCCAAAACAAAGACCCGGCTGTCTGAGCAGTGTCCGTGGAAACCGCGCCGGAATGCGGTCCAGTGTCTTCGCTGTCTGATGGACTGTGGTCAACGAGTGAACTACAGAATGAACAAGAGAATGAGAGAGAGAGCGAGAAAGAGAGAGAAGATGAGAGACAGACAGACAGAGAGAGAGAGAGAGAGATGGAGCGTAAGATAGAATGAGGGAGAAAGAGAGGACCTGTGAGAGGCAGAGGCAGTAGAGAGAGAGTTACAGACAATACGAGAAAATGAGTGAGAGAAAAAAGAGAGAGAGAGAGAGAGAGAGAGAGAGAGAGAGAGAGAGAGAGAGAATGAGTGTGTTGTTGTTCCCCTCTACTTTGGTGACCACAAGTCTGAGTGCTGGGGAGCTCCGTGGTGGTAGCAGCAGCAGCAGCAGCAGCAGCAGTGGCGTCTGTGAGAGCGCAGGAGCCACAGCCACAGCAACAGCACTGATGGGGCTCGGCCCAGCACCGGCCCAGCACCGGCCCATCACCACAGCGCTGCCATCCCACTAACACACACCCCTGCAGCCACACTCAAACAATAGCCCAATCCTGTGTGTACACGTGTGTGTATGTGTGTGTGTCTGTCTGTCTGCCCTCATTCATTCTCACACACACACACACACACACACACACACACACGCACAGGCCTCTATTGTCCTGCCCCCTGCCTCCACCCCAGCATCTCAGGCCCATGTTTATGAGGCTGGCTGGCGCGCGGGCCGTGCTGGGACTGGTGCGGTGGAGCAGGGGAGCCCTCGTCAGGAAGCACACAAACAAGCCTGACCCACCGCCAATCCTGCTCAACAACTAGCACCACAAGCGCCACTGCCCTGGAGATCTGGCAGCGCACTGTGTGTGTGTGTGTGTGTGTGTGTTGCGGCTGCTGTTCTGGCTGTTGAAGGTGTGAGAGTCAGGCCCCTGGCTCGGTGAGAAGCAGCGCTAGAGAGCCTGGACATGTTGAGGAGCGTGAAGTGTGTATGAGACATGGAGGAGGTGAAGTGTGTATGGAGGAGGTGAAGTGTGTATGGAGGAGGTGAAGTGTGTATGGAGGAGGTGATGTGTGTATGAGACATGGAGGAGGTGAAGTGTGTATGAGACATGGAGGAGGTGAAGTGTGTATGGAGGAGGTGAAGTGTGTATGGAGGAGGTGAAGTGTGTATGGAGGAGGTGATGTGTGTATGAGACATGGAGGAGGTGAAGTGTGTATGAGACATGGAGGAGGTGAAGTGTGTATGGAGGAGGTGAAGTGTGTATGGAGGAGGTGAAGTGTGTATGGAGGAGGTGATGTGTGTATGAGACATGGAGGAGGTGAAGTGTGTATGAGACATGGAGGAGGTGAAGTGTGTATGGAGGAGGTGAAGTGTGTATGGAGGAGGTGAAGTGTGTATGGAGGAGGTGAAGTGTGTATGGAGGAGGTGATGTGTGTTGGGAGATGGAGGGCGGGTGGGGGTGTAAGATGACATGAGATGTAGCGGCCGTTGTGATAAGGGAAGGGGTCACAAACAACACCTGGTCCGCTGTGATCAGGTTGGCTTTCACAGCGGTGAGAGTGGTCCGCTGTGAAAGCCAACCTGATCACAGCGGACCCCTCTCACCCCCTCCATCACTCCTTCCAGCTACTACCATCAGGCAGGCGTTTCAATGTACCACTGGCCCGGAAGAATATTTACAAGAAATCCTTCATCCCTTCTGCAATAACCATACTGAACAACACAAAATGATTACCACAGCTGATACCTCAACACCCCATGTCTTGTCCTTATATGTCTGTGTGAATGTTTATTTGTGATTGGAGCCTTGTCAAAGAAAATGTTCTGTAACCCTTGTGTAACAGACAATAAAGTGTTGTCACACACACACACACACACACACACACACACACACACACACACACACACACACACACACACACGCACGCACACACACACACAAGCAAACTCACAAACAAACTCATCCTCTCTTCCTTACACACAAAGCACTGATCCAGGTCTGTCTATCTTTTTCAGTGTGTTCGACTCTCTCACACACAAAGTACAACACACACATGAACACACACACACACACACAGGCCTGGGTCCTGACTCCAACATTCCATGAATAAAGAGCGTAATGAACTGCGCTGGCCCAGTGGACAGGTGTTGAAGCATTTACTGAGAGCCGTACTGTAGGCAGGGGAGCAGGGAGGGCCTGACCAGGACACAATCCTAAAGCAGCACATGCTAACACACACACACACACACACACACACACACACACACACACACACACACACACACACACACACACACACACACACACACAGGCAACAGAGCGTGGGGCGCACAGAGGCAGGAAGTGCTTCATTATTAGTCAAGTTTATGAGGTAAGAGAAAAAGAAAAAAGTGCATGCGTGCGTGCTTGAGTGTGTGTGTGTGTGTGTGTTGCTACTGGCCCTGCTGAGTATAAGACTGAGCCTGAGTATGTGCACTCAGGGACAAAAGAGACATATCCCACATACATACACAAGAGGAGGAGAACCTCTAGCATGTGGAGAGAGAGGGAGAGAGAGAGGGAGAGAGAGAGAGAGAGAGATGGAGAGAGGGAGAGAGAACATGAGAGAGAGAGAGAGGGAGAGAGAGCATGAGAGAGGGAGAGAGGGAGAGAGAGAGCAAGAGAGAGAGCGCGTACAGTACAGTAAGAGTGAGCTGCCCCACGCTGCAGCAGGAGGGCAGATGAGAGCGCGGTGCACGCGGTGTCCTCCGTGCAGCGGGCGTCACGTCACGTCACGGGGCTCTGGCGTGGGAAAACAAACAGCTCGGCGAGCGCGCGGGCAGCAGCAGCAGCGGTCCAGCTCCTCGCCCCTGCTGGCCCCGTCATGCGAGCGTAATTAGGCTAATCCCGCGCACACACGCTCCATTTCCAAGTGTCTTCCCCCCAAGGACACTCCCAAGGCCGCGGCCTCTGAGGAGGGCAGAGAGGGGATTTGGGAGGATGTATACAGAGCGGGGAGGAGGAGACAGTCAAAACAAATAGGGCTGTCAGAGGACGGCAAACTCACACACGGGGATGTGTTGGACTTCACACGCACACACACACACACACACACACACCACGGGCGAAGGATGCGCCTCATCCTGTTACCATGTGTGCCTCAGGCACGCTGGCAGTAGCCCGAGCTTCTGATGTACATATGTGTGTGTGTGTGTGTGTGTGTGTGTGTGTGTGTGTGTGTGTGTGTGTGTGTGTGTGTGTGTGTGTGTGTGTGTGTGTGTGCTTGCGTGTCAGTACTTTGTTCGTAGACGCACAGATAGACACCGTGTTCAGGAGTGTGTGTATGTATGAGTGTGTGTGTGTGTGTGTGTGTGCGTGCGTGTCAGTACCTTGTTCGTCAGACGCACAGATAGACACAGTGTTCAGGAGTGTGTGTGTGTGTGTGTGTGTGTGTGTGTGTGTGTGTGTGTGTGTGTGTGTGTGTGTGTGTGTGTGTGTGCGTGTGTGTGTCCATAAGGCCGATGACACATGTGCGAGAAGGGACCGTATATGTGTTCACACCTCATGAAGGTGGTCAGACTTGGAGACAGATCTCTGCTTAGAAAGTCTGTGTGTTTTTGTGTGCACGTGTGTGTGTGTGTGTGTGAGAGGCCAGGACCCCGTTCCTCATCCACGCTGACACACTGCTCAGGGGGAGATAGAGTGCTCTTCGTGGGCTCCAGGGGCTGCAGGGGGAGACTGGGATGAGGTGTCCCTGACAGCAGCACGGCTGGGGGGGCTGGGGCCTCCGCTCTCTCCCCTCCCTGCTCCTGCTCCACACTGGACACCACTGCCTGCTCACTTTAAGGTGTGGCGCTTTGGCACGTGCAAAACAGGGGCGTAGGACTTCTATACACGCCACACACACATGCCACATATACTGTACACACACCATGTATAGAAACACTGTTACACAACTTGTGGGAACAACACACAGGTACACACAAGATACACAGGCACACACAGGATACACGCACACACACACACACACACGGACATAGACATATAGCCAATGTAAAGAGTGTGTGAATGTTGACCGGTGCCCGCGTGTTTATGTGACCTGTCGTTCTAGTTTTCTCAGAAGAGGTGTCCAGTAAGCGGGGCCTTCATTTCCTCTGGACGGAAGGTGGCAGAAGAGTGATGGGGGCAGGAGGGGGCCGGAGGGGGTAGACTGGCCCAGTGGGGCGGGCAGAAGGGGGCCGATTGTCCCAGAGGAGCAGGCAGGGGCAGGTTCATCTATCAGTGCGGGGGCACCTGGTGTGAGACTAATGCCCCCCTCAGGGCTACTGACCCCTGGCTCTCCCGCACCCTCTCCTTCTGTCTCCTCTTCTCCTCTCACTCTCTCACTCTTTCAGTCGCTCATTCTCAATCACACATACCTCCTTCTCTCCATTTGTTTTTTGCCCTTTCCTTTTTCTTTCTCTCTCCTGCACCTCCTTTCTTCCCTCTCTCTCTCTCCCTCTCTCTCCGCCTCTCCCTCCCTCTCTCTCCCCGTCTCTCCCTCTCCCTCTCTTTGTTTTTAGAGCGGCGGTCCCCTTGTACTACAGATGGATTGCCTGGTCTTAACCTGTCACACAGCTGTACCCCAGAGGTAGACAGCTCAATTCATTCACAATAATGAAATGATCAAAACCGCATACCTCACCTTGAGAGGGAGGGAGGGAGAGAGGGAGGGAGGATTGAGAGAGGAGGAAGGAAAAGTGCGTGTGATAGAGAGAGAGAGAGAGAGAGAGAGAGAAAGAAAAATGACAGCCATGTGGCATGGCAAGCGACAGGAACTTGGTGAGATTCATTACCTTCAGACTTGATCCCTCAGTCTGTTCTTAATTCCTGCAAATGTGGGCTCACACACACACACACACACACACACACACACACACACACACACACTGCCCCCTTACTCTAGCCTCTTCATCCTCTCCTTCTCTCATTCTTCATCATAACCACAAACTCTTTCATTTGATCTTATCTTTATCTTTCTTCATCTCTCTCTCTCCCTGTGAGTGTGTGTGTGAGTGTGTGTGTGTGTGTGTAGGATCACTTTGACACGTCCACCTCCCCGCTAGATCCCCACTGAACACATATTGGCTCCCTGTTAGCCATGGAGTGTTCTTCCAGCCAACGCTGACAGTCCTTGACAGCCTCTGCCCCCATCTCCCCCCTAACCACACTAACCACAGGGATTTGCACCCATCCGTGCTTCCACTCATCCATCCATCCTCTCTCTCCCTTCATCCCTCCCTCCCTCCCTCCTTCCATCCTTCTGCGTTCCATCCGCCTAGCGTGTGTATCCTGTGATGGAGCGCCGCAGATATGTCAGTCATCCCTATCTACCCTGCAACTACACACACACACACACACACACACACACACACACACTGGATCCACTCCCTGGGTATAAGAGATGGATGGAGAGATAGCGTGATAGAGAGAGGGAATGAATGAATGAAACAGGGAGAGTGCACAAGTACACACACACACACACACACACACACACACACACACACACCAAAGTACCTGGTGAAAAGGCACGACAGACACGACGCTCCAGCTGAACACACATGGTCACTGATCACGTGTGTGTGTGTGTGTGTGTGTGTGCGTGTGTAGGGAGGTAAAATAGGCTGCCCCCTCCTTCCTGAAGCCATCCTTGGAAAATGACTAGGGTGTGAAGGCATGCCTCAAGGTGTGTGTGTGTGTGTGTGTGTGTGTGTGTGTGTGTGTGTGTGTGTGTGTGTGTGTGTGTGTGTGTGTGTGTGTGTGTGTGTGTGTGTGTGTGTGTGTGTGTGTGTGTGTGTGTGTGTGTGTGTGTGTGTGTGTGTGTGTGTGTGTGTGTGTGTGTGTGTGAGACACTCAGCAGGCCTGGCAGGAAACAGAGCACAAGGCTCTGACCTTGTGGCCTTCTCTCTGACTCTCACCACATGCATGTGTGTCAGTCCATTTACTGTTGACCTGCAGATGCAAACGCCTCCATGAACATATCTATGTGTGTGTGTGTGTGTGTGTGTGTGTGTGTGTGTGTGTGTGTGTGTGTGTGTGTGTGTGTGTGAGTGAGTGTGAGTGTGCGTGTGTGTGTGTGAGTGTGTGAGCATACAAGTGGGTGCATATGTGTTTAAGAATGAGTGAATGAGCATGTGTGTGTGTGTGTGTGTGTGTGTGTGTGTGTGTGTGTGTGTGTGTGTGTGTGTGTGGAGGGCGAGCAGAGCGGAGAGCGCAGAGGGACGGATCACTACACAGCTATCGGTGGATCAGCTCCGGATCCAGAGAGCTCAGCAGGGACACACTCATATCTCAGCCATGAGGTCATCACTAAACACTGGCCAGACCCTCACAGCCCACAGCCCTGCCTCTCTCTCTCTCTCTCTGTGTGTGTGTGTGTGTCTGCACACAAATATACATTGATTATCATGAATATATATATATATTTAGGCCAGCCTATAGTGTGTGTGTGTGTGTGTGTGTGTGTGTGTGTGTGCGACTGTGCGTGCATGCTCATATGTGTGTGGATAGGTATGCGTGTGTGTGTGTGTGTGTGTGTGTGTGTGTGTGTGTGTGTGTGTGTGTGTGTGTGATGATGTACTGTAGGACAGTTGTGAGAGCGCGCACTGTTGTTTAGCAGACAGCTCTGAAGCTGAATGGATGCGCTGATCAAACCTCATCACAGAGCAGAAACACCCAACTCTGATGAGACATCATCAACATCAGTCCCATCACAGCCAACTCTCTGATGAACCATCCGTCACACACCAAACACACAGCGCTCCGCGTGACACCACTGATCTGGGGGAGAGGGAAGATTCTGGAAGCAGAAGAGACACCCGACCTTGGGAAAAGTCCTCGCTCTTCCAAGCATGTAATGCTCTCTCCGGTCTCCGTGTCCCTCTAGTTTCACTTGGGTAAATAAACCCAAATGCAGCAAAGTGAGATAAAATGATTTGAGCTGTCGACACGTTGGAGAGAGAGACGTACGATATGCCTATCAAACCCGCGCCAAAGCCTGCGCCAAAACTATAAAATCACTTTTTTTCTGGCTCGGTGCATCTCTCTCTCTCTCTACCTCCCTCCATCTCTCTCTCTCTCCCTTTCTCTTTCACACAAGCCCTCATTTTTTCTAAGTCCTTACAAATCATGCATGTGTACAATCCATTCTATTATGAAACTATATGGGAAAAACAGATAGAGAAAGTGAGCAAGAAAGAGAGACAAATAGAGAGAGAGAGTAAGAGAGAGAAAGAAAGTGTGAGAGAGGGAAAGTCACATAGGGATGACTTATGATCAGCATGATGACACTGTTCTAAATCCTTTGGATGCTTGTGAGAATAGCTCTTCATATGTGTGTGTGTGAGTGTGTGTGTGTGTGTGTGTGTGTGTTCAACTCAAGCTGGTAGATGCAGTGTAAAGTGTAAGTGTGTATATGTGTAGTGAGATGGGCGATGTTTGATGCTCTGACTGACTGGGCTCAATTCAGGGACCTCCTGGGAGCAATTAGACTCATGTCTTTCCTCAAACGGCGTGTGTGTGTGTGTGTGTGTGTGTATGTGTGTGTGAGAGAGAGAGGTGCAGAGGGCGTCTCTGGGAACCAGGCGCTCTCTCGGATCATGCCTGAGCCCTCCGCCCCCCCCCCCCGCCCCACCGCCCCCCCCCCCCGGCCCCCCCGGCCCCCCCGCCCCTGTCCCCTCTTCCCACAGCCCTCTGACCACAAACGGGTTAAAGCTAATTAATCTTCCCTCAGCTGCGCTGTCAGGGGGAGATGGCACACAGAGCCGCCTGACGAGGACAGGAACGCGCATGACGCCAAGAGGGGAGAACAGACAAGAGGAGAGATTGGGAAAAGATGGGTATTAAGACGGGACGGAAACAGGCCATCGGAAGAATCTTGGCATCTCCTGACTGTGAGAGAGACAACAACAACAACAGAACACCATGGAGAAGGCCTATCAGGACACGGGCAGCTTGCACCAACTCTCCCTGCCTTATATACAGTATAGCAGCTTGCCACAGATTGAGATTGATAAAAGCAATACCCATGACTTGGGTATATGTCTGCGTACGAGTGTGCGAGCGTGTATGTGTGTGTGTGTGTGTGTGTGTGTGTGTGTGTGTGTGTGTGTGTGTGTTTCTCAAAGCTTATTTTAGATTCTACTACTAGAATCTACTTTCATGACATTTTGCATTCATTAAAATGACTCGTGCTACACGGTGACTTCCCTTTGGAAGCAGTGAATGCACCCAATCATATCAACAGAACAGTTTTGAATCAGAATGTAAAGAGAGAGGAGCCAGAGGCCTCTCTGACTAAACTAGACTCCCCATTCCCCTGGCCACCACCCTGCCGCTCCCTCCCCACCCCACGGCCGCTCTGTGTGTGTGTGTGTGTGTGTGTGTGTGTGTGCGTGTGTGTGTGTGTGTGTGTGTGTTACCTGGGGGGACTTATGGGAGCGCCAGCTGTACTGGTGGCTGTGGACGCAGGCCAGCAGCACGTTCTCGTCCGTGTCCACCTGGCCGAAGCGCAGCGTCTCCTGGGTGTCATTACAGATCACGTAGTGGCTGAACACCAGCTCCTCAGCCTCCGGGTTCAGATTCTGGAGAGAGAGAGAGAGAGAGAGAGAGAGAGAGGAGTGGAGAGAGAGAGAGAGAGAGAGAGAGAGAGAGAAGATTTTTACAACTGATTTATTGAACCATCATATGGATCAAAGACACCTAAAAAAAAGTTAAAATAAACAATATCTTTGAAAAGGTGAAACCAAGTTTCCAGAACAGTACATCCAAAAATGACAAAAGACAACAGCCGTGTTTGGCATGTTCCAAAGCTCTCTCACACTGTGCAGCGTACAGTACAACAGTGAAGCAGAGCTTTATGAAATAGGATAGGCAGTTAGGAAATAGGATAGGCAGTTATGAAATAGGATAGGCAGTTAGGAAACAGGATAGGCAGTTAGGAAACAGGATAGGCAGTTAGGAAATAGGATAGGCAGTTACAGTATGAAATAGGATAGGCAGTTAGGAAACAGGATAGGCAGTTAGGAAATAGGATAGGCAGTTATGAAATAGGATAGGCAGTTATGAAATAGGATAGGCAGTTAGGAAACAGAATAGGCAGTTAGGAAACAGGATAGGCAGTTAGGAAACAGGATAGGCAGTTAGGAAAAAATGTCCTCCACTTTGTGTCAGGTCTCCCGTACGTCACAATTCACAGACTTCACAATCACACTTCACAAATTCTTACCTGACATCTGTGTGTGTGTGTGTGTGTGTGTGTGTGTGTGTGTGGGGGGGGGGGGGCAGTGCATGAGGGAGAAAGGATGAGAAAGAAGGGATGAGAGTGAGAGAGGAAGACACAGAGAGGGACAGAGTGAGTAAGATAGGAAAGAATGATACATAGTAGGAGAGAGAGAGAGAGAGATGGACAAGATAGAGCACAAGACAGTGAGAGGGAAAGAGGGAGAGAGACAGGGAGGGAGGGAGAGGGGGATGAGAGAGACAAAGAGAGTGTGAGGGGAACAGAAGTGTGTGTTTGTACAAGAGTGTCCAGATGCGCCCTGCCTCGGTGTATGATGGAGAACGTGCATGTGTGTGTGTGTGTGTGTGTGTGAGTGCTTACATATGAGCAGGATGTATGACTGCGGTTCTGGGTGAGTAAGTACCCATGTCCACTTGAGTGAGCTGACATCATCACAGGGGTGGGGTGGGTGGAGAGAGGGGTGGTTGTTATGGGCAGGAAATGGATCATGTCCAACAACCCCTGGCCCCCCCTGACCGCCCCCCCCCCCCCCCCCCCCACCCTGACCCCTTGCGGGGCCTGTAGAATGTAAGCAGACCCCTCCACGTCACCTGGGCCTTGCCCATCCGCTGGCCAGCACACTCATCCAGCCAAATCAAGTCAACATGGCGCTGCGCGTTCAACGTCTGACTGATGGTGGTGGACATCTTTGCGCCGTGTAAATGTAAACAAGCTTTTCTTGTTCACCATGACGTCAAGAGTGCCTGTCACACACGCTGATGCTTTTGTTTTGGTGAAAGCGAGCGAGCGGCTCACTGGACGGCTCATTCCTTGCAGTGGAGTCATCAAGCAGCTTGAGATGATGAGCAGAAAACAAGAGGAGCATGACTCCCTGTGTGTGTGTGTGTGTGTGTGTGTGTGTGTGTGTGTGTGTGTGTGTGTGTGTGTGTGTGTGTGTGTGTGTGTGTGTTTGTGCAAGTCAACTTTGTTTGTGGGTATGTACGTTCCACTTGCTGGTTTTTTTCCACCCTCTTTTGACAGCTTCAAAAGTAGGGCCTACCAAAACACTGATGTTCCCAAGAGGACTATGACCATGAATACCCCCAACCCCCCCCCCCCCCCCCGCCCCCGCCCCCCCCTCACTCCCCATCGATCCTCCACGCACCTCCTCACCGCTAAAGTGGAAAAGGCAAATCACGCTCATCTGACAGACAACTCCTGCTCTTTGGACGGGCCTGCGTCAGCTCGCATGCGAGAGCGGACACCTCATTTGTTTGCTATTGCAAAACACACCGCGGCCAACCCGGGGGCCGGCCCGACCGGACACCCAGCCAGATCTCGGCGCAGAGGTGCGGTCCTGGGCAGTGCCGCGGTCCAATCTGAGTCAACCGGGCCCCCTGGCCCGTCCAAAACACTACCTCGCATGTCCTGCTAAAGTTTCCTTTGGTGAGTAACCTTCGAAATACAAGCGAAATGTAAAAACATTTAAAAAAACAAAACAGCACCACCACGCCCGAGGACTAGGCGACGTTCCCTTGGAGCGCCAACAGGCGAAAGGCAAAAATCATCCCCTAAAAGCCTGCTCTCCGTGGCCCTGCGGGTTCACATTTTTTAAAAGAGGAGCGAGAATGTTAAGAGGGTGCTGGTGATACAGCGGCCGCAATAAAGCCGAGGCAGCCACTGCCAAGCACGTTCTGCTGTTGCTTTTGTCTCCGCTATTGGAAACGGATGGGGAGGCTTGGGCAATGAAAGAGAGAGATATGAAAGAGAGAGAGAGAGAAAGAGAGAGAGAGAGAGAGAAGGAACAGATATAGCTTGGACAAGAGTCTCTCTGCTCTGGCGGAACAGCTGGGAGGGGAGTCCGAATCCTTTCGGGGTTTTTATGGTGGAATGCGAGCTGTGTGCGGGGCGCGGGAGGACACCTCAGCTTGACCAACTTCTCCCCGTCCTCCTCCTCCTCCGGGACGACACTGTAAGCCCTGCTGTTTGATGGTATCGGTTTCCATGGAGACACACGACACCGGGATCAAAACCGCCTCAGCCCCGCTACTCTAAGCTCTCTCCGGCCATCGATACGTTTTATAAGTGCAAATATAAACACAAAGATATTTGATAATCGACAGTTCCTCCTTGTTAAACAGGCAACGGCGACTCCTTCTCATTGGATACCAGGCCCGGGGGAGACGCGGAGTATCGACTATCGCTAGGCGAGACGTCTGTTTCATTACTGGGAGTCGCCTCCTACAAAACGCGGCGTTCAGACGCCACAGACATATATAACACGGTTTTAATGTCAACAGCCAACAAAACCCTATCCACTGTGAGAGACAACATTATTCTCGCCAGGCGACACACACACACACACACACACACACACACACACACACAGAGGTTAGGCGCAGTAAAGCACTCACAGCCATGAGAGGTCGTGGAGTGTGGAGAGCAGGGATAATCTGCCTGCGGAAGACGGGGAATGTTGGATTCCACATGCCTTCCTGGACAGGAATCCGATAGCTCTGGAACAAGTCTTCAGGGAGGGCGAGGAAGAGGAAGGGAAGAGGTGGGCTGGAGGCTTTGGCCGTGGGGTGGGTTGTGTTGTGTTGTGTTGGTGAGAGTGGTGAGAGTGCTGAGAATAGATGGCTAACCACTCCATCACTTCAGCGCGCTCTCTCTCTCTCTCTCTCTCTCTCTCTCTCTCTCTCTCTCTCTCTCTGATGTCCCTGACTTACCCACCCCAGCCCCCCCACCCCCACCACACCCCGGCACCCGCTCGACTGCGGACCACATCAGAGCCGGCTGGTGGCCAGCCTTGACACCGGGAAGTGGGGAAATGAGTGTGGCGATTACACCACGGCACTCACCCGTGGAGTGTGTGTGTGTGTGTGTGTGTGTGTGTGTACTGTATGTAACATTCTCCCCCCGTACGGTCGTTGCTGATTCAATCAGGACCAACTGCTTCCAGAGGACACCTCACACACACACACACACACACACACCCGCAGCTCCGCCTGCCAGCATGGCTCTCATTTTAATTGCACGTAAGAGGTTATACAGTACGCACGCTTTATGCGCAGAGAAAAAAAAAATAATGGGTGAGAAAAAAATGGAGCCCAGAGAGAAACGAGAAAAGAAAGAAAGAAAGAGAGGAATGTTCCATGCAAACGGTTGCGTCCTAACAGGCTCCGCAGAAGAGTGGCCGGGAGTTGAAACCTCGGTTTTTTCTTTTTTTCTTCCCTGGTCTTTTACTGTCGATCGAGTTACCGCCTGACCCCGGCCCTTCCCCAGTCAGTGACAAACCCACGCATATGAGGCCTGCCTGCAGATGCCGGCGATGCCTTCTCCTCTCGCCAACACGCGCACTGCGCCGTGCCGCGCCGCGCCGTGCCGCGCCGCTGAGCCTCGCGCGGGAGGGTTACAAGGTTCCTGCCTCCGTTTCTCTGCTGCTGCTAGTCCACAACAATGTGTGGAAAAAAACACACAACAAGCTGAAGGGAAACGCCGGCGCAGTGGGCTCTGATAAACATCGTCAGATAGTGATTTCAGCAGATGTTAGCGCTATGTTTCAGAACGGGGCTAATTGGTACCAGCGATGGAACCTGCCTACAGAGATACCGCCGCTGTCATGGCGATGACTCGCAGAGCCGTGTGTTTCTGAGAAAAGGATATCAGCGTTGTTCGAGCACTGTGGGATCAGCTGGGAACAATGGCCGTATTTATGACGGGATTAAAAAATCAAATAAGAACAATGCGAATCCCGGCTACTAATCAATATCGTAACGAGGACCAGCCGCGCGCATCAGATCATCGTTTGAAGATGCACAGAGCAGCAATACAAGTCTGAATCCATATGACATCAAAATGAGGCCGACGCATTCCCTGCTCCCAAAAGCATGCTTTCAAAACAGGAAGAGCTACATAACACCGTAAATCACCACAAGTGCTTTACAGGAAAGAGAAAAAAACGCTTCGGTTCTCACTGTTTCCCAGACATAAAACAGTCAAATGAAAGAACCTTCTAGCAAGAGAAACAAGGAAAGAGAGGGAGGGATGGAGGGGAGGGAGGGAGAAAGGGATACAGTGTAACAGAAAAGAGAGAGGAAGAGAAAGGATAGAGAGAGATGGAAAGAGAAAAAAGGGAGACAGAGCAGAGAAATGAGATAATGGCAAAAAGAGATGGATGATCGATAGATTGATACACAGAGAGAGGATTAGAGAAAGAGAGAAAAGAACAAGGGAACAAAACCTGGCCTGATCTCATCAGACATAAGTGTGTGTGTGTGTGTGTGTGTGTGTGTGTGTGTGTGTGTGTGTGTGTGTGTGTGTATGGGTCTCCCGGGGCTAGTATATGAGTCAGCAGGACACGGCGGTAGCCAGGCCAGGCTTTGGCAGGTGTGTGTGTGTGCGCCCGGCGCTGCTAAGGCATGTGTGTGTGTGTGTGTGTGTGTGTGTGCGTGCGTGTGCGTTTTCGCCGTGTTTTCCTGGGCGCCACTTCACACGCTGGCGTCCTGGCTGCCAGTCCCAGGCCCTGGCACGGCCCTCGCCGCGGGCAGGCAGGGGGAGGCCCGCGGGGCCCAGCTGAGCCCCGTCCAGACCGGTGGATGTTTGCGGAGCTGCTGCTGCCGTTAGCTGCTGCCGCGGCCCCGTCCAGCTCCAGCCCTCCCCGGCCCCGCCGCAAAGCTACGCTACGCTCCCTCCAGTGTGCACCGAGCCCGGGCCTTCCAGCGGGGAGCCGTATTTCACGAGCGCTAGTTATCCTGACACCGGGGCGATAGTTTACGGCCTAATCCGACAGAGGGGGGTTGGGGGGAACTGGTGAGCGCAAAGAAAAAAGGGGGAGAAAAAAGAAAGAAAAGAAAAAGAAAAGAAAAAAAAAACCCTCCATGAGCGACGACTACTGAAGCACACCCAAACATTCCTGGGAGCGGAGCGCGAGAAAGATTCCCCAATAAACTGTCAATGTGTGCGATCCCAGCGGCCAGCGGGCGGACGCGTGACCCCGGGCGTCCTCTGATGCGGGCCCCCCCCCCCCGCTCTCTCCGGGGGTAGGCACCGCTTGCGCTCGGACGTCTGGTTCAAATGAAACGCAACTGCCGTCCAGCGCCGTCTCCCGCTGGATTTAACAGAGCGCACCTCGTTCGGCTTTTTAATGCGATTGTTCTGCCACGGACGTCAAGCGATTCCGAGAAGCGCGCGCACTACGCTAGCAGCTGGGACGATGTGCTAACAGTAAATAACCAGTCACTGAAAGAAGAAACTAAATGCCTGGCTGGTGGTGTGAGAGTTTATGTGTGTGTGTGTGTGTGTGTGTGTGTGTGTGTGTGTGTGTGTATGTATGGGTGGGTGTGTGATAGATAGATACTTTATTGATCCCCAAGGGGAAATTCAATGTGTGTGTATGCGCATGCTTGTGTGTGTGTATGTGTGTGTGTGTGTGTGCGTAAACATACCTGCTGCCAGCCTTTGACGGCCGTGTCCAGCGTGTGCACCATGTGCTGGCTGACGGTGGCGAAGACGGGCTCCACGAACACGCTGCCGTCCAGCGCGCGGTGCAGCGGGCCCTGGGTGACGGCGGCCTGGCCGCGCAGGCTGAAGGGCCGCACCAGCGGCCGCAGCGTCAGGTTGCGGTACTCCAGCAGCTGGACCTCCAGGCGGCTGGACAGGCTCAGCTCCTGGTAGAGCTGCGAGGGCCGCCGCCCGCTCCACTGCCGCAGGTACGCCCGCGGCTCGCTCACGCCGATCAGCATGTACTCCTGCTCCTG